>NC_140770.1:265898266-266498266 GCF_044657685.1 Stegodyphus dumicola | reverse complement strand
TTTTTTAATTTCAAAGAACAATTCTTTTTTTTTTTTTTTGTGACACTGTTCAAAGCATGTTTTGTCTCTTCGTCACATGCATAGACCTACACTGCACGTTTCGCACATACATCTAGTTCTATTAGGTTTCTTCCTTGTGCTACAAAATGTACACTGCCTGGATTTAAATTTCACTGGTATATGTCCAGCGTTATTTAGTTTCTTTTCATCTGGCACATGAAATTTGGGGGTTTTTATGTTAATTGGGGGGGGGCTTGGTCTTTTTGGCTTTGTACGGATCGTTCGTTTCCCATTCATATTTATTTTATTCGTATTTCGTCCCAAAATATTCAGAAAATATTTTTAATTTAAATAAAACTTTTACGCAATTTCTATTTTTAATTATAGCAAAGTATACTTACATTAAATTTAAACCACAGGAAATAATTTATAAAATCACAATACTAGCTTGGGGAGTAAGTGTGTTGATGTCAGAGAAAGGTATTTGGAAAAGAAAGACCTTTTTACTGGGCAGGCGCATGTATTGTTTAGTAATAAAATAACTCTGTGGTTTCGAAGCCCTTTATCTATATCCGGGTAAAAATAAACATTCCTATTTGAAAAGAAAGCGAGCGCCATTGAGAAGCAAACGCCAGTGGTTTCAAGGCGCGACCACCCAGCCTCAAGAGGATTGTAAGCATTGTGACACAATGCTCTAGTGGCGCTGTGGTCACGCCCTGAAACCACATAGCAAATGCCATACATATAGAGGGTTTTTTTTATATATGCAGTTTAATTACTGCAATTTTTTATTGCTTATGATAGAAATCATGATGTGCAATGACTAACTTTTGAAATTTAAAGTTGTTTATATTAATAAAAGGAAGTTATTTTGTCTCATCGAAAACGAATTTTAAAAGGCATCCGATCTGAAGTATTAATACCTAAAACATATATGGTTCTACAGTCATTTTGTGTTATTTAGATGTAAAAGATTAGTAATCAATTCATTTTCATTCAAAAATTTCGGAAAAAAGAGAAGAGAAAAAATTCGGAAAATGGTGGTTTCAGGGCGCGACCACCGCGCGTCAAAGGGATAAGACGTCGATCGGCAAGGTAATGGCCTAGTGAGTTTGCTGAGTGAAAGTCATGTAAGGCATGCAGGGTGGAAGTGCCCGCACGAAATCCATACTGTTTTGGATGTAAATTGTCCCCTTGGTGAATATGGTGGCGAAGGCGATTCATCAGAAGCCTCTCAAATATTTTACCTAGCGCATATAAAGGGCAGATTGTCCAGTAGGAGCTAGGGATGGCAGGGTCACGATTTTACTTTAAAAAGAGCACGACCTGTCCAATTTTAAAGGCTCTCGGAAAAGTGCCTGTGTGTAATAATTTGATGAAATAAGTTATGAAGAAAGACAGTGAAGTTGTTTTTACTACTTTTATTATGACATATTTGATTCCATCTGGGCCAGGACCTTTTTTGCGTGGAAGATACCTGAGTACTTGCTTAACTTCTAACAGTGTGAAATCCAAATCTTCTGGGGTAACTGGTACAGGTAGATTATTTCATATATATTTATGATGTTCTGTGTCTTCATCCGGCATGTCTTGGGAAAAGACATTTTCTAGAATTTCATTAATTGTTGCTGAGATATGTTTGTTTCTAGAATCAGGGGAGTGAAGCAAACGAAAACGTGCAGGTTTAAATAGTTTGTTGGTGGCGATTTTATGCTGTAGTTCAAAGGTGTCTTTCGTTTCGGTGCAGAATGCGTTCCATGAGTTAATTTTTGATTGCACAAGAAGTCTTTTTATACACTGCACGTTCTCATTGATATATTTGCAGTGTTATAGTTTGTTGTTCATTTCATTGTTCTTGTTTTAATCGACGGCGAAGTGCTCTACACATTTTCTGTGGAATTTGTAAGTCTCGTGTCCACCAGTTGATTGTATGTAATTTCTTGGATGTTCGAATAGGGAGGTATTCTTCGCATGTTTTACGGACTGTTGTCATTAGTATGTCCGTTAATACTTCCCTCGCCTCCCTGAAATTCGCACTTATTAAAAGTGGTTCCAAATCTTTAATTCTTGTGCTGATCTTTCTTGAGAAGGAAAGTAGTTTTCGTCCTGGCAAATTATATCTTCTGATTATGCTAATGTTAGAATGGCTATTGAGTTTAAAGGTGATAAATTTATGATCGGACAAACTGTCCGTTTTTTCAACATTCCAATCTTGGTGTGCTGATGAAATCGTCGATAATGCCGAGTCTGACCATTCCCGTGCGTAAAGCCGATCAAAAGTAGGAACAGCATCGAGAGCGGTATGGACTATCAGATTATTTGAGGATGTAAAATCTTCGAAAATTCTTCCTTTAACGTCTGTCGAGGCATAGGCCCAGTTGATATCGTGAGCATTATAGTCGCCGGCAAAATATTATGCTTGAAAATTTTGTTCTATGGATAATATTCTGAGAAAGTTCTATTATATTAACAATGTCTTCAGCTGGGGACGAATATTGCGAGATTAACATAAGTGATAGGTTTTTAGTTTCTAATAGGATTGCGACGCAGTCTCTTTCTAATTCAACTATTAAGGGGGACCAGTCTGGATTGCAACATATGATTATGGCACGGGGAGGATGTTCTATGTCTGTTCGCTGGAAAACAGTCCATTGTAATGGAACCTGTCATTCCTAAAATAAGGCTCTTGGGCAAATATAAAATCTATTTTATCTATTACAAAAGCTGTTGTTTGAGTAGTAGCGGCTTGTGCATGTTGTAAATTAATTTGCAAGCAGTTTATTGGTTGTTGCGCTATTTTTTGCATAAGATTAATTTTGCCAGTGTTTGAATCATTACTGTTGCCCTGACTATTATTATTGGATCCTTCGATTGGCCTGTTAACATTCAATGTTGTTCCGCGCATTCTGTACTGCTCGTTGGTAGGCTGGACAATCGGAATTGTAGGCTCGGTGTTGGTAGTTAAATCTTGTTCCAAAACAGTTATTGGAGTCCCCACAATTAATGCATTCGGGGAGATTTGCTTGGCATTCCCCGACATTATGATTTCCTGTGCAGAGGGTGTTTTTGCTCTTGCAGATGTCTTGGGTATGTCCGAGTTGCTGACAACGACAGCATCGCTTGATATCCAAGAATTCGGGAATATTATGTAGGTGCCATTAAGTGAAAATTCTGAGAATTTTGAGTGCTCATGCGTGGGAGTGGTTTGTAGTGGAAAAGTATCAATATTCTGTGTTGCTTCGGACGTTGTGGGCTGCTCGCTGGTAAATTGGACAGTCCGGGTGATACGCCGGGTGTTGAGAGTTGTGGCGAGTGCCAAAACGGTTGTTCACAGTTGATGTAGGCTGGTGTTTCTGCATCGCATTCGCTAACTCCATGGGGTCCAGAGCAGAAGGCAACAGGAGTTGACTGAAATTTCTGCCGTGGCGCTAAGCTCTGAGATGAGCTCCTCCGGTTTGATTTGTTCCGGGACGTTATGTATTGCACATCTTGGCCGTCACTTTTGCCGTTCTTTGACCTCTGCATGCACTGCGGCCTTCTGTATATGTTCCTGGAGTTTGTTGACATCTTCTTTGGTGTTACAAAGACTCTGTGGAGCATGCTGGATTCTATTCACCACCACTGGAATTTTCCCAAGTGGAACCTTTTCTTGCAGTTCACGACGTAAGTCGCTTGGACGTGTTTTATCCTTTGGATGGATAAGCAGACTAGATTTATTTATGCCTCGTAAGACGTCTGCAAAGGCCTGTGGTTGTTGAGGTAATAAGGGTGGACTAGTTATCGTAGTTTTAACCAAAGAGGATCTTTCGTCTATGTTAATTATTGCATTATTGGCAGGAGTTTGTTCAGTATTGACTGCACTGTTTATAACATTCGGTTTTGGAATTTGTTGAGTGTTGACAGCACTGTCAGTAATTTCAGATCTATAGAGGTATTCTTTCAGAGAAAGATTCAAGAGTAGAGAGAACTCGTTTTCGTAATCCTTGTGGCAGGAGATATTTACCACCGCGAGTAGTTTTAACTATGCTGGCGCTTTCGTCGTGAAGAGCAAGAATCTTTTCTTGATAAGACAATTCAGAAGTTCTAAGTGTTTCGATGTTTAGATCACTTTTATAAGAAGACATATCAAGTTTTTCCATAATGCATATACTAATTAATAGTCACAAAAATCTATACCAAAAATGCTAGGTTAATCAAAAGAAAACGCTAGTAGACTATTCTCAAAAGGTGGTATAGCAGTGGCATATGATGTTAGAGTAACAGATGATAACCTGTAAAACAAGCTTCTCGTACTCACACTGTCCTTGCAGTGAATTGGTATTACAGGCAGAGAAAGTGAACACTAAAGAACATTAAAGCATTGAGTCCAATAACCAAAACAGTTATGGTTATGCAGAAAAGAACCGGAGAAACAGTATTTAAAAATTTAAAAATTTGAATTTTAACAAATTGTTCGACAAATATTCCGTTACTTACTCTTTACATATACAGAAAAAACTACCTCAACTGTAGCATAATTTTTTGTACATGAACATTTGGGACCAGTCCATTGAGTTAACAGTAAGGGAACCAACATATAAAATATATATCAAAACATTTAATACAATGAAAAATAAGAGGGGTGCAATTAAATCAATAAGTACAAAATATTAATTAACAAGAGCGCAGAAATTTAAAATTTGAACATACTGAGAATCATACGAATACATAATAGCACCCAAATATCATTGTAAGATTGTTAGAGAGCAAGGAAACCAAGTGCTTGTTGCTAGGCGCTATTGAACTGTGTATTACCTTGACCTTCCTCAAGGACGGGTTGTTATTGCGTGCAAAATGACAATATGGCTAACGCAAATTGTTAGTAAACAAGAGTCAAAGTTACGCAAAATTTATAAATAAATTTAATAACAGAATAATACACAGTTCAATAGACAGAACAAAATTTGCCTACCTTGGCCGTGATGAGTGCAGATAACTAAGACGTGGTAATTGCACAAGATAATAATTTTTATAAATTAACCATTGTTTTCTGGACTTAGAAAATTTTCGAAGCACTTACATACACTTATATAACACAGCACAATATTGAAACACAATGAAGGATGCTGACATAAAAACACTAACAACTGAATGAAGGATGCTGACATAAAAACACTAACAACTGAAGAACCACTGCCCGCACAAACTCAAAACTTGTATCGAACTACTCCTTAAATCTTTAAGCGCACTTTAAAAACAAGAATTAGAGCACTGTGGCAAAAATTCTTCTAATTATCGTTGTTAATTGCGGAGCTCCAAACCGCACATCTTCCCTCTGGCAGCAATACCTCTTTTAAAATTTTTCTCGGGCTTACAGGAAAGCCTCCATTAGGGCTCCTAAATTAGGATGCGAAACTATGAAGCTAATCTAATACTAGCTAAAATAGACTTAGCTGAAGCTAAACACAAATATCTAGCGTGATTGGCCCTTAATTTAAACTGCCGGCGATTCTTAAGAGGCACGTACAATACGAGCGTAATAGATTCAAGAACGAATTAGCCAGAGGGCAAAAACGCGCCCCTAAGGACTCCTAAGCACTCTCTTTCGAAGTAAGTTGAACTTCCTTAAATACTACTTCTAACTCATTTGCATCCAACGAGATTCTAAAAACCCCTTCTAGTTGGGAGTTGTATGTGGGAAATAATAATTGAAAGGAAAGGGTTTCATAATTACAAATAACTGTTATAAAATTAACATACACCTTACAAATTTAATGAATAAGCAAAATGATTCGATCAAACAGGGAACTAACTAACAATATGGAAACATTCCGAGGGTCTGAGTGTCTTTAAAAGACCGTTCAAAGCATTTTAATAACAGATTTGTAACAAATTTGAACACGAGGCGAATGCATTTTCTCCGTCACACATCGCTTCTGGTGCAGCAGTTTCTGCCCATTAAAAAGATTAAAAGGGAGATTCTCTTACACATCATACTTGCCTTCGTGGTGTAGTGGTCTGCATGCTCGGAGCGTATTCCAGATGTCCGTGGTTCGATTCCCGGCGAAGGGGTTGCTCATGTTTCAGCTTTCCTGTACCCCTCGGAGGTCGACGCAGAGAACTTTGTGAAGCTACTGGTTAGGATCTATACCTAGGCAGTCTCGGCCAGGGGGATATAAAATCATTGAGATTGACGGTTTCCCGTGACCTGTGGACGTTCGCGGGTAAAACCATCCCCGTCCAATCGGGTGGCCCACGGGGTGAGGTGTTGGGAGTCCTGTGTAAGACCCGTGCACGGCGTCATGCATTCCGCGTAGTACTGGCAGGTAGCACATCAACGGCCCCTCAAATTGTCAGGGGAGTATAGAGCCACGCCCTTCCACGAGACTGGGAATCGGGAGTGGTGACCTGGCAGGCCCAGTCAGATTGGTTGGGACGAGATGACTGTACAAATTGTCGCTTGTAAGTGTGGGATGAGCGGCAGGTATGAATCACCAGAGTCATTCTTGTGGTGTTTTCTTCAGCCTGCCTCCAGCCTCCAAAATTCCGCCTAACACGGAGAATTCTAGGAAGTGGAGCAGGGCGTGTAGTACCAGGTTAGTTCTTACCACTAACCCTACACACGTTAATTATAACTACCACTACCCTACATACTATACAGTGGATATGATCGACGACTTCTTGGTCTTCCCCAACGGGACTGTGAAACGATATTTTGCCTATTCAAAATATCGATGAAGCCTCGACAGCTCAGTTAAAGACACTCTCGGAAAAGGACTTGCAGAATTGGTTCAATAAGAAAGAAAACGATGGAATGGATGAGTTTAAAGGAAGTGGGAGTATTCTAAGGAGGATTAACATCAATGTATGCAAAAAAACGTTATCCGCATTTTGCGTCGAAACACTTAAATGCGTTGTATCACATTTCAAATGGTTTCCACCAAATATTGTCGCCCTGTAATCATATTTATTATATCACTTTTAATCATTAATTTAATCACTTTTAATCATTATTTTAATCATTAATTTAATTAATATCACTTTTAATCATTAATTAATTAATCTTTTAATCATTTAATTATTATATCACTGTAATCATATTTATCATATCACTTTTAAAATCATATGTAATCATATTTAAAGAAATTAAATAATGAAGAATCTGCATAAATATATGTAGGTTTCTCGCATTATGATAAAACAACGGTACCTAGAGCCATCGAAGTTTGAATAACGTATGTCACCCCCCCCCGCGTATGGGCATCTGGAAGCCCATATTTAGAATTTGTTTTATTATCTGTTTCATATTTTGTAAAGTATTTATGAATTTTGATTAAGAAACTAAAATATTTCAAAGCGATCAATGGCAACACCGTGCGAAAAAAAAACATTTTTATTTCCAGCACGTGAGACTGTGGATCGGAAATTCTAAAGATATATTCCTTTTAAATTATTTTGTGAAATTGCTGTTGAATTGAATTTTATGGTTTAAGTGCGAAGAGCATGATATTTAATAAATAAAGTTAACACACAAAACGTTACAAAAACGCCCCTTTAGGCGTAATATAAAATCTAAAAATTTTCAGATTTTTTTTAAACATTTATTGTGTTTCTTATCACTTCTCGTATAATGACTTTTAAGTGCAAAGTAAACGTCATTTAGTTACCAAGAAACAAGACAAGGCACAAATAGACTTTAACCATAAATGGAAGTTAGTCTGGAATTTCTATTGGCTACAATGAGCGAATCAATCATATGTTTAGTTGGAAGACCACTGAAGAAACCATTAACGTTTTCGGAGCAGGAAGCATGAAAAATCAACTCTTTCCGCATTAGGATTCGAATTCTAGATCTCCCAATTCTGGTTTGATGTATTTAACTACTTAGACCACAGAAACACACATGGGATGTGATAATTCCTTACAAGTATAATTAATAAATGTATTTCTGATCCTGTATGTGCCTAATGCTGTATATGTCTAATAAATTTGCACACCATCTAAATACGAATTTTAAGAAAAGTGTTACAAGGGGAATGCCAATGATTCAATGCCTTATCCCTGAACTTTCCTATAGAAACCATGATTACCGTCAGGAAGTATATAGAAAAACAACTGTTTATAAATATAATTTTAATTTGCTATTTATTGCAACCCGAATAACGATCAAAACTCAAAGCTGAAATTTAAAATTAACACATACGAAAAATATAGATATGCAGCGAATTTTCCATAAAATTTCGTCGAATCTGATTGATAATTTTTACACAGTTTGAACACATCAGTTGAGTTCAGGCAAAGCTGCATTTTTCGAATCTCCGTGGAAAATACTGTAATGTCGAGTATGCTTAGCTAACATAAAATGTTCGCGAAGTTGAAGATATCGCCAAGTCTACTATAAAGTGAGGAGAAAAGAACTCTTTATTAACTCAAACAAATTTTAGAAGTCGGCACCAACTAGTGCTTACAAAAGCCAAAATTTTTGGCTTAACCAAAAAGGTAATGAATAACTTAAGAAATTAAGAAGTTAAGTATAGCTTAAGGGCTTCACAATTTAAATAACGCGTAAGCTCTGACTCTAAAGTCGGTGTAAACAAGTGTAATGGTAAGAATTCTAATCGCTAGAGGATCGAAGTTAGCAACGTGGCCGTCATGCAGACAGAACACGTTCTGATTACACCCACGAAAATCTTCCTTTACATATTTCATTACTTCTACCTATTTTGAATATCGCGCATGCTGGAAATTTGCGTTCCAGTAGAGAAATTAAATGAGAATTGAAAAGAAAGGTAGTTTAACTTTAAAAAACGGGTTAGAAAATTAAGTAATACTCTACAAAATGAATAAAAATCTCAATAATATAGTGTGTGTAAGTATAATATAAATGCATATGTCAAGTTACTGTATAAATACAACTGAAATTTCTAACCTGACATTACTCCCTTTGCAACAATATTAAGTTTTGTATGTTCTTTGAGCCACACAAGATCTCGAAATGTCAGGGTATCATCTAAAAGCTGTCGAGCTGGCCCAGGTATGTTAGGCAACCTGAGAAATAAAAGTTAAAAATAAATATCGTAATCACTTATATTTAATTAATGTTACAAAAAAAGTATAATTAAGATTCTTAAACTGTGATTCGCTAACCGCTGGAGGCTCGGCTCAGGTGACCGCAAAGCATTCTGCAAACTTTTATTTTATTCGTTATTTGATTTTGTTTTGTAAAATCAGGGTGATTATAATTAAAGTTCCACTTTGAAATGGTCATAAAAGGAAAGCTACTGGACTAAATGTTATCAAACTTGATAATCGTGTAAAAGAGGTCATGGGAATTTATTTTCTGCGGAAAAGAGTTCAAAAACTCATCACAAGGGAGAAAATGGCGTTGTATGCAACACTGTTAAACGAAATAAGACATGTGGTAATTAATAGCACAACAGGAGAAATTCAAAAAATGTCACCCTTTTGAATACAGAAACTTATACAATCATGTGCCGGTGAGCCTAAAAATATCAAACGTCTTCTCTCGGACTATATCGAAAGTATATCTTCTAGCCAATTTGCAACCCTTCTTACTTCAAACAAACTAGGACATACCAGTGTAAGCGCCTCTCCTCACAAAACCTTGAACTGTAGCCATGGAAGTAACCTCCGAATTCGATCTTCTCTACGTTTCAGAAGACGAATTCGTGGCTAAATGTCTGTGTTGCTAAGCGAATCAAGGTGCGTACACCTTATTTCGTTTAACATTAATTGCATACAACGCCACCTTATTTCGTTAAACAGTATTGCATACAACGCCACCTTATTTCGTTTAACAATATTGCAAAGAACGTCATTCCCCTCCTCGTGGTGAGTTTTTGAACTGTTCTTCTTTTTTAACGGAAAATAAATTCCCATGACCTCCTTCACACGATTACCAAGTTTGATAACATTTGGTCCAGTAGTTTTCCTTTTATGACCATTTAAAAGTAGAACTTTAATTATAACCACCTCATATAATAAACGTAGTGGTTAACGACTGGAGATCCGACAAATCGCGCATTATATGAAATGGTGTGAGGTATATTAATTTTTTAATAGTTACTTTAATTTGTTAGCCTTTCCTGTCTCTTCTGATTTCTCTCGCGTTTCCTTACCAGGATGTAAAGTAGTTAGGATGAACGAGAGTGTAAACTGTTGAAGCGAAAAGTTTAGACAGAGCACGATTTCGCTATTATGAGCCCACGTTGCTACGCAATCCGACCACGCATGAGCCCACGCAATCCGCCTCCGTTAACTTATAATAATCCATTGGTCGATGACTACCGAAGATGGAAAAGTACAATTTAATGTACATACATATGTGTGTGTATAAATATTCAAAGCTATGTGACAAATTTTAGTGTTTTATGTGGAAATAGCTGAAGGTAACGTTCACTACTGTGTAAAAATTTAAAGACTGAAGGAACATTTTTATATTTCAAATTAAAATTAAATCTTTTAGAGCAGTCACATAATTTTTTTACATATGCTTTTGCTGTTATTGATTCTGGTGCACATAAAATGCTCTTTTTACTATCATGCAGATCTATGTAAATCAACAAGCAACTAACGACGATTCTTAATTAGGAATTAAATCTAAAAGTACTAACTTAGGTTTTAGGACATCAAGAAAATTTTGTGGCATGACGTTCTTCCACAGTCCACCAATTGGCGAGTCAACGCTTACTACTACAGCAGAGAAGTTTAACTCTTCAGCCTTTTTCAAGAGATTCAAGGTTAGTGAACGATTGCGGAATATATATAATTGCAACCACAGAACTGCTTGATTGCCTTCCACTTCATGGACAATGTTCGCCACCTCTTCAAGTGTGGTAGAGGACAAGCAACTCAAAATAAAAATGCATCCTTCTTTAAGGCAACCTAGAGTTCAGAAGGAAAGTCTAGTTAGTTCAATTTTAGATAGCAATACTATTATATTTTATTTTATAGAAAATGTCAATTAATTGAAAATATACGTATATTAAGTTAATAATAACTTTCAGAAATTTGTAATTTGAATAAGCAGTGAAATTTTCATTATAAATCGACATTAGTATGTAGGATTTAGTTTTCTTGGCTATCATAAAACGTAACTAAATATGCCTAAGTGTTGTAGCTTGCGAATTCTCGCACAAGCATGAAGATGAACACAACCAGGCAAAGAGAGTAAAAGACGCTTTTATTTAACACCAAAACATTTAACGGTTTTCTCAGAATTACGTGCTTATACAAAACACCGACCAGTTGCGGTAAAAACTTAAAAGATAATGTACTCTTTAATTTAAAGGTAAAGAGTAGTGCGAAACTACACAATTTAATTTAAACTAGCAGGTCGACTAAGAAAAGCTACACCGACGAGATGTTAACTCAATGGCCAGAATGCGTAGCTGCTATTCAGATTAACAGCTAGTAGAAACTAACAAACGTGTGCTCACAATAGCGAAATCACGCTCTGTCTAACCTTTTCTTCCAAACAATTTAAATACTCCTGTTCACTCTTTAATTTACATCCTGGCAAGAAAACGCGAGGGGAATAAGAAAATTCAGGAAAGATTGACAAAATAAAATAACTATTAGTAAAAAAAAGCTGAAACCATCGTCCTGGAACATAGAAAAGAACTAGATTTGCACGAACTTCAACACGAAGTGATGGTCCATGAAGGTGGGATAATTGGTGATTTATTTCATTTCTCACATATTACAGTTAATTAGATAACCACTAACTGAGGAGTAGTTACCCTTAGTGGTTCCTCTTATAGATTTACATTTTTATTACTCGGATACTTTCGAAGACAAGTTTGAGAAACAAATATAAATTACTAGAATATATTAATTTAATGTTTTTTTCCAAATAACTCTAATTGTATTTTTATGACTATCTGTTTATTTGTTAATTGCATTGAATTTTTGCAAAATGAGAAATCAGTAAACTTTTGCAGAGTTGAGGGCAAACATAAAATGGACACTTGTCTTCTGAAAATCAGCTTTCTAAATAGGTAATTTTCTAAGCTGCGGCACTACAGCGTCAAATATTTACACGTGTGTGTTATATATATGTCATGATATAAAATGAATGATTTGGAGCTTGGCGGTGGCGTAATAGATGAGCAAAGAAACTTGGCAATGCAAACATCTCCGAATTCAAGATAACTTTATTATTGAGGAAAGCAAGTCAGGATTCGCAATATTTGGTTCACATATGGACGAACATCTTATGCGCTCTACATTTTGTTAGATCAGCACATATTCCTTGAACAAAGAAGGTAGCCGCAAAGCTTCTGGCCAGGAGGAAAGTTTAAGCGAAAGTGACGCATCAATTCATATAAAGAAAGGAGGGAGTCAGGTTTTATTTATGGTTTACAATTCGGTGATTTGTCAAGAGGCATCTGCATTAAGGGTTAAGTAATAAGCTCGAATGTTCTGGAAAGTACTGGTCTAGGGCGAAGATCCTGAATTGCAGAAAGTAAATTAAAGATTGCTGGTTCGCATAGAGCAAAGCCGTCCTATTTTTTATATTTTACATATATATATATATATATACACGTGTGTGTTTAGCTCACATGCTCTTGGTCAAAATAATCGCACTTTTGCAGAGCTATTATTTTCTGATGTAAATATCTAAATTGTTAGCGTAAGATATATTAAAAAGCTCACATTTCAGTACTTGTAGATTCGTATCTGCTTAGAAAGCTTTTAGAAAGACATATTCGCAAAAATATAAAAATACAGAAATATTTTTTCAATTTTTTTTAGTGCTTCCGAGAATCAAAAGAAAATTTTACGAGTGATGTTAGAAGTTGACTAGTCCCCGTAGAGTAGTCGCTTGTAACAAAAGTACAGCATTAGCGATCAAGACATCTTGAGCTCTTTCCAATTTATGAATTACAAGAAATGCTTTATATATTGTTACGAAATGCCCAGCTGTGGTAAGATAGCTTCCCCGCAAAGCGGGCTTAGGGTTGCCATAAAATGGCAAGGAAAGGCAAAGTTATTACTTCTCTCCTCACCAGAGGTTTACCCAGCCTCTGATGAGCCAACCGCCTGATTACCTCTCTCCTCAGAGATTTGAAGTCTTCGCCAATCCCCACTTGGTCCAACCGTATAAAACGATCTTCCCTTAGAGTTCTGGAACAGCCAGGCTAGTGCTTTTGCTACCCCAGAGTGCTACTGCCATAGTAAAATACAAAGTCAATGTGTATACCCCAAGAGGTAAGTAAACGATAACAACAAAGAACTTTCTACGCGCTCCTTCAACTAAATGCAACTACACGGACTGGACTCTCAGTTGAAAACCCCATATTAGACAAGTGGTGGTAGTCCAGCCAAAAATCACATGGGAGGTGAAATAAATTTTTCTGCCGAACACCGGGACCCCAATCCCAGGTTTAACGGACTTCTTAAATTATCCCTAACCTCACTTTCGAACCGTGCTCGAGGGGTGATCACTTCCTGTTCTCAGTGCTACTTGTGAGGCTTGACCTATTCGCCTCGAAGTCTGA
The DNA here is from genome assembly GCF_044657685.1 of Stegodyphus dumicola. Lineage (NCBI taxonomy): Eukaryota > Metazoa > Arthropoda > Arachnida > Araneae > Eresidae > Stegodyphus > Stegodyphus dumicola. The sequence goes on along the minus strand of NC_140770.1, from coordinate 266,484,764 downwards.
CTGGCTGTCAGAAATGCTGCCTGCCAGTATTACGCGGTTGGCCTGATATTGCACTGGACTCACACCGCTAAGATCGTGATTTTATACCGCCGTTGCTGAGACTGCCTAGGTTACAGATCCTAGCCAGTAGCTTCACAGGTTTTCCTGCGTTGACACAGAAGAGAACTAAAGGATAATAATAATGCTATTATGTACGTTTTTCGTCTCTACATTGCGCACTACACAGACTGAAGATCCAACTGAGCGTGCACATAATCAGGCAGGGGGAGGTCATTGAGCCAGAAGTCACCTTGGGAAGTTAGAAGTCCATTCCAAAGCCCAGGGCCCCAATCCCCAGCTAAACCGATTTTTAAATTTCTTCCTAACCCTTACTTTTGAACAGGGCCCGAGGGTCCTCGGTCCGACCGAAGCCCAGGGCCCCAATCCCGAGCTAAACCGATTTTTAAATTTCTTCCTAACCCTTACTTTTGAACAGGGCCCGAGGGTCCCTGGGCTATTCATGGAGGGTGTGACCTATTCGTCTGGATATTTGACTGGTCGTTAATTTGCTGCCCACCATTACTACGCAGGCGAGCCGTTCGACGGAACGGACTTAGCCGAGACTGCCTAGGTACAGATCCTAGCTTCGCAGAGCTCTCTGCATCGATCTCCGGGGGGGGCGAAGTAAAGATAAAATAAATCTACTAAGACTAATATGTATGAATTGAAATAAATCCACTGCACCTTAATAAAAATTTACTTCACTTGCACAAAAATGGCACTTTTATAAAAAAAAAAAAAAAACGATGAATTGGCATAAAGGTGTCGACGGTATTTTATGTTTTACCGATAAACACCGTTGGCGTTCATTTATAAAACATAATGCATAAACACTGACATGATTATGTGTCATGTTATTAGTGTGTTATGACTCTTTTATATTTGTTGCAGTAAACGAGAATAATATTGTAGGACGCCCTTTTTGGAAAAGGCATCTTTCTTTGCACTAAGGATATTGAGTACTCTTAGATTTTAAAATGGTACTGGTATCTTTATTTCAGCCACACTAAGGTGATGAAATTGAAAATGCCTTGGTATAAAAGCAATTTTTTTCAAAATTAATTTTTTTTTAATTTTTAATATAATTCGCGGTGACTCAGTATTCTAAGCTGCTTACTGTTTTGTTTAATGTTTCGCTTTTGTAAGCATTTTAATAGATAAGACTTCTAAAATTGATTTTTATTTAGATTAGAATAATAATGCTTGATGATTCAGTACTTAAGTTGTTTAATGATCAGTCTTCCCTTGTTTTGCTTAATCTTTTGTTTTCGTAAGCATTTTAGCTTAAGAAACAGTTAAAAATTTATTTACTTTAATTTAGTGTTTATTTTTTAGTTTAGTTCTGCAATTAGATGTTTTACGAAAGCAGTTTAAAATTTATAGGCAATGGATTCTGAAAAATGAAAGGTTTTTGATGAAATAAAAATAAACTTAACGCAGGCAAATATTCTAAAATGATTGGTGAAACAACAATTTTGCAATAATATTATTAAATTTTTAAATTTCGATTTATAAATGTTCAAGTATCAAAGTTAATTCTAATTACGGAATAATAATAAAATAATTAATATAATAATTAATAATTCTGTAGCTGTAGGAAAAGAAGACATTTTACAAAGTTGAGAACATAGTTTTCATTATATTATGTACTTTAATGCAGTACTTTTGTATCACTTACTTTAAGTAATTCAAATCAACGAGCTTTAGAAATGTTCAGACGAATTTGTACATATTCCTGATTGTGTTAGGATACCATTCAAATTAAAATTAATACAGTGAAACCTCTCCAAGGAGACCACGATGTCAGATGATTTTATTCTTCTGTATAAATGGTTGTTTTAGAGAACTGATGTTTAATACTCATGTTTTTTCGATTTGCTCAGAAATATGTTGTCACCATGAAATTTTATTTGGTATAATCATAAATATTACTTTTTATTAACATAATAGTTTCCATTATAAAATGTATCTCGCTTGTTTACAAAAGAAATTAATTAGAAAAATATCTGCAAAGAAATTTAAAATTGTGCATTAATTTGTTGAGTTCTTAGTTCAGCAAGTTTAGGTACATTCGTTCAGTAATTAAGCTTATCTTTTTAGTACTTTTAAGTACCAAAAGTACTTTTTTAGTACTTGAAATTGTGATAAACCCAGATAGTTGAAAAAATTAGATGTAAACCGTTAGATAAAATTAGCAAAGAAAATTTAGACAGTTTTAATAAAGATTTCGTATATAACAAACATTGTGTTTAAACTTGTGATCTCTCTTCATTACAGACCTAAAGAAGAATTAATAATAAAAGATTATATTGTGCTTTTCCATGCCTCATACGCATTACAATTTCAGATTTTCGTGAAAATATAGTTTAATTACATTATCACATTGAACGGTAATGTAATTATTGAAACGCATCTGTCTCCTTCCGACAAACACAACGTGCAATATTGTTCTGATTCACCGTAATGAAAGGGAAAACATCAGACATTTATGCCAATTCAGCAAAAGTCTTAACGTCTGCCTCACCATTTTTCAAAAAAGTGCTGACACGTTTACGTAAATTCGAAGTTTTAACAAACGCGCAAGACTTTTATGCAAATGAAGCCATTTTGCTTAAAAAGTGCTTACATGGCGCCATGTACTTATTTCATCATTTGCTTAATTAATTAACTAAGAATGAAACTGGCAAAATGATTTTTATGGAAAAACTCTCAAGTTGGGCATTTGCGTGAAAATATGATTTTATGTTTATAGCAAAGCATAACTCAATTTCTGCCTTGTGAGATAACCATAAAGAAACCTGTTCTTGTTGGATGATTTTAACATGTAAATGGTCGAGACCTTCATCATATAAGCCTATGACGTCGAAAAAATAAATTTAGTTTAATATTTTTCTTCTCGCATGAATTTATATATCCTACATTGTGCGCCATAAACTCTTAACCGCAAAGAAATTTCTTCTAACCCTGGTTCAGAGCATGTACTAATAATTCACTACTTTATTTTTCAAAAATCAAATAGTAATTTTAAATTTTAGAAAACCTCAAATGAATATACGTAAATGAAATAAGCTGCACTACTTCAGCATAATTCCTACAACGACATTTTTAATAAAAACACCCTTTGGTTTACCTTACGGGTTTAGCCCTGAAATTTCAAAGTTCCTCAAAATGTCATGAATAAGTGATATTTTCTTGATTTTAATTAAACAATGACTCTTTCATTTTGTACCTTGATTCCTTTTCTTCTAATATACATCCAAACTGAAATCAGATACATTAAAAGCTAGCAGAAATTTTCTAGTATAATGAATGTGGAAGGCAACCTTCTGTACGGAATTTTCCGGCCGTAACGCTGAGAGGGTTTGAAATAAATACAGAAGCATTATTTTTACGTATCTCATCCAGCCAAGTTTTCCATGCTTCAAGCAGTTTGCATTAACAAAGACAATCGTATTCAATTAAATACTTTGTTGAAATTAAAAAATAATTACTGATACCTCTAACAGCAGCAACTTCTGCTTGTGGATGGGCAAGAAACAGACATCCAGTTGGGGACACCCCAATAGGACTACACATCCCATTTCCTAAAATATTGCATTCGATATTTGCTCCCGCCACGTCACGGAGCATTCGTGGCACAATTCTGTAGCTGTAGAAGAAGAAGACATTTTACAAAATTGAGAACATAGTTTTCATTATATTATGTACTTTAATGCAGTACTTTTCATATAAAGTGACGCGCAACCGACTGATGCATAGTAAAGAGTCATAGGTGACACATAATTTTAAAGAGTCATAGATGAAATGGGGGGAAAACGAAACTGTTTAAATAAATACGTCAAAATGTGATATTCCTTCCCACATATTAGAAGTATTGTAATCGCGAAAGGTTTCAGGCAGCATATTTCAAAGAAAATATCCATTTTAACAGCTATCGAATGCAATTTAACGATGTTTTTACGTGACATCGTTAAATTGCATTCGATACATACTTATCTCGCATAACTCAAAAACGAGTAGCCTCAGAACGTTGAAATTTCGTATACAGGACTGCTATAACATGCAGACGTGCACTTCGTCTTTTGGTTGCAATCGCAAACACCAAACGTATATAAATATATTTATATATATATCCACTCTGTTACCCGGCTCAGTAATCTCAGTTTCTTTACTCTTATATGTTTGTAAATTGTGCATTTTTTGCTTTAAAAATGATTGAATTATGTAGTTCTTATCTTCCGGTTAAGATTTTTACGCCTTTACTAAATCTGCAAGAAATATTTGTAGAATTATCAAAAATTTAAAATCTCTTTAAGAGCGGTTAAGCCTAATTTTTAAACAACATGGCCGACATATTTGTTTATATTTGAAACAGCAGAATAGTAGATTTGTTGCCAATCTAGAGAGACTAAGCTTCACAACAACAAAGATAACGCCTTCATTTATTATCGCGAATTAAATTATGCTTAATCCTTTCTGGAATTTTTTCGAGGAAATAAGTGTTTAAGATTTACTTCGTAATTTTTAATAGAGATATTTTGAGTTTTTATGTATTTTTGCCTTGTCGCGAAGTGAGAACTGAATTAATTGAATGAAAAATACTGAATCGTCTTTGAAAAACTGTTTCAATTTTGTTTTGTTCGCTTAATTTCTTTTATACATCGTTCTAGATTTATTATAGTATTTGAATAGAACATGTGGCAACGATTAGATAATTCTTCAAATGATATAAATTTTGTGCATTCTGAGTTATAATATGAACGAAATATAACGCTGTTAAGTGAACCTAGCGCCAGAGTGTCGCTATGGTAAACAAATATAGTGAATTTTAAAGAGTGTATTTATTCTATTATGGTTTATGCGCTATCGACGAAGTAGATTTAATTCAGTCCAATAAGTTTAAATGATATGCAAGAAAAATGCATATAATTTAATATTCCGTACAAGAAAGTCATGTGGTGTACACACCAGATTTTTTAATTACGTCAGCCAGATGGCTTTTGTTCATCTCCCTGCAGTCTTATAAACGCGCGTGGAAATTGCCGTACACGAATCTTCGTAACACAGCTTGATTATTTTTTAGATCTAGAGCGCCCGGGCTCATTGCAGCTGGTTCTGGTTAAGGTTATAGGATGATTTCATCTTATAAATCCTCCTAACTCTGATTTTCTCACACGAATTTATTAAAAAAAAGGCCCTTTTAGCTTCATTCAGATTAAACGCATTTTCGGCCATGAGGCTTTGTGGTTTAAGGTGTAAAAATCAAAAAGTCCATTCACACCTGTATAGCAGAGTTTAAAGCGTGGCCAAGAAGTCAGGGAAGGTAAAACTGCGCATGCATAAATGTGTAGCTGACTCAATGGAACAGTCGACCGAATGTTAGTTCATAGTTGCTTCGCTGTGACTGGTCGGTTCTTATACCAAGTCGACATAAAGTTAAAAAGATAGAAGTTTTAGGCAAAATCCTTAAACCAGTTTTTGTGGCGTAGCAAGGTCTGATTGTCTAGTAACGAAACTCAGCTCTAACCTCTCATGGCCTAAAAACCGTCGTGTAAACGAAACTTTTAAAGAATGTGTGCCCCGGATCTTAGACTTTCTGAAAGCTCCATTGAAACGATTCTGTGTAATAAACTCGTCTTTTCTGTTGTTCCCCTTCTAATCACGAGAAATTAAGACGCTGGTAAAATATTCAAACATTAAATGTGTCCGTCGGCTTCAGGTCACCCTACACTTTTAATACCTAAGACTCCCTTTTCAGACTACCTATAAACGTAAGATTACATCTTATCCATAATATCAAAATTTTCATGCAAGCACCTGCACTTATTTGAAACAGAAATATCATCCGTTCAAAAAGTTCGCACTATACGCATGTCAAATGAGGGAAATGTCCAGTAACAGGATTTTCTATTAAAGTGGACTAGCTTCATCTCTATAGAAGAAATATGGAGAATGACATCATTCTCAATACCATAATTCCAAACATTAATGCACATGTTTATTAGTGCAAACGGAGTTAAAGTATCTTTCAATTATTCTTTGCGATATCGCATTTTAAACAGTGCGTGTTTGAGTAAAATGACTTGGATTTCTTTGATCAGAATCACTTCTCTGCCATGCCGCAACTACTTTAGTTGCTCGATTTTTCACTCTTTGTCCCTTATGTGCGCTCTCATTAACTACATTCTACAGGCTACATTTTCAGGTCAATTTATCTGTTTAAAATCCCTACACGGTCAGTCTACGACAGATACCAAAATGGGTATTATTTCAGTGCTTCTATAGAAAGCCAAGATATGGCTCCAGTTTGAGGGATGTTACTTCAAATGCAACTGAGTATTTTTTTTTTTTTTTTTTTTTTTTTTTTTTTTCCATTTACAATAAAACTTTCATACCAGCCTTTTCCAAGATTTTTTTAAAAGAGAAAAGATTTTTTATTCGAAAACACAATTGCTAATTAGTTACTACAGAGTGCGTCAGAAAAATGTGTATACAATTTAAACTGTCATAAAAATTTATTTTCCAACCCACAAGATTAATTTCTGGGAAAAGTAGGGCTATAGTCCAATTTGGAAATTTAGAGTACTTTCTGATCAAACTGAAAATTCAGAACGGTGTTTAAAGTAAATATTTAAAATGGTGGGCTTCAGCGTCGATACATTTCTGACTATGATCCACGATAACTGGCGAGATATCTCCAAGCTGAATTGGCGAAGGTTTTGGCGATTTATTTTTGTCGTTAAATTTGGGGATGAATATCCAATAGTCGCCAAACATGGGGACATTTTGTTCCCATTCCTGTCTAGCTGTATTTGACACTGTAATTAAATACGTGTAATCTATGTGTAAATGTAAGCGTATCCCGTCTTTATATGCAACTTTAACAGTATACGTCTTCCAGTAATTTTGAGAAATAGAAGGTACTGGAGATTTCTAGGCGGCCGGGGAGAAACTATATTAAATCCGGAGAGAGCATCAGTTTTCATTTTTTTTAAAATTCAGAATCGACTTCGGAGTATTGAGATATCTCCCATTGAGCTTCGCTTTGTAGATGCACTTTGCATTGCTCTGTGTTTAACGTTCTTAGTAGTTTGAAATGCAACTATTGAAAGTGCTCTGTCATACTGAGAAGAGCTGTACGAGTAAAAAGTACTTATATAGCTTTTCAGTACAGAAAAGTTAAATGCAGAAAGTTAAGCACAGAAAGTTCAGACTTTCTTTCGATAAAAAAAAAATTTATGAAGCTACCATCGGTTTTGTGTGCATTCAATCCATTACGATCCCGTGCGCATCCAACAATATATATATGTAAAGTATTCCCATAAGATACACATATATATATTCTTTGGAAATATGTAGAGATTTAAGCTAGGAAGATATACAAATATAAGTCTTGAGTTAAGTCACTGGAAGGATAACGCAATCTGTGCAATTGCTTTAAGCGTTGCACAGCGAAAAAAAAAAAAATACGGTGATATACTTTTAAATGAGACCAATCAATTAGGATTTCCTTTACCTTTTCAAAGCTTCTTCGTTATCCTTTGGCGTTGAAGGCGTATTGGCTCCGGCTGAAAAGTAAATCTTTCCAACGTTGTCCAGACATCTGTCGAGGGCAGCTTTTTCAAAATCACTCACAGTTCTCAGTTCACTGCTATTTACTTCCATGGCTTCAGATTATGAACGAAATACTTGCTTTATAATGAAAAGGATATGTGTCTGTGAAAATATGCAAACTGAGAAATTATACTTTGAGAACAAGGAAACGAAACTGGATACTTTTACATGTTAATTCGAGATTCGGAGGTGAAATTGAATGCATAACAGTAAATATATTTTATATACTCTGTCGAACCTTATGAAGTTTTAGATAAAAAAGCTTTATACTGCCAATCGGAAGTTAATCGGGTAAGGTGTAATGTTTCGTATAATGATATGACCCTGGAAAAGAAGTAAAATGCTAAAGCATTAACATTTTAAAAGAAAATGCTATGTCCCATTTTAGACATTTTAAATTAGTGTACTAAACAGTATATCACATGGGAAAATTTTGAGTGAAAGAGGCTTAATGAGTCTCAGGCAATCTAGTGACGTTATGTGAGAAAGAATGAAAGAAGTTGCTAACGATTGTATGTAATGGGTGTCGTCATCCAAATAACAACACCTTTCGCATCACTTTCTATTTATGCTATCTGTTCTATTTCGTACTTATAATACTTAACATAAGTCTTCACTTGTTATTTCTGTAATGTTGTGTTTAACATTTTTAGTCCAAAGGGGCAATTTGCCCAGAAGGATTGTTAATTTCGTTTTGGCATTTTGCTTTGATTCACTACAAGCGTATTTCCCTTTACAAATTGTTGCCACCAAATATTATCGCCCTGTACTATATTTAAAGAAATTAAATAATGAAGAATCTGAATAAATGTAGGTATGCTTCTCGCACTGTGATAAAACTACGGTACCTAGAGCCATCAAATTTTGAATATTGAACGTCTCCACCCGAATATGGGCATCTGGAAGCACGAATGTGAAATTTGGAATTTGTTTCTTATTTTGTAAACTTTAATGAACTTATGATTAACAAAATCAAGGATTTCAAAGCGAACAATGGCAACGTTGCACACACAATTTTTTTTTTTTTTTTTTTCCTCCAGCGCGCGAGACTGTGTATCCGAAATTCTAAAGGTATACTCATTTTAAAATTATTTTGCGATATTGCTGATGAACTCAATTTTATAGTTTAACTACGAAGAACATGATATTTAATAAAAAAAATAGGTAACACACAAAACGTTAAAAAAAAAAAAAAAAAAAAAAAAGCCCGTTTGGACGTAATTTAAAATCTATCTGAAACCTATCAGATTTTTTTACTTTTGTCTTATATTTAATAATTTCCAATTAATTATTTTTGTTTTAAACTTTCACTCAAATATTTCTTGTAAAATTTGTAATGATCTATATTCCAAGAGCGGATTAATCTACTTTATATTAGTACCAGTGAAAAAAACGGTTTCGGTTTACGAACATTTCGAGAGATGAACGGGCTTCAAGAACGAACTGCATTCGTCAACCCAGGTTTCATTGAATCAAAAAAAAGCTTCTTTTCTACAAATTAAATGGAATAATTTGCTGATTTTATCTTCAATAAAATAATTATTTACCATATTCTTATTCCAATGATATTACTATAACATCAAAGAACAATATACTAAATAACTCTTTATAATCAACTGCCTTTTATACCCATTTGTAACGGGTTAATTCAAAACAAACATGCCATACACTTACTAGATCTTATGTATTTAAAATATATCAGTTTATTAATTTATTAATTAAAAATAATTTCAGCGCAAAACAACATCAATATAGCTTATGGTATTTAATAAATGAAAATTAAAGTGAGCTATAAATAATAATGTCTCATTATGTAGTGCATAATGAAAGTCCACACTCACCTACAGCCAGTCTTTTTGAAGCAGCTCAGTATGAATTAATAAAGGCATGAAGTTAACCATATATATTAGGGTTAATGAACTAAGGACGGAAGGAAATCCAAGTAAACATCAACAACGAAATCAGGTTAGTTAAGATAAAACATATCTTTTTTTTAACCTGAACAGATTAGGATATCAGCTACATTCTTACCTGAATAACTGATTTTAAATTAAACCATAAAGTTCAATACTGAAATACATTGAAATTTATAACCATTCTTTTTGCGTTCTAAGAAAAAGGGCATTATAACGAGGGGCCACTATTGAGGGTAGTAGAGATAAAATATCTAAACAAGCTGGGACGTTTTTCACTAGCCATTACAATCGAATGGTTATTATAAGCAGTTATAACGAGTCTCGACTGTATATTCTGAGCATTGTTGAACTTATTCCGAAGATCTATTAGTTTGTAGAGTCATTAGGTTATTTTGAAGCAGGAGACATGAAAAATGTGCAATGGCCTCGCCGGGATTCGAACCTCGGACGTCTCGAATACGCGCCGACCATTAAACACAAAGGCTGACCATTAACCACGAAGGCATACTAACAAGGAAGAAGAAATACCTTATACACTTCTCCTTTTTCAAGGGCGACTGGGAATTAGGGGACACAATCGCCAAATCCTGTTGGTGAAGAATCACCATCCACCAACTTTTTTAGTTCGGGAGCCAATGTAGAGACATTAAGAATTTTTTGAAACAGGAGATGAGAAAAATGAGCAATGCTCTCGCCGGAACTCGAAACATGGACTCGAATACGCGCCGAGTGTGCTGGCCATTACACCACGAAGCCATGCAGGGAAGGTGGGAGAAATACCTCATAAGTTCACTTAAATCCACTTTAAAAAATAAACTAACCTCTGCGCGTTATAATCGAATCAAAATCATTGGGTTCACATGATTGGATCATAATTGAAATCTAGGTAAAGGCAATAACCTTGAAAATGTAATGTCTTTACAACAGACATACCAACTAAGCATCTGGCCCTTCCATATACGAACCCGATGGCTTCTGTTTCAAGACTGAAGCTGGATTCATTGCTGAATGCGATCCATCATCAGGTCTGTGTGTGGAGGGGGGAGCGTCAGGTCGGTGTGTCAAAGCTAGCGGTACCAATACACCTTTGCTTTACAGACACTCACAGCCATTACCCTGGTATGATGGTGTGAGATGCTATCTCTAATTAACTAGGGACCCACCAGCGGGCGAGCGGTAAAGTCGCTGAACACTGGTAGTTCGGTCCGAGGTTCCAATCCCGCGAACGGGCTGGCTGCATGGACGTTTTCGTAGTTTTCCCATATGTAATGTAACGTGTATACGAGCCAATTTTCTTAGAAAGTCCTCCACGGAGGTACCCCTCCCCTTAGGCAGATAGTCCTGGTGTGCTTTGCCGTAATCTCAATAAACCAAACCAAACAAACTATTTCTAACTACAACAGATCATAAATATAGTTCCTGCTCACATCTTCACCCATCCTCCATACAAATTTAACAGCTCAACAATAGGGGGATGACATGCTGCGGCCATTTGAATTAAATTGCTTGGGCCGCCCTCCTGGAGCCAATTTCCAACAGGTTAATGATAGACCCCCCATGCGATTTGCTATTGACATTTTTCTTTCGCCGGTAATGTCACCAGACCGTTCCCCAAACGAATATGTATATGTCAAGGCGTCAGATTCGGACACCTCAAAAGTTTGCAGATCTGAGCAATAATTGACGAATGCCTGACAGAATGTATCGCAGGATGAGATAAGGAATCTTTATTATTCTACTCCAACGTTTAAAAGCATGGATCACTGCTAAGAGAAATTTCTACAGTTATTTATTTGAACATTCAATGTGCAATTGCTAGTCACTGATGAGTCCTTGAATTTTCAATCATTCCATTACCTGCTTTATTCACATTTAATTTCAATAAAAACAATCCCTTTCTTCATGGTGCTTCTTTTTCTTTGGCAAAAGAGTGTACAATTAATAGATCACGTCATGTGATTTCTTTTAATAAGGTTAAGTATCAGTTACATGTACAGGTAGAAGCTAGATGAGCATAGCACCTTTGTAGTACAATAGTGCCACAGAGGTGCAGGCCAGTCTATACAGGTAATTAACTATTAGCTTTCACCCCGATGAAATTCTAAGGGAAGAACAACCCGGGCGATGGTTCGAGGGTTTCCCACCCTTCTACCCTTTCACAGCCTCTCGAAAAGATTTCGGCTAACCGTGTATTTTGAATGCCGCTTGCTACAAAGACTCTATACGTTTACAAACATCCATGCCTTCTCCGGAACTCGAACCAATGCCCATCGAAGCGGCAGTCAATGTCACTAACCGCTGTACCGACTGGGCGGCATCAAGTACAATGTTTAGCAACATGTTCCGACACTTTGATTTCCAAAAGTAATATAAAAATTTAAATTTGTAAATTAAGACAGTGCTGGCCATCAAAACTGAAACATCATTAAGAAAGTATCCGTGATATTTGCACAAAATAAACAGAATCGTAGGACATGAAAATGATTAGAATGCAGCGTAAATAAAAAGTGCCCATAAACCCACTTATAACAGTAAAGGAGAAATAAGGATAGGTTTTCCATACGAAAAATCTTGTTTCCTCTTTACTTGTTTCACTAGAATGATAGATTATGGCTCGTTTAAGAAGACATAAGCTCACGTAAGAAGACGTGACCAAATTTGTTCACGAAATTTCTCTTCACAGTGGTCGAAATCCTACTAATCATGGAAATATAAAACGGAGGAGTCCAGAAAACAGGACAGCAAGCTCACGCAGCCTGGATTATAGTATGTGGTGCCATGAGATACGAACCTCTCTCGCGTCTGGTACACATGTTTCCCACTCTGACAACGTTACATTATAAATGTTTGTTTGTCCCATATCTTCAGGAGAACCTTACAGCCATCTTTCAATAGAACAATATTCCAACACACGTCGCACTCAGAGTCCAACATCTCTTTCACCACAGTAGCTGACTGTTCTTCCTTGGAAGAGACGTTCACCTGACCTTTCTCGGACATAAGACTCTGATCACGCGCAGTTTCTCTAACTAGATATGACTGATTGAATCACAAACATTGCCAAGATAAAGAATTACAACTCTGAAATGTTCTAAGATGTCATCCAAAGTCTCTTCGACTCTATGCCCCACTGTATAGCAATGGTTAATTTTGCTCATAATAGCTACATTTGGTACACAACATAGCAACTCCTTGACCAAGATATCTAAAATTTAATGATTTCATCTTATAATGAAAACCTAAAGATATTAGTTGCGTTATTTTTTGCCTTTCTTGGTGTTGCAAATTTAATGGCCAGCAGAGTATAAAATATGATTTTTATTGAAATCCGTATTTGCTTAAATGTTCTTATTCCAAATATTTTCTCCAATGATAAAATATTGAGCTTAAAATTAATATCTTCGCTTTTGAATCGGAAAATCATGTAATAAAATTGATCTAACACTTATTATTCTATGAAATGTGAAAACGGAAAGGATTATATAGTCAACTCACGATTAATGGGTATGGTTGATCAGTCCTTGTCTAAGAAAAAGTTAAATTTATTATAAAACAATGGGAAAATTATTGTAGTAAGCCCCTTAACACAAACTCGTTTAAGGCGAACACTCAACTAAAATGAACAAAATTTCGTTTCCGGCAACGATGGCACATGATCATATAGGAAGTTTTGTCGGCTAACGCAAAATCGGTTAGCAACAACTATGAACTGTTCCTAGTCCATTGCGTCATTAGATTTCTTAATTTAACACGGAAGTTCACAGTTTTCAAATCTTTTCCCTGTAGTTACTCTGTCAGAATGGCCCGATGGCGCAGTAGCTAGTGCGTCGTGCAGCAGCACCACAGGTCCGGGGGTTGATTCAGTCTTTTATCCCTTGAGTGGGCCGATAAAATGAGTATCAAGTTCGCTTGGGGACTAAAGGACTAAACACAGGAGGTTCAGCTACAAGCCTGAAACCACTTGTCCACGCAAGATGCACAAGCACCCCGGAGCCCACGGTCTAGAGAGCAGATATCAGGGCATTGCCAGCCATGGCTCTCTAATAGCTGTTTGTGGCGCCGCGTTTAGTTTGGTTTAGTTTACTCTGTCAGAAACATTCCGCCCCGTTTAAATGAAAACCTCACAGAATACACTGTATTTTTTAAGCATTACCAGCACGAGTAACATTGTTTGACAGTCGCGAGAGCGGTGAGCTTCATCTATGAACTTTAGTCAACAAATGCAATTCTGTATTCAGATGTGCTTTTTTGACTAATGCTAAATCTTGAATAATTCTGAATTAATCACACGTGTCTTCTTCTTCCAATGGTCACCGGGGTGAGTTAGTATCTTCTTTTCTTCCTAAAATTCAGTAAGACACAGCTTACTAAATCAATAATTCCGGTTAAAATTTAAATGAATTGCATTACAATCAAAGTTTTACATAGATTTTCTGGACTGCAGTTTAGTTACATATGAATTTTCAGCGCACGAGCATGTCTTTATTCTGCGAAAATTCTAACGGCACTGTTAGACAGACCTCTATATGGCACCCTGGCAACTTTCAAGACGCGATAATTAAAGTTAAATTGAAAGCATTAAGGAAATGAATCATGGCCAAGAGGAAGAAAACGGACGCAGATCTGCAAACAAACCTAAAAATCTTAGAGGAAGTAGATCGCGGTGTTTTGAAGAAACGTACGACTGCCGAAAAGTAAGGCATTGCCAAATCTAGCTCATCTACAATACTTTAAAGATAGTGAAAAAATTCTTATTGCTTCTGAGTCGAGTTCCAGCAAAAAATCTAAGCGACTTCGTAGTGCTAAGTATGAAGATGTCGAAACTGCTAAAACGGTTCAACCATATGTTCCCTTCCAGTGTACTTTTAAGTGGACCACTATTCAGTCAAAAGCAAACGATATTGCAAAAAATTTAGACATTCAAGATTGCACTTTCCGCTAGTTGGCTGCATCGCTTCCAAAAGAGACACTCGATTGCCTCATTAGTGTTTTGTGATGAAGCAAATAAAGTTGGTGAAGGAGAAGCAAACAACTGTTTGCATGAATTTGACCAAGTGAGAGAAAATATGGCTCGTGTGATGTCTGGACAAAACTGGACTTTGTATAATCTTTTCTTAATTCGTACCCTCGGAATAAAAGGTGACAAACACCATGATGGGGCTTCGCAGTAAACCTGTTTAATTGTAGTCTTTATGTGTAATGTAGACGGTAATGATATACCCTAAGTGATCGCTAAATCCGAAAAAACCCGTTGTTAAAAACATAAATTGTAGTTTATCTTGCATCTACTCTCACCATAAGAAGCTCATCCCTTCGATTGATTTATTGATTCCATTCCCATAAGAGGCTTTTTCGTTTTAATAGTCGAATGGCGGTTCAGAATAGGCATCGCAAGCGGCTTCGTTTTAATAGCCGAATGGTGGTTCAGAGTAGGCATATTCCTATGACACTGAGCAGGTGTACAACCCATAACATACACGATCTCAATTTAACCAATGTAAAGGTTCACTGTTACACCTAAATGCAGAAAGCCGTCTTCAATCTTTACATTAACGTATTATTGCTGTTATGAAGAGTTCTTATTGCAAGCGATTTGTGACAGCTCTAATTTGCGCTACTGAAAAAGAGACGGAAGCTACAACTTAGAGTACGTTTGATGCAGTAAAAGCTATCTCGGAACCCTGGAAATCTGGATCATCACAACATATACAGAATTGTTTTAGCAGAGCCTGGAGACATAAAGACGCTAATTCTGTTGACGAGTTAGATGGTGACAATGATATCACTTTTCGGACGTTTCGACCCTGGTGTTAGTTTTCAAGAGTTTGTTAACCCCTTAACTGCCGCGGGCGTATATATACGCCTTGCTCAGCCGATGCGTTAACTGCCCCAGGCGTATATATACGTCCTTCCAAACTGCTATCATTTGCTTTGCGCTGCTACACCTAAAATTATTCGCAAAGTTAACGCATCGGCTGCGCATCTGGGGCAGTTAACGCATCGGCTGAGCAAGGCGTATATATACGCCCGCGGCAGTTAAGGGGTTAATGCTGATGACGATGCTGCCATTTGTGCTTCAATGGAATCGGATGTGCAAGCAGTTGTGTCTGAGTTGCAAGAAATGCCATAAGAAGAAAGTGAGGAAGACAACATTAATTCCACCCATTCACCAGGAAGTGTTACATGTCTTAGACACTGAAGAACATTTTGCTGCAACACTAGTTAACAACACTTAAAACTAACCGCTAGTTTTAAGGAAGCCATGAGTACAGTTCACCGTTCAGTTATCAGGCATATTCGTTCCAGTCTTCGACAGTGCAATATGCAGGAACTTTTCAAAAAAAAAAAAAAAATTATCTGAGAGAGCATTTTGTCGATAAAGTACAATCATTAATATAGTGTAACTAGTGTTTCCTATGAAGACAATACACAATGTACTGTAGTACTTATATAACTATATACTATAAATGGTTAATGTGTAGAAATAAAAATATAACAAAAATAAAATTAGAGTTCCTACTTAACACGAACTCTTGATTTTTCGGTCCTTTGAGATTCGTGTTAATGACGGTTTATTATATCCAAAAAAAGCAAAACTTCTACCCGAAATGCAAAAAGGAGAAGAAATACGTAAGGTAACAGCAATTCGTGAGTAACATAGATGATGTCACAATATAATTGTTTTACCAACTATAGTTAGTACTTTTGATTGTACATAATCTAGAATCTATAAACACTGTTAAATCCTCCGTTAAAAATAAGTGTACAGCATTTAACCTCCTGCTTTCCATGGACTCCGATCATAATATTAGGGTAATTAAAACAAAAATATTGCCTTTTTTTTTTTTTTTTTTTTTTTTTTTTCTGTTTTGAAAAGCACTTTTGCTCTGAATGCTGGATTTGGCTACACTGGAGATTACGGGCCAATCGCCAAGTTAAGCGAAAACGCGCCAAATCTGGTAAGTCTCCTTCCTTGTGCTTTTTAAGCACTATCAGATTTAACATGGACGTCATCCCTTGGTTAAACGCTTAGTTTACTATCTTTTGTTCTTAAAATTTTTCTATTTTTATTTTAATATAAATTTTCTATATTATAAATTTAAAATATACTTATTATAAATTTTTCTATATTGTTATCATTTTGTTGTTGTAATATTAACTTTTGAAATAGGATTCATTTAGATTTTTTGTAATTTCCAGCCTAATATTTCTCCACTTGAATTGTATTACTAATTTAAATTGTTTTTAAGAAATATTTTATTTTTAAGTTTATATTTCATGTCTTTCTAAATATGGTAGACAAGATTTAAAATACAAAGAAACAATTTTTAATACTTCTCGAACATTAAACTGGTAAACACAACCTCACATTTATAGCAATATGCTTAGACACAATGTTAGGGTAGAATTTAGAATTATTTTGAAAGTTAAGGCTTTGTGCCGATAATTTCAAACTTCATTTTAAACTGCTATTACGAGTATGTTTGTACTGATCCATTACAGCACGAATGGACTTAAAATTTGATTTTCAAAGAGCGAACCCCTTCCAGCACGCTACCTTTTAAAGTCGGAGTTTTTATTAAAAAAAAAAAAAAAAGAAAAAAGGTAGGTAGTCTAATTAGGCCTAGAGGAGAACACAAGTAAAATTTTAATTTTATGAAGATAGCACTTATCGTTTTCATTCTGTGGGTGTGCCCAAAGTGGCACACTGATTGATTAGAGCTTCGAAAAGAGTGCTGAAACGAGCATTGTTGTCAATGAACTGACCGATGACATGCGGAGAAACAAAGAATACATACTCTCAGTTGTCCTAGATTATCGGGGAGCCTGGTTTGAGCACACCTAGGGTTCGCCGTTTGATTTTAGGTAAGATTTCAAGGTAAAAATTTAAAACTAATTTAGAATAAGGAGATTAGCATACGGCCAAAAAAATAACATAGACATTTCTTTTCAAACGATTCCTTTTATATCCTAAAAAAAAAATCTGGAAGATTTCTTTGAAAAATGAGGGTCTTAAAAAACTAAACATGGCTAAAATATACGGACTGGTTTGTGTTGAGCTGCCATCTACTATAAATAAATAAGGTCCAGAGTAACCTATAAATCCCTTTTTCATTCAATTTTTGTGTGTGTACAGAAGGATATTTTTAGGTGTGTTCAGGCCGGACACACTGTGCCACAAAGGGTTAATCGTAATTACTCCTGTGTCATTTTCTACAAATTAAAGTAACTTTGTAAAGTAGTGTTACGAAATGTACAGGACATGCAGTCCTTGGGAGGGGAGAGTGTTACGAAATCTAAAGGAGCGGTAAAATAGCTTCCCCACAAAGCAGTTTTAGGGTTGCCATAAAATGGCAAGGGAAGGCACAGTTGCCACATTTGGCGAGAAATGGCCAATTTGGCGACATGCCATGGACGGATGGAGAACCTTCTGGAAGAATTCTTACCCGTTTAGCCCAGACCTCGTCTAGAGTGCGAGTTAGTTAGTATCGAGTTGGTGTCTCGTCTAGCGAGTCAATCGAGTTGACAGCCGGGCAGCGAGTGCCTAGTGGGTCGCCGAGTGCACAGAAGGAGTCTGTTAGTGTATCGTCGAGAGCGTGTTAAGCTCTGGAAACGATTGAACCGACGAGTCGGGAGTTGTGCTCGTGTGTCGTCGATTGCATTACGAGCTGCAGCGTGGAGAGTCTCGAGAGTACGTGGAGTTCCGAGAATGACCAATCAGAGTCAGGAACTGTACCTCCGGAAAGCAGAGTCGGGTGCTTTGCAGGAAGCTGTCTCCATTGTGATAGCCTGATAACCTGAAGGCTGTGTCGCTGATTGTTCCAGCGTGTTTAGAGTAGATCTTCGACGACTGTAAAAGTGTTATTGGAGCTGTCCTGATTAACATTGGCTAAATAAAGTGTGTTTCGATAAGTGTCATCGTTTTTCACTCCAAATCCACACGAACCCCATACGAACATGAAGGAAGAAAATAACGTAACAACTGGTGTCAGAAAAGAAATTACACAACAGCATTTGTTCCTTCCTTATCACGTGTCCCCGACTAATTGGAAAATACGGAGTTCGAATCACGGCAAGGAAATTACTGATTTTGCCTTGTTATTTCTTCCAGTTGACAATATATCATAATCGATAGGATGCTTTGATATTCTTCCATGCTTTAAATCAGGGTTTTCAACAAAGCCCGCTCGTACCCCTTCTTAAGGTGCGAGCTGCAGATTCTAGGGGTTGAGGAGACATTTCCATTTTTAGCCCCAAAGAAGTGTTATCCCAGAAGAGCTATTAGTCTCAAATCTGCATTTTGCATCAAATCATTTTTCAAATTGTTGCCACCAAATATTAAAGCCCTGCATTATATTTTAAGAAATTAAATAATGAAAAATCTGCATAAATCTATGCAAGTTTCTCACACAGTGAAGAAACAAAGGTACATAAAGCCATCAAATTTTGAATAACGCAGTCCTCGACGCAAACATGGGCACCTGGAAGGCCAAAATTTGAATTTGTTTTATTGTCTATTTCATATTTTGTAAATTTTGAACAAATTTTCGTTTAAAAACTCAACGATTTCAAAGCAAACAGTGACAACACTGCACGGAATAAAACATTTTTATCTCCAGCACGCAAGACTGTCATGAGAAATTCTAAAGCCAAGCTGTTTTTAAATATTTTTAGTCAAAGGGGCATTATCCCAAATGCTCTCCATACACGACTGTGTGCGTTAAATGAATAAAAAAAAAAATCGCCTCTTTGGCCATAATATAAAATCTGAAAGGTTCCACATTTTATTTAGTTTTGTTTAAAATAAAATAAATAATTGATTAAAAATGGCATGCGCGACGTTGGTGCTCATGGCAAAATGTAGTTCCTGTGCATGCTTCGATATCAGATTTGCCGTGCATATCGTTAACATGTATATGATAATACTGCAGATCATTCAGAAACACTATCAGAGTAATTTGATGCTTACTTTAAAGGAAAACTGAAAACATGGATTATGAATACATACTATTTCAATTTGAATAATACGTCGCCTGATGAAAAATTGAAGGATGATATTTTAGAACTAATTACAAATCATGTTCTTGACATGCATTCTGAAAGCAATATTTCGGAGCAATACTGATGTTCCTCAATGAACATGTTCTCAAAATTTTGTGAAAAAGAACCTGAGCTTATCTCATTTGTGAAGATATACTTATGCGAGTTTGGATTTAGTGCCCTTTTGTTAGTCAAAACAAATTTCAGATTTTGCTTGGATGCAAGAGCAGATATAAGAATTACAAATATTAACTTTTATCACATTTTCTTATTTCTATGTTTCATTTTGCTTATTACTAAAATTTGACTCCAGGACTTCGCTTTACATTTTTTTAGAAACTGCTTTATCGGCTGTGCGAACATATCAAAAAATATTAAATTCCGAGAAAATATTAAATTTAAATATTGCAAGAAAATATTATATTTTACGGGGGCCATACAAAAGGCTGGGAACCTGCACTTCAAATAATAATAAATTTTTGGGTCAAAATCTTCATGTGTTTTAAATTAATCATTCCACCACATTTTCTACTACATATCACTTTTCTTATTTGCAGTTAATTTATAATCACATGTGTTCTCTTAAAGAAGCAACAATAAAAATGTTGAAATGAATTACAAAAACTTTATTTAAGAATTTAAGGAAACGATTTTCCAGATGCTGCCTGTCATTTCAATGCAAAATAATGTGATAACAAAGTCTACTCAGAAAACCGTAAACATTATTCCAAAAAATAAATCATAGGAAGGAATCAAGCAGCTGTTTGTAAACACTTACAAGTACTGCACATTGAAGACCAAGAAGCAAGAATGTTGTTTTCTTCAGCTTTTGACTAAAATAAAAACCTCTTCAGCCGTTTACAAGCTCTGGCTGCCTCAACCACAAGCTGGTTCCAGCGTCTTCTATCTGCAGCGATTCCTCTCCAATTTTTAATTTTCAAAAAATTAAAATTTGTAAATCTTTTTCAATGTCATCTAACCATCTAGTCAGTGGTCTTTAACTCCAGATCACTAAAGTTGATTATCTTCACGGCTTCTCCATACATGGCCCAATGATCTTGTTATGTTGCGAATTTTAATTATATTGTGCTTTAAGTTATCTAGTATTTTTTATTTGTACTCATGAATATTTTAATCTGGTAAAAAAAGTATTCTTAAATTGTTAAAAGCCTTTTTTAGGTGTAACTGTAGGTGTAACAAAGACAGGAAATGTTTGCGAAAGCACATCTGGTTTAGGGCCTTTTACTAACAGTCGAAGCAGTTAGGGTGTGTTGTCGCTTTTCTTTGCTGGTGGCCTTTTTACTAATGGCGTTGAAACGAAAATCGTCTTGCTTTCTTCGCTTTGCTTAGTTGCAATTTTGTTTACTTCAAGACAGTGAGGGTTGTCGTAAGCTTAGGTAATTGGATTTTTCTTATCGCTAGTTTCCGCTGGTTAGCTGGGAGGTCCTCTTTACTTTCCCACATTTCTGGGTGCAAATGTTTCGCTTCACTGTCAGATTTTCTTGTTTTTGATTCATCGTGGGGGTGGATTTTTCTCAGTTTAGATAAAGTAAAATTCTGGAATTGGTGTGATTTAATTTAATGTAATTTTGTAGGCCTATGAACGTAAGTTACATTTCATTTCGGAGTCTGATTTTTGAGCCAGAAGGAAAAGGAAAAAAACAGTGTGGGGGCTTCACCTCTTGCTCTCGCGTGTCGGAGCGGAGTCTGAGATTGGAAGTGAATCTTGACCAGATTAGATGTAAAAAATAAAGGAAAGAGTGGTGGGGCTTCCCCTTTGCAGGGTGAGCGCCGGCTGTTGATTCAGGAATTGGAACTGGAGTGATGTAAAGTTTTGTTAAAAAGGCTCGAAGGGCATTTGTCCTCTTGCGGGGCTTGCGGCCACGGTTTGGTGCGATATTTCTCTCAGTTTTGCTGCTGATGAGAATTTTAGAAAAAAAAGGAGAAAATGCTTTATGCTATTCTGCGGGAAAATCTACTGGTGTCATCTTTCATCGAGTTTCAGCTAATAATGCAGCTAAAGCAGAGTGATGTCGGAAATTCTACTTGACCCAGCAATAAGGGACTTATTGTAGAAGTTACCGTAAATTCTGATCCGAGTGGCAAAGGTTTTTCCTGACTACTAATTGTGAGTTCCTTATTTATATATATATATTATTTGCAGGAATCATAGATTATTTGGCTGGAAAAAGTTAACTAATCTTGCATTTTAGTGGAAAGGGAAAATTAATTTAATAATGAGAAAATTGCTTTGTACCTCAAAGAGAATCTGAAACTGTTGCCTTTAAATTGTATAATTTTGTAAATTGTAAAATTCTTGATTAGTCTAGGTGAGATCCACTTTACATATGTAATTTAATGTTAGTGGATAATCACGAGAATCCTTTATTATGTTAATTTCGATATTTGATCTTGATAAATGAACCTTTAAATTGATACATAATGTGTAATATTAATAACTGGTGTATGTAAGGGTAGTCTGGCCAGCTATCTGAAATTAGATATTTGAGAAATTAATATATGTGTTTGAATATATTTTGTGTGTAATTTACTGTGGTCTGTCATGTCACTTCATTTGTTTAAGCCGGTAGGCTTTTAAGAAAAATTGGAGCATTATTAAATTTGGTGTTATTGATTTTATCCATTTACACGAGTCCTCACAATGCACCCTATTGTACTAATTCATTACCACTATACGATTGTTCTTACAGTATGATATATGAATGTGATTTTTAGTTAGTTTTGTCCGGCACCATGTGTCGAGTTGAAGTTTAAAAAAAGTGTAAAACCCCTAGTTTTTCAGAGATTTAACAATCTTAATCTATTGCTATGGATTACTTGCATGATTTAAGGTTGCTTATAAAGCCTGTACAAAGTTATGACTTGTTCTCCAATGTCCCTTTTCCTGTACAGGGCCAAAAATTGCTCTCAGGACTTCTCTCTCAAGCATGTCCAATGAGCATTGTATATCTTTATTTAAAGGCCACATTTCACTTGCATAGAGTAAAAGAGGTTGTATTAATAACTTATATGTTCATAGTTTTGTTTCGTGTCTTATTAGATTAGATCTTAATTGCCTTCTTAGCCCAATTTCTGCTCTTAATTAATTTTTGTCATTAATTAAAATAAGGTATTTAAATTTCTCAATCTTTTCAAAGACACAGCTGTTAATGCACATCGAGTTACAATAATTTACAATGGAGGAGGATTCCATGAGTTTAAATCCTCATTGACTGGGAGGCCTATATTTTGTGGCAGAAGAATCAAGAGCTGAAAAAGCCTCAATTACTGCATCTTCCAATAATAACCAATAATAACTATATCATCCACATAGGCCAATATTTGTAGGACCCTATTCTACACAGAAAATAAAAACTTGATTACTTAAAACTATGTTCTAAGCTATAAATAAATTTGATAACCAAATTTGCAATTATCAGAAGTACTACCAATTTCAGTATCTGGAGGTTCTCCAATAAAAAATGTGTTAAAATTTAGTTGTTCAATGCTATCTAACAAAAATACCTTCCCCTAATGATCTCACTAAATTCAGCTTTGCATTTCCGTACTGTTCCATTTACGGGTCCTCTCCTTTTCTCCCTAAATCTTCACAGTCTTGATGCTGAATTAACTTGTTTGCCACATTATTTTTAGTTTGTTTGTAAAGGCTTTTTTCCAAATTCTAATAACTGCTGTTGAAAAACAAACTCCACTCCTGCTGTTACATTTATAAGATTGGATACAGTTTACACTAAACTCAATGTACATTCCATAACACTATATAATACTAAAATATAATATACATATATATATATATATATATATATATTAATAACCAACCGTGAAATAGGAAAACTCGGAATGCTCTAGCGTGAAAATCGCCAGTTTCCGGGAAGTTTTTGCAATGCTGTTTCAAATAAACTCCAAATTGACTTGGATTACTTTAATTCATTTCAATCTATTAAAACTATTTACAATATGATTCTGATGCAAAATATATTAATATTTAAATAGGTATTTTAAGTTTCAATTTCTTTGCTTAATTTCATTTCATAATTTTCTTACATTTTTGTACTGAAAACAACCTTGAGTATGGAAGAAAAATCTTTTATTTATCAAAATACTTTTAAAGATGATGAAAATAAAATAATAACTAACTAAACATTGGTTGAATTTTCACAAAAAGGTCTTACAAATGTTTAGAAAATTTTAAGACAATTTAGATCAAATAAAATTTAATTAGAAATATACTGAAAATCACCAGAGATGGAGCACAATTTAAATTTATTTAATTTCATTATATTTCATTTATTGATGAAAAACATTCTTTTAGTTTTTTTTTTTTTTTTCTTTTTCTTTTAAGCAATTCTAAAAATTAAACACTCGGAGATTTGGTAATCTACTGGGAGAACAGAAGATGTGATAAAAAAACTGGGTATCTTCTGTAAAATGGAAGAGTTAGCAGCTATGAATATAGCTCCTTATCGACAATACCTTGCAATATATTACTACTATTCTTTTTGTAGCACTGACTACCATTCTATTTCACATTAATAAATTTTAACTACTTTTCGTAGCTCTGTTTGCATGCTTTCGGAAAATACTGTTTTGGGCTATATAGAAAAGAAAGTAACACAATGGCCTAAAATCCAAATCACATTTCCTTTAATCCTGGCAGCTTTAATAACTGGTATTACAGCATGTATACTGCACAAAAAAAAGGGGGACAGTTTTATACCTTCGTTCTACTGGGCTGATTGACAAAATTCAAATTGCATTTTTCATGTCTCGAAAGCACGCCTTAGGATGTATATTAGATTTATATATAGCATTGTTCTAACATAGGTATTTTGACACAAAATCGGGCTTTTTCTGAAAGACCATACCAATTTTTTTCCATATTTTGAGTCTACGACTCAAATTATGCCTAGATATTAAATTTCAGAAAATTTGATGTGAAATTTACGGAAAAATTCAAAAATATATTTTGGCACAATTTTATTTCATTTTTTGCGAAGAATAATTCACTTGGCGAACTTCTTAAAATATGGCAACCAATTTTCCTTTTCCATCCATTATGCTGGAGCGGAAAAAAAGGCATCTCGTTACTACCTCTTGTCATTGTGCATGAGCGGAAAAAGTCACATCGTTTCTACTTTCAAATAATTTTAGAAAAGTGTCTAAACCACATTTGATGTTTTACCGCTTTCAACAAATATGCCAAATTCCAAAACACACCAATATATAAATTCACATATATCTTTGGAAATTTTGAATAAAAAACTAATTTTTTGCATGTATGCTTAGAAATACGTGTACTTTAAGACGATGGTAAAACTTTTATAGATTATAATTCAAAAATTCTTTTGAAAAATTTATAAAAATTATTTTTAAATAAATCATAAAAAATGGGTGAATTTTATTTGGAATGAATCTAAATTTCAAAATGTGAAAGGAAGAATCAAACAAGTTTAATAAAAAAAGAGAGATTAATAAATATATACCAAACTCAATTAACACTAAGGAGCTAAAATTTTGAGAGCTAATTTTTTAAAAACTACTCGTGTGATTTTGACAAAACTTGGTAGTTTGGCATAATTTGAGTCGTAGAATCGAAATATGGAAAAAAAATTGGTTTGTTATTTCAGAAAAAGTCCAATTTTGTGTCAAAATACATGTATTAGAACAATGCTTTATATATAAATCTAATATACATACTAAGTCGTGCTTTCAAGACATGAAAGACACAAGTTGAATTTTGTCAATCGGCCCAGTAGAACGGAAGATATAGAACTGTCTTTTTTTTTTTTTTTTTTTTTTTTTTTTTTTTTTTTTTTGTGTGTGTGTGTGTGTGTGTGTGTGTGTGTGTGTGCAGTGTACAAAAGTCTACCTGCAGTGGAACCATGAATAAAACAGCTGCAAAAAGAAAGTCAAGTCACTACAATTTTTTCCAGTTCATTTGATTTTAGTTCAAGTTCTTTTCCAGTTCAGGTTCATTTCTACTTATTTACTTTGTTTTGTTTTGTGAAAAGCACATGAATGAAGGTTAGTTTGATCTCATATCAGATGTAGAAAATAACTGATATACAGTATATACAGTGAAGATAACAAAAGTTACAATTACATATAAGGTCACTGGCAATGGCATAGAAGTGCTTATTTTAAAATAAAAATGATAACAACTGCCTGGAATACAATAAATGTCACCTCTATTCTTGTGCCTGTGCAATAGATGTCTCTTGAAATGAAGGTCAAAGTCTAGCCTCGCTCATAGATGTAATAGGCATTCTCATAATATAATACACATATTTCATTGACACAAATATCATGTGTGCCTACATCCACTGAGAGAATTTTCAAGTATAATATTAAATAATGTTCTGCTTTTGCAAGTGAGGAGCAAAGAACAAGTTATGCAACAAGCAGAACTTTATTTGCTTTTGCAAATAAGGGTTGCAATAAGAACTCAATACCTCCTCCAGCCCAGGAGCATTCGAAGAAAGGACAGCAGACTCCATTCCCACATTCCTATTCACCTTTGTTCTCATCTAGTTTACAAAAACTAACCAATTTCTCCAAAGTCGCTTTCACCAGTTGCAAGAACATATGACAGGGGTGACAGTAGAAGCTGCATGTTACATGTCAGGAATGTTCAAAAAACCAGTTCCGCATATTAAAAGTAGTGGGCCAATTTGTGAATGGAAAGAAGTAGCTAAAGTAAATAAATGTGAATTTCCCCACTTTTTATGTCTTAATGCGGCTAGATGTAAATATAAAATTCTTATTTCTCCTGCTCTATATCAGAAAAATGCAGTCTTGCAGAATGAAACATTGAAAGTATTGTATGACGTAAATAAACTCTTTTTTTTTTTTTTTTTTTTTTTTTTTTTAAAAATGCAGAATTCAAGCACTTACTTCTGGCTTTCTTCATTCCCATTATAAGTGTTGAGTGGTTTTAGCAGGTGAAAATAATTATCCACTTGAGTTCTTTACAGCATAAATTTTAAAGTGATGAATGTCTGAAGTGAAATCTGCAAACACTTAGCGTACTGCAACTCCA
This sequence comes from Stegodyphus dumicola, assembly GCF_044657685.1. Taxonomy (NCBI): domain Eukaryota; kingdom Metazoa; phylum Arthropoda; class Arachnida; order Araneae; family Eresidae; genus Stegodyphus; species Stegodyphus dumicola. The sequence goes on along the minus strand of NC_140770.1, from coordinate 266,458,094 downwards.
CAAACCAAAGATTGTATTTAAAAACTGAAAGTTTATCTAGCAAAATTCTAAAGAAGTTTTAAGCTGCATTTCATGAAGTTTGTGGTGATCAGGCAATGAACAATATTACAGCCTTCTGTGGAGCTACTCTCTTTTGTGAAAGGCATATCTAGATTGTAAAATAGCCAATGGCCAAACACAACAGATGACAGAAATATAACATTTATAGCAGATCTGAAATGAACCCTTTCGTGTTCAACATTTCTTAAGATTTGCTCTATGTGATTATGGCAAAGCTTTCAGGGCTATCTGCCTAAGAGGAGGGATGCCTTTGTGGAGGACTTTCTAATGGACACTGGCTCATGGGGAAAATTCACAAAAATGCACATGCAGCCAACTCGTTTATGGGATTCGAACCTTGGATCAAACTACCATCGTTCAGCGACTTTATTACTCAGTCGCTGGTGGGTCCGGATCTGAAAGGAAGAAGAATGTTCAGCAATATACAAAGAAATATCACTTGCTACAGATATTGTTTCACCAGCACCAGTATATAGTATTATGGCAAAAGCTTTTTTGTGAAGAAAAATTTGTGCTCAGTATATTTCTCAGTGCTTGATGTACCTATATAGAAACAAAGATTTGATGATAAAATCCTGAGCAATTGCTATTTGATGAATGTAGATTATGGATATTTGAAAAGACCTGAAAGCACAATGAATTCTATATAAATGACAGTTAACATTCTAATCAAAAGCCAGAAAGAACGGAGTAATTCTTCCTGTAGAAAATAGTTTTTATCTTCTTAAATTAACAAATAAAATTTCTTCTCAAATTTAAGAATAATAAATTTCAGAAATGTAAATCATTTGTCACTATGTATTATAAAGAAACTAAATTTATTCATATATTGAACTTAGAAGGGAGGATATCAGCACCTGGATTGGCAGAATCTCTAATCTGATCTCTGATTGATACAAACACATTATATAATTGAAGCAATAAAAAAAGAAAAATTACAAATGGAATGCATTCATTTTCATTTATACAGAAATGAAACATAAAGATATATGGCATGCTAGTAATTGATTGTAAAAAAAATGTTAATAAAGCATTTACCTGTACAATAAATACAGAAATTGCATATTCAAACTGGTTCACAAAATCTTTTACAAAATTATCATAAAATTGATTACTCTAAATTACAGAATTGTTGGATATGCATATTAAACTTAAACTGCACACTTCATGGCATCTTTGAACAATTGCTTCAAGATACACATTACTTCAGTTTTGTATATAATGTTTTTATTAATATACAATAATGTGCTTTGTCACAAGATAGTACAAATGCATTAGGAAATTCAATAAATATCACAGCTTTTTAAATAATGTACAATATTTACAAAAAATGATGAGTCGATCTTTTCAATGATGGATGTCATGTTAAATCAATTAGTTCTGGTTTAACTAAAATGAGAAAAAAAGAAACATTTCAAATTAATATATTAATTATCAAAGCTTTTTTAACACAGATCTAAATAGTTTAAATCTAATCCCTTTTTAAAATATTTATGGTTATTTAAAACTTAAATCTTTTCTAAATAACTGTACTGAATTTCAAATTATACAAAGTTTTTCATTTACCTCCAACACAGCATAATACACACTATGAACAATGCACAAGCACACACACAAGAGTTTAAAAAAGACTGCAAAATTAAATAAAATCTCTTAAGTGATTAGCCATACGCTCGTGGTTTGTAGCTGGCCACGAGAGGGCGCAGCTTTTTTACTTTTAGCTTGTTATATTTTTCTTACCGCATTGCGGATTTTTGAGATAGATGTAGTGGCAACAAAAGAAACATGATGAATGTTCTAATGTAAGCATACAATTGTTGTACATAGCTGTAAATAAAGCTTCTGTGTGATAAAAATGAAAAGGAATTCCAAGCGTTCCTGTGGATATTCGTCAAGAAAGGTAAGCAAAATTTCACTTACCAAATGTTGTTAAATGTAAAAAATAAGAATAAGAAAATACAAATAAGAAAAAAGATCATAAATTGCAACATGGTTCAACTGAAGTGATAAATGAAATAATTAATTATTAAGGCTTTTTGAATGAGGGACTTTTAGTCACATGACATCATTTACTAAAAGTATACAAAAGTCATAAAAATTCTAACTATATGTCTGTTCCTTACACTAATAAAACTCTTTTTAATAATGAAATCAGATTCTCTAACATGCAAAATTATCCTTGGCGAAAACTCTAAATATTATGCAACTTGAATCACTTTCATACACCAAAAAGAAACAGATAAAGTTATGGAGTCATATAAAAACTGAATTGTACCTCCTGCCACATGGGGGGGGGGAGATTTTGATTTGCACAGAGAATGATTTTATCAACCGACTCCAGATTTACTTGCGATGCAGTTATGCAATTAGAAGCAATAAATGCATCAGTATGATATTTCTCCTGCCTTCCTAGTATGCCTTCATGTGAGGCACACTCAGCCGGTATTTCAGAGGTCCGTGTTCGATTCCCGACGAAAGCGTTGCTCATTTTTCATCTTGCCTGCTTCCAAAAAATACCAAATGCCTCTACACATCATATAAATATTTATGCATGAGAACTTTAAAATAGTTTAGTCACATAACTATACTAATAATCAGCTAGATTAACAAAGTGATTTATTTCCAGTTAATACTGAATGGCTGGCATCATTCCTCTCTGCAGAAAAATTATACATACATTGCACAAAAATTCTGAAATTTAGCATTTTTATGAATGGCAATTTATGAGCTCTGCTTATATCTTTACATTTCGTCTGTTAAAAAAAAGTATCTTTTAGGAATTTGCATTCAAAATACAAATATTTTGATTATGCACATAACTTACCTTGGCACAACTTGTATGCAGTTCTGAAGTTTCCAACTTTTAATTAATGAGATCCTTTGTTTGTAAATTGTTTAACAATTTATAATTGGTTTTTGTGAGCGAACATTACATTTACAAACCTTCTACTATACATACACTATATTTATTTCATTAAAAATGTAACAGAGAACTCACCTGGATTTGAACTTGTACTGCTTTCACCAGCGGAGTTGGAATCACCTTCTAATACACTAGTCTATTAAAAATATCATAATAAGTAAGGGAAAAAAATTGTCTTTCTTAACACTATCAACAACTGATGAATGAATGTAACTTACTAAAGGCATGTCTCGGCTTTCACATGAAGAGGATGGGGAATCTGTAAATACACATAAAAATAAATTTTCAGTATTACCATATATTTTTTAAATTGTACTAGCTGGGTAACCGGAAAATTTAAGTATTTCATATGCACAGTTTAGGCTATCTTTTAGATTTACATAAAATGTTTTATTTAAATAAAGTATCAATTTTGTAATCATAATAAACCATTTGAAGTTACTCCAATATAAAATTTTATATTGCTATTTTAGAATGAATCTGAGGCCATTAAATTAGTGTTTATATTGTAAAGAATATTTTTTTAAATATTCGATTCGATAACCTTTTGTTCTGGACTATAAGAGTACATTCTGATTTCCGTAACAGAAGAGCTTTTCATAAAGTTTTCCAGAATATTAATTTCCATTCCTCTTCCACTACTTTCCAGAGTTCATCAATCATGGTGCATTTGCATTTAAAAAAGAAAGAAATCTTTTCCAAATGCACAATTGTCCATAGGTGAAACATCAGGAGAATTTGCAGAATATGCTGAAATGGTATAAATGCAATTCCTGTATCATTCTGTTGAGAAATGCAGTGGAAATTTTCAAGTATAACCTGTTGACAAATGTGTCTTGATGAAGTTTCGCTCTCTAAAAGCCACTGGGATAAGGAAATGGAATTCCTTCTCTAAATACCAGAGGTAAAACTTTCTCTTGATAGCAAGTTAAGTTTATTTTAACATTTCCCCTCCCCCACTCTTCTTATTTTTAATTTTCCATTGTAAGAAAATCCTTTAACAATGATAAACCTTTTGCTGAAGCTTTCCTTACATTGACGGAACTAGAACTGTACACGCTTTTCCCCTTTGTTTTCCATAATATATAGACCTTTTCTTGTTGCAGTCATTTAGGTAAAGCCATGCTTTGTCAAGGCTCACAATGTATTTCAATTTACTTCCTGCTAAACAGATTTCATATATTTTTCTGTGTTGAGCCACATGCCATTGACAAAAGATAGTGAACATTGCGGTTTTTTTTTTTTTTTTTTTTTTTTTCTAAAGCCCTTTTAAGTTGTATATCTTGGTTTATTACTTATTTATTGTTGTTACAAATGTATTTAAAGACTTTAACATTGATTTCTTCAATGGTGGATTTTTCTCTTGTTACTGACAATTTAACTTTAGAAACAGTACATACCTTTTTCAGGTATTTGTTTGGAATCTTTTTATGTAGAAGAAATGATTGACAGTTTTCTTTTTCTATTTAATAACTTATATTTTGAAATTTTAATGCTATGCATTTCACAACATTTTGAATTATGGAATAGGACTATTTCTCTTTGAAAAACACAAAAACATATCTTTCAATCCACAGCTTCTTTACATGAGATATTTTGAGAGAAGAAGAAATTAAAAAATAGCAGATCATATTTCTCATTTCAAATAAAAAGCTGTTGCCAGAAATCTTTACATTCCAAAAACTCTGTTAAAAAAATCTTTACATAAATCTTCTATAAATGTATAAACACCCACTGTATATCGTTAAAGAAACAGGATGCAGCTTATACACACATGCAGCATATACACATAAAAGTACTACAATTTTTTCTCTTGAAAATCTAGAATTAGAGTTTCTAAACTTTTGGGATTCCAAAGCCTTGTTTAGAATCTCTTCTTTTTAGCAGAACCATTTTATGTTTTACAAGTTAATTTAAGAATAATATATCAAAGGTATAGAAACGGTGTATATGGTAAGGAAATACCCGAACAGCTGAGCAATTTACATGAAACAATATTATATTTCAGAAATTTTAAATCTACCTTCGTATCTCAATTTATTCTTAATGCCACATAAAAGTTAGTCATACATGAAGTTTACCCACCCTCTCTTAAATTAAACCAACTTGCATCACAACAGATATTTTGCATTATTGTCAAAAGCATCATCAAGTTCATTATAATAAATTCACTTCCTGCTAATTAATCATTACATGCAATTCAATTCAAAAGCATATTTGTTCATTACAACTATTTATAGAAGACAACCATGATTTATTCTTACTATTATAGAACTTATAATGGAATTGTAAGCGTAAATTAACACATAGCATTAAAAAAAAAATTAGGTTTTCGTTTACAGTACCCATTCAAAATCATTCAACTCAAACCCATTCAAAATTTTTCTCTTGAGCTGACAAACAACTAGTTCAAATGAATCTTTCAAAGCTTCGAGATGCACCTGAGCATTTCTATGTTTTTTCTTGAATCCTGATGTTTTCTTTCAAGGAGGTTTCTCTAAGAAGACACAATTATTATTCTTTCTTATGTGGTCCAATCCATACATAAGCTTCTTCTTTTTAAGGCTTTTGTTTTGGCCTCCTTGGTGATTTGTGCCCAGAGGGCGCACCGCACAAAAAGTTAGTTGCGTTACAGAACGTAAGGGAAGCGGACACGCCAAAATGTCGGCCGTATTACCGCTAATTGAGGTAATTGCATCGTATCTGTTAGGTGGCAGAAAACAAATATGATGTATCAATTCACATGCCAGGTGGCAGAATATGTCTATCATGTACATGCCAGGAGGCATAACGCTTGTAAACATGCCAGGTGGCATACGACTTGTAAATAAATTGTAAATAAATGTACAGTAAAATATCTTGGTGCAATAGATCAAGGAACAAGCATCAACAACCTTCTGATCATTTGGATACGTACATTTTTTCTGGTGACACCGGACTTGATTTGTGAAGATGAAGAATGGACGAAGAAAATTAGTGAGTTCATGACTGAAAAGCCAGGATTTAACGCGAAGAAATTCGAGGTAGGCCCTTTTTCATTTTCCCAGTTTTGAATAGAATTGTTGAATAAAAATCTTGGTGATTATTATAGTTGATAGAATCTAATGGTAAAATGGAGGCTATGAATAAGGCAAAGAAGTTGCGTACGGTGACGCGTAACTTAACTACCAAGTTGATGAGTAAAATAGATTCTGCATTGTTAGAAGAGGGTGAAACCGCGGATGAGAAATTAAAAGAATTACTCGAAATGTTACTTGAAAAATTGCAGTTGTTGAAACAATACGATTCTGAGATTGAAAAACTTATAATTACGGAACAGGAGTTAGAAACAGAAGTAATTTCCGCGCAGGAATATCAGGAAAGAATTATAAGTTTTAAATGTAAAATTCAGGAAAAATTAAGAAAAAACGCGTGTAAAGTTGAATCTAGAAATTCTAGTGAGGAAACTATATCCCCGAAGTTGAAAACTTGTGAAGTTAATACTTTAAAATTGCCAAAATTAATGATTACAAAATATTACGGTGATCCTTGTTCTTGGCTTGAATTCTGGAATCAGTTTAGTAATTCCATTCACCAAAACGAAAGTCTCAGTTCGGTTGAAAGGTTTTGTTATTTAAAATCGCTTTTGGGGGGTTTAGCTTCAAATGCTATTAGTGGATTAACATTTACTAGTGAAAACTATACGGTGGCTGTTGATATACTAAAAAACCGTTTCGGCAGAGATGACCTGCTAATTAATGCGCATATGAATAAATTGTTGAGTTTAGAACCTGTAAAATATTCCGGAAATACGGCTTCTTTGAGGAAGCTTTATGACGATATAGAAATACAAATAAGGAATTTAAATTCTTTAAATGTTACTAGTGGTTCTTATGGACATTTATTATCCCCTATTTTGTTAAAGTTAATACCCGAGAATTTAACTCTAGAATTCACTAGGAAAAGAAGTGATAAACAAAATTTCGATGTTAATGAACTACTAACGTTCTTGAAAACGGAAGTGGAATGTAGGGAAACATCAATGATGTTAGCGCGTTCTAAGAATCTTGATGTAAATAAAACATCAATACGAAACAAAAGTTCCCATCAAGGTTATCAAAATAAATTTTACATGCATTCTAAAAGAAATATTTACAGTACGAATAAGCAAGGTGCTTCGGTATTAACTAGTCAAAGCGAAACTCCCTCTAAATACTTTCAAAAATCACATTTTAATCCAAATCGAAAGTTCTCTACCCCGCCTAAGAAAGAGAATCAAAATGTCTGCATATTTTGTTTATCTGCTTGTCATATGAATTATGATTGCGCACTTGATTTAAAGGCTCACCGAAAGGTATTAATGGATCGAGGTTTATGTTTTATTTGCTTTTCGAAAGGGCATCCAAGGCGTTTCTGTGCTCATAAAGATGAAAAATGCAGACTGTGCAATGTCCAAGGTTTACATAATTCGTTAATATGTGACGCCGCATCAAAAGGTTTAGAGACGGATACTTCCAATCAGACAAAACAAACGCCAATCCCTGAAGCTTCTCTTTCGCTCTTATGTAATGGAAATAATAACAAAATTAAACCACCGACTTCCGTTCTTTTACAGTTCGAATTAAACTCTTAATGCAAACTATGTGGGAAAAGGGTATTCAATGGGACAAAAGTGTTCCCCTTGATACAGAATTCATATTTCAGGAATGGTTAAAAGAAGTTGAAAAAATAAAGTTTTTCGAAATTCCCAGACAGTACTTCAGTGATATGTGTTGGAAGTTAATAGAAGTTCACATATTTTCTGATGCCAGTCCCAAGTGTTATGGTGCCATAGCATATTTTAGATTTAAGAAGAAAAATAAATGTAAAACAAGTTTCATAGTGTCGAAATCCCATTTGGCTCCATTAAAAAGGGTAACACTCCCTAGGCTTGAACTTTTGGGAACATTAATTTCTGCAAGATTAGGTTCGTATTTGCAATCGATATTTCCGCAGTTGGATAAGGGAAATATATTTTACTGGACTGATTCCCAAATTTGCATTCACTGGATCAAGGGATCTGCCAACGAGTGGAAACAATTTGTTAGAAATCGTGTGGTAGAAATCAAGGAGAAAACAATTTTAAACAACTGGTATTTTTGCAGTGGGAAGACAAACCCTGCTGATAAACTTACGAGGGGGATGGATGCTGAAGCTCTAATTAATGATAGTGATTGGTTTTCTGGGCCACCCTGGCTTTCAGAAGTAGATATTCGACATCACATAAACGAAATGAATACCGAAGCTGACTTGCAAAACGTAGTGAAGAACGTAAATGTGTTACTTTGAAAACACTTGTGGAATCTACAGAACCGTTACTAAATCTTGAACTGTACGGAAATTTAACCAAAGTACTGGGAATAATGGCTTATGTTCTGCGCTTCGTGAACAACTGTAAATCCGCTCGTGAAAAGCAATCTGGTGTGCTTAACGCCTATGAGTTACGGAAGGCTTCAGAATTTATTATAAGAAATGTTCAACTTAATGAATTTTCAGAAGAAATTAAAGCTTTAAAGACAGAACAACCGATTAAAACTAAAAGCAAAATCATTTCACTTAATCTATTTCTAGATGAAAACGAAATTTTAAGAGTAGGAGGTAGATTAAGAAACGCAGAAATTACCAGAGAAAGTAAACATCCCATTATATTGCCAAATAATAATCACTTCACAAAATTAATGATACAGCATTATCACAAAAAACATTTACACGGAGGGTTGCATTTAATGTTATCCGCAATAAGACAGAAATACTGGATAATAAGTGCAAAGAATGAAATTAAAAAATGCATTTGGAAATGCATAAAATGTTGCAGAGTACGAGCAGTAACATCTATTCAATTAATGGGAGAACTACCTGCAAGTAGAGTGATTCCAAGTAGAACCTTTTCAAAGGTTGGCGTTGATTATGCCGGCCCATTTTCTGTGAAAATGAAAAGGGGAAGAGGTATAAGACCAATTAAATGTTATGTCTGTATTTTCGTTTGTTTAGCTACAAAGGCTATCCATTTAGAGATTGCTAGCGACTTATCAAGTGAAGCATTCCTAGCTGCTCTAAAACGATTTGCTTCGAGGAGAGGAAAACCTCAAGAAATAAGAAGTGATTGTGGAACTAATTTTATAGGTTCAAATAAAATCCTCAAGGAAGCAGTTTCATCTGTCCAGTCAACCTCAGAATTTCAAAGGTGGTTAGCAAATGAAAACATAAGGTGGATATTCAACCCGCCAGCTGCTCCACATCATGGTGGTATATGGGAGACAGCTGTTAGATCTATGAAGCTGCATCTAAAGAAATGTGTTGGAACTCAAATTTTGACTTATGAAGAGTTTCTAACTCTAATTGCACAAATTGAAGCATGCTTAAATTCGAGGCCAATAACACCGGTCTCCAGTGATCCCAATGATTTGACAGCTTTGACTCCTGGACACTTTATTATAGGGACTTCTTTAACAGCTGTTCCGGAACAAGATTTAACCGAAGTACGAGTGTCTCCATTGCAAAGATGGCAACTAACACAGCAGATGTTCCAAGGGTTTTGGAAGCGGTGGTCTAAAGAGTACCTGTGCCAACTACAGCAGCGTAGCAAATGGAGACAGCCTAGCAGAAATATTCGTCTAAATGACTTGGTTATCATTAAAGAAGATAATATGCCTTAATTACGTTGGAAACTCGGGCGAGTAATAGAAGTGTTTCCTGGAAGAGACAATAATGTCCGAGTGGTTAGACTAAAAACTGTGGACGGGGACATTAAACGTCCTATTACCAAACTGTGTCTTTTGCCAGTTGAAGAACATTAACTTAAGTGTTTGTTTCATATTGAATATGTTTTATTATTATTTTCATTTCTTATTGAACTAATAATTTTATTTGTTTGTTCTAGTTTAACCCTCATAGTTAACGTTTCAATATAGTAAGATATAAGATGTTTTGCTAGAAGATTGGTAAGTGTAACATGTAATTTTATACTTTTTGAAGGTTTTTGTATGTTTTCAGTTTCTATATTTTTCATTTACTTGTTTGCATATATTGAAGATTGTATTAAGATGAATGTAATTCATCGGGGGGGGGGGAGGATGTTTTGGCCTCCTCGGTGATTGTGGTGATTTGTGCCCAGAGGGCGCACCGCACAAAAAGTTAGTTGCTATACAGAATGTAAGGGAAGCGGACACGCCAAAATGTCGGCCGTATTACCGCTAATTGAGGTAATTGCATCGTATCTGTCAGGTGGCAGAAAACTAATATGATGTATCAATTCACATGCCAGGTGGCAGAATATGTCTATCATGTACATGCCAGGAGGCATAACGCTTGTAAACATGCCAGGTGGCATACGACTTGTAAATAAATTGTAAATAAATGTACAGTAAAATATCTTGGTGCAATAGATCAAGAAACAAGCATCAACAACCTTCTGATCATTTGGATACGTACAGCTTTATACCCTAGGAATGATAGATTAATTTTTCTCATTTCATTAAACCTTTTGGACAATTTAAGTCTTCATCATTTTAAATCGTTAGCCAATACGGCTTAATAGTTCATTAAAAATACTTCTACCTGTACATATAATTTTATCAAGTGCAGCAGGAAGAACTTAGGTGGCTAAGTTTCAAGAAGCTTTGAAGAGTTTCCAGGAATTCAAGATGATGCATTTCCATGTTCAAAATGCAATGAATTTCTGGTTTTTGCAATGAAATGAATGAATCAATGAATTTCAATGCAATGAATTTCCGGAATTTGAAATTTCCGGTTTTTATTCTATTTTTGTTTCTTATTCTTTAATTTCATTCAGTTATATATATATTCTTTAAAGATTCTTTATATATATACAGAAGGGTATTCACACATTTTTAAAGCAGAAAAGTTGTTCTAAAATTATGTAAACAGTAAATGTTATTCAGTAAATGTAACAGTAAAGTATGTTAACAATTATTCAACAGAATTCAAGACAGATGTTCCAAATAACTGCCTTTTTATCAAATAAAACACTAGTAAATATCTTTTTTAAAATACTGAAAGAAATGCAATAGCATTAGAAAAAGTCTGAGAATCTTTTTCAATGTATTCCAAAAAAACTGATATTTGAAGAATATGGAAGCGAATGCAAGACTTAGATTCTTCAATATTCTAATTATGTCACAAATTCTCTATGTGTGCTTGTGTTAAAAATTGGTTGTCCACACAACTTTAGAGAAGATTTTACACCTTTTCAATATTACAATATTAATATGTTAGAATATATTTCATAACTTTGCAAAAAAGAAAAAAAAAAAGTTAACATTTTTTTTTTTTTTTCTCAAATTCACTTCTACAAATTATACTTTCATATCTGTTTCATTCTCTGCATTAATTATTCTAGTTCCTAAAGTTAGTTTTATTCATTTATTTTTTAATTCTAATTTAGTCTAACTCTACATACCTATAAAGTACTTTTGCCATTAGGTAGGAATATGTTTTATAGAATAAACCAGATCATTAGCAAAAGGAGAAAGAATCATTATCTACTTACACACTTCAGAATTAACATTTTTATTGCAATTTGTAACTTCTTTTAATTTCTTACTAGTTGTTGAAACCCCATCAAGAGATTGAACCTGTTAAAAAGAATAAAATAACTTAAAGGAAGTTCATTTTTAATACAGCAGTACCTCAAAGCTATGCAATAGGTGGGATTAGCAGAAAGCACACAAGTTGGGAGTCTAAGTCTGCCTTTGATCCTATTTTAGTTAAACAGGACCAAGGGCTAAAAAAACACATGCTTAGAAAAGCCTATAATAAAGAATGCAATTTTCAATAATAACAGTATTAAAATAATGATGCTTTGTAAAAAGAAGTTATTTCAATATTGATGACTTCATAAAATGTAACAAACTTTTCTGATGACTGAATAAATGATTTTAAAACTGGAGGGGAAAAAGGAGGAAATGAAGAATATCACACTCCCTTCTTTGCTTTTTCGTATCAATGAATAATATTATTACGTATTATCCACTCATTCACTGGATAATACTTAGGCATAATTAGTCAACGGGAAAAGTCAGTGTATATATATATATGTATGTGTTGTGTGTAATAATTCACTGTAGATGACTTGTTGATTCTCAGCTGTGCATCTAGAATGACAGACCCATGTAGATATCTCGAGGATTAGAAGATATATCATATAACATAAAAAAGGACAAGAAAAACTTTAGCAGAAGGGGCAATGATTCAAATATAGTTTTATTCTCGTAATTACAACAGAACCACATCAAATCTCAACATTATGGGTGCTCCACCTGTACTATTTTGAAAGCTTACATCTTTTTTAGATAAAAGAAAACAATAAGTGACTAGCAGAAGCAAGGTAAAGCAGGAAGGGAAGAGATGGAGTGTAGTTGTTTGCAGTGGTATTTATAGTAAACATTTTCTTTAATCTGATTGACTGTGAACTATACACAGTGCAGAAGGTTAAGGTGACATAATGCAGAATTAGTTTTCAGATATGATACAGTTTCAAAAAAAGTTATTACTATTTTTAGAACAGAGATGGAAAATTCCCAAATTAAAAAGAAGAATTAAGGCTATTTCTAATTTGAAGTATAATTTATAGTTTTATACATCTTACATACATACACATACACATATATATATGTGTGTGTATAAAATTATTTAGTCAGAATGTATACTATATGTAGAAATGTATATACTCTGTGCTATACATAGAAATATACACTCTGTGAACACAGTTATATCTTAAAAGCAATTTTGAGGGACAGACAGCACTTAGCATAAGTTATTGCATTATAGCATATTATTTCTTTAAAGCTAGTTCTAATATGCAGATAGAGTAATGTTTCGTTTATCAGGATTTTATGAATTACTGACAATATCAAACACAAATTAATTACAAGCATAAATATGTAAAATAAAATAAGAAAAATTAATGACCAAGAGACTTCAAGTTCCCATAAGTTGGGGCATTGCAGTATGTTATTAAGGCAATTATATAAAATAAAACTTACCGAAAGTACTTGATTTTTATCTGTAGTTAAAAAAGAAACACCTACAAGGCAGAGAAAAAAAAAAAAAAAAAAACTTGAATGAAAAAGCAAAATTAAACTCAAAATTAGTACACACGAATTGGTTATATTTTTATGTTACAACATTATTAAAATCTAAATGAAAATATATAGGTATATTTCTTAAGTAATCATTACGAGAGTCATATTCTATTTACATTTTCCCTTTAAATAGCAAATTTTAAACATTTACATTACTAATTAATAATTATAACAATTACTTAAACGAGATTCCTAATTGTGCTAATGATATACATAATCATAACTCACAGAGAATAAATGAAAAACAGATTACAAGGCACATGATTCAGTACTAAATTCAGAAACAAATAAAACTATAATAATATGAAGCAATGAAATTATAAAGGGGGTATTCTTGTAAGATTTTGAAGGTGTGAACTTTACTCCTTCACTAATATTGTTTGCAAGCCACTGAAGTCTCTGAAAGCAGAATTTCACCACAAAACAGCTCTTATAAAGATGTCTCATAAATTTTCAGTAATTTTATCATTCACTAAATTCAATTGTCCAGTTCATTGGTTCAATGCCTTTGATTTCAAGAAATTCATTAACCAGATTTTCTTGAAGCAGATGCATGTTATCTTTAAAAAAAGAAAGTTCAACTACACTTGTACATTTAAAGATACTGGACATCCAGATTTCAGACTTTGTATTGTAGTTTTTTCCCCTCTCTTTCACTAACTGCTTGAATGGCCATTCTCTTAAAATAGTTATTATAAAGAGAAATATATAATTATTTTAATGAATCCAGCTAGCATAATTTCATGGGGCCTGCTAGTAATTAATAATATATATAGGATTATAAGATTTCACCTTCACATCTCAGCAGATACAAACCATCTGCTCAAATGTATTTTCCTGATCCAACTTTTCTTTAACTATCATTCATCAACATACAGACTATTAAGGTTTTTCTTATTAAATCTTCTAAATGCAATTTGTTGCAGTATAAATTTTCTGTTGGGCAGCTACAACTGCAAGCTTAGCATTCAGAAATCAGGTTTGAGAAGTACAGTTTAAAGTCCAAAATCTGAAATCGTCAGTTTTCCAATTTTGGAAATTTCTTGATTTTAAATCATATGTTTTAATTTAGTGAGACGATATGTTGACATCATAAAATTAAAAATATGAAATAGTTGTTTAGGAAATAATGAAGCAATTATAAAATGAAGGGGGTCAAAATTTACAAAGAGCTCAATATTTATTTGTTTGTTTCATTAAATACTTCTTTCAATGTAAGTGATACTTTCTCTTTAATCTTACAGACGTAATTTCTTGTTTAGTTACAAAGTTCTGTTTAGTTCTGTAATTGCCATATCAAGAACTCCCACTAAACTGTCCATCAAAATCTTTTCATACTCCCAACTCTTTGTCACGTTCTTCACTATTAGTAGCAATATTTTCTGGATTTGAAATCACGTTACATATTTCTAATGAACTTCTGTTATATCATCTTCATTTACTACCATTTCTTTACAAATGTCATGAACTGGAAAAATTTGCTGTCCATAGAGTTAGAAAAATCAATGGTAAACTAAGGTTGTTGCTTTCCCCATTTTGAAATCGCACTTTCTTAAGCGCAAATTGTGCTAATGCTGTTTATGTGTTCAGCTACTGATCCTGCAACAGTTCCAGAATTAGAAAGACATAATCAAAGCAATAATTTTTTGACATAATCAAAAATTCAAATTTTAATATTGATAAGATAGCTGTAATAATGATATCCAGCAATAAAGCAAGAAGCCGCATAAAATTAGATAAAGGTGTGCAATTTGCTATTGTTGCAAAATGTCCAGCTGCGGTGAGATATACTGTGAATTACATTCTGAATACATACTGTGAATTACATTCAATTTATTTTGAATGTTTGTCAAGAAGTTATCTTTTTACTTGCAAGTTAGTGGAGTTTTGTGTTTGTTAAATTTAAGTTGTGTAAGCATCAGGTTGATGGGTTTTGTGATACTTCCAGCTAAGAAGCAGGGCTGTGCAGTAGGTAGGGAAAATAACCGCTTCCGACTCCTGAAATTTTAATGACTCTGACTCCGACTCCCTCATATATATACATGTAAACATATACACATGGGTTACAGCTTATTTTCTTAATATAAAAGAAGTAATAGATGCTACAGAAAAAAACTGATGGCATAGCAAATTATTTATATTAATTAGCATTTATTATGAAATGGAAAAACTGGCATTAGTTATTTCTAAGAAACAGTATAGTTTCGGCAAGATTTTCTTTGTTGGAGGGCCATAGATCGGATTTCATAAACTTGCTGAGAACTTTCCATACTAATCTGAATAGGAGGAAAAGCTGTTACTGTTAGGGTTACTTCTTTTAACTTCTCAGGATAGATTTTTATAAGTGTCCTCCAAGCGCAATCATATTTCTCTATTTCTTCAAAGGCCGTGTAGAAAACTTGTTTGTACTTTTTCATTTTTATATCTAAAGGCTCTTGTTTTTTATTTTCATTCTGTTTGCCTTAGCCTTTTCAATATTATCCAAACATATTTCTCAAAATCTAATTCATCAATGGAAAAGGATGATAGACACTCAATTGCAATGTCTGCAGTTTGACTGTCCTGATTCAAATTCTCCAATTGTTCTGAGAATAATTTCATTCTTAATGAGAGTTCATAGATGACTTTCTTTGCCTTTTTAATTTGTTCGTCATCCAAGAAAATTCGGTGTTTCGGATCTCCATATATTGAACCCAGCAAGATTTCATTGTCTAGCAAACTAGTTTCTTTTTTCTTCATTGAAGAAATGATTCCTTCTGCAATAAACCCTCCATTTCAGAAAGAACAAACATCACATTCTTCCATTCTTGCCTCCTGTAAATTCTTCAGATTGCAGCTTTTTTGTGGCTATATACAGTATAGAAAGAAGAATTTCCAAATCTGCAAGATCATTCCACAGTCTTTCTGTTAGTGAAGCATTAGAGTTATCTACATCTCCTAAACATGTTCTTAATTCTAAAAACCTCTTTATCATCAAATATGTACTTCCTTATCACATTACTTGATCAATAATTGCTCCTTTTCCTGCTTGCTTCCTAAGAATGGCATCAATTTTAGCAGTTCTTGCTGCTATTGCTGCATACCTAAATTTATCAGTGAGATTTGTAACTAAATGAATCAGTTTAAACACTTATGGCAAATATCACATCCATCCTCTTCCCTTCTACAGTACAAGGTCCGAACCTCCATTATCCAGAATGATCTAAAATCCGGACCTCAAAACCACCACCGTTTCCTTGTATGCACATTTAATTCCCCCTTATATTTATTTATTAATAGGTCAATAAAATAGAAAATAACTATTTATTAATGTATACAGTCCATAAATAAGAATAATAACTCAGTTTGTCTTTTTTTTTTTTTTTTTTTCCAATTCATTTAAATTTCATTTCAAATTCAAACTTTCCAACGAAAACTGGAGTCAGAGTTGACCTATTTTTAGTGACTCCCGCTCCTCCTTTTATCCCAAAATCTGCCCAACTCTGACTCCACAGCCCTGCTAAGAAGTCAGACAGAACATGTTGATCAAAATTACAACATAATATAATAGTAATTACTTATCTTAAGATGAGTAAACCAAAAACGTTTTTCCCATCATACATTAATAAGTTGTAGAAGTTTAAAAATTTTTCAATATTTATCACAGAAAAGAGGAATATAATATTTAAGATTACCAACTACATACTTTTTTTTTTAAAGGGGCTTTGTCCCTGAAGAACTATTGTTTTCGTTTTGCGATTTTGTGTTGAATCACCATAAATGTTTGTTTCACTTTTCAAAATGTTGTCACCAAATGTCAGAGTCCTTCATTATATTTGAACAAATTAAATAATGAAAAATCTGCATAAATGTATGTATATTTCTCGCATTGTGATAAAACAACGGTACATAGAGCCATCTAATTTTTAATGGCGTAATCCTCCTACAAAAATGGGTATATAGAAGACGAAATTTGAAATTTTTTTTATTATAGATTTCATATTTTGTAAAACTTTAACGAATTTTTGAGTAACAAACTGAACGATTTAAAAGCGAGCAATGGCAACACTCTACAGGGTGAGGTGGGGGACTTTTTATCTCTAGTATGCGGAATTGTGTATCGGAAATTCCAAAGATATGCTCATTTTTAAATTATTTTGCGACATTGCTATTGAACTGAATTTTATGGTTTAAGTGCAAAGAACATGATATTTAATAAATAAAGGTAACACACAAAACACCCATTTAGATGTAATTTAAAATCTGAAAGCTTTCAGATTTTTTTTTTTTTTTTTTTTTTTTTTTTTTTTAAATATTACATTACATCATTTTTAATGGAACTTCAAATAAATTAACTATGAAAACTGCACTATAAAAATATACTATATGCACTGCACTATAATATATACTATAGTATGTACTGCACTATAAAAATGGATTAATGGAACTTTCAGAAACTTAACTTTTGTCCAATAATAGCTAGTTTTCTATTCTCCAGTAAAACTGAGACATATTTATAATAAGTACAAATGATGCATTTCACTTAAAACAGTTCTTACTATGAATGGAAAGAACTGCTTGCTTGTTATTCTTGAGAGGAGAGGGGAAAATGAGGAGTTGGGGCCTATGGCCAACACTACTGTCATATGTGAACATTTGTATGAAAATCTGTAAATTTTGAAATTAGTTAGTTACAGTATTGGAAGTCTGCAGCTCCTTTTATGCATACCTTCAACTCCATTTTTTATAAAAAGTTGGAATCAAGCCACCTGAGACCTAGTCTTCAGAATATTATATGCTAAGGATTTTTAAGACACCAGATATTTTTAAAAATTAATTTTTTCCTCCTAACTATGCGGCTTTTGTCTCTCCAACTTTCTTAAAGTTTTTAACATTGCTAAATTTAATTTGGCCTCTTTATTATTGATTTTTTTTCATACACAAAAATACTCTCAGTTTTATAAATCACTTCTATTTACAATGTAAAAAACAACGTTATTGCATATGATAAACAAGAGAAACAAAGTAAATTTCAATTTCTAATGTTTATTAGATAAATATATTACACTATGTAACAATAAAATTTTAACTATATTAAAATATGCATGAAAGAAAAGTAACCAATGGTACATACCCGAATTTACACATTTACTGTTCTGTAAAATAGAGCTGGCCCATCCTTTAAGGCATTTTACCTTTAAAAAAATAATTAATGAATAAAAAAATAAGCAATATAAATATATCAGAAAATGCTGAAAGAATTATTCAGAATTACTAAATGAGAAATTGCTTACCAGTTTTTCATGTTTGTCTTCTGAAGATGAGGAATGACCTACATAAAATTTTTAATTTAGAAATATTACTGGGCAGTTAGTATATTCTAAATAAAAACAGGGAGAAAAATCTTTAATAAAAAAGAGCGAAATGTTGGTCCAGACTGTGAAAAATTTTAATCATCATCCCTATTTCCCACTTGGGGTCAAGTAAATAAGGCCATTTAAAGCTAGCAGGTTTTTGAAATCTGGATTTAAAGCTTCGTAAATGAGGTACCTGAATGGATTTCTTCTTACATAATGTAAATACATTACTTCTTACATAAGCAATTTTCCCTGGAAAGCCCACAACAAAGATAGACTTTACCAAAGTGTTGATCAAGATCCTATGGAATTGCATACCACTCTTATAAAAGTACACTTTTCAGCCCTGGAGGTTCTAGGGAGGAGTTTGGTGCACTAAGGCATCCCACACATGCTCGATCACATTCAAGTCGGGTGAGTAAGGTGGTCAATCCTTTTGAGTGATATCTTCTGTTTGCAAGTATTTTGACACCATATATGTTCAATGAGTCTGAGAATTGTCATCCATTAACAAAAATTCTGGGCCAAAAGCATCCCTAAACAGCCTAACTTTTGGTTCCAATATCTTAACCACATATCTCTGAGTGATTACAAAACATTTTTGAAAGCTAATGCAGCTCGGTGCGGCAATTTGTCATGATTTCTCCCCAGACAATTAAACTGCAGTCGTGGAAACGATATTCATGGACAAGAGAAGGCAAGTTGCACATTCCTTCCTCTCTCTAGATCAAAACACATCTAGAATCACTGTTCAGACTGTAAGAGAACTCATAAGTAAGCAATACTCATGCCCAGTTATCTTGGTTTCCCTGATCATGACAATGGTAACACTTTAAATAGTGCCCTCTGAAAGGTAGAGTGAGTGGGCCACAAACCATTGGCTTTCTCGCATACAGTCCAACCTTGTTAAGCCTTCGTGCTGCAGTAGAACGACTAATTTTGAGTTCCTGTGGCAGCCTCAAGATCTAAAACCAAATCTCTTCTAGTAGCTTTGCAATTTTCTCAAGCCAACAAGAACACAAAATGGTCTTCTGATGCAGTTGTTGCTGTTATGCCCTTGACCAGGCTGTCTGTTAACTGATCCAGTGCCTAAGGCTCCAAACACTTGATATGACACTTTGAGGGATATTCAAATCTTGGATGACCTCTATTTGTTTTTGACCTCTCTTGATTCTACCAATTATTTGACACTTTTGACCTTCACTTTAATGATGCCTTTGAGCCATAACTACAGAATACCGATCACTCTCAGAAACCATATTCCCTTTAAACAGCACTAAAGACTGGAATTCTAAGATGCGTCCATTGCACACCCCGTTGTCAATCACCGAATTTGCCTATTTCCAGCACTAGCATATGTGCAACTTTGTGTACAGTTGTAGTTAATTAACATAAATAATTACAGCATATGGCACTGGTTGCAACATTAACTTAGTGAGCATATTTTTTTTCATTATCCTTTAATTTCAATCAGTATAGCATCAAACTTATGCAGTTAATATATAAATGTTTCACACAGTAAATTAAAATTTTGTTTATGCCTTTTTCATTTATACATTATTTGTGAACAGTCCCTTGAAAGACATGTAAATAGTGTTCCACTGTATTTACATTCACTACTGCAATAGCTCATATGAAACTTCCCTCAAATTATGTACATTTGATGCTTGCTTATTATTATTTCATTTATGATTTTTTAGCTTTATGATCGCATAAAATCATTACGCAATAAGCAGAAGTCCTGTTCTGAATCTCAGCTGTTTTTGAGTCAGCTCTTAGACTTGCATGGTACAAATGGGCACTGACAAGCTGATACAAGCTGCTTCGTCTTACTATGCTGAAATGCATTAAAAAAAAATCTATACTCAAAACTTGATTACTTTTGCAAACAGAACTATGCATGCTGCAAGAGACAAACAGTGTCAATGCCCCAGTGTCTTCTATTAGTCACCTCAAATCTCACCAGAAGTACCCTATTTACCAGAGTACAAGATGCAACCCCTTTTGAAAAATGCTGCCTCAGAACAGCATGCATATGCATTTAGATATCATGATTGCTTATTCCTTCCGTGCAGACTGTTATGCAGATGTGCCAACATGAAACATGCTAACTTCCCAGCTAGTATGCCACAGTGACAAGGCATTTTCTTGTTCACCCGTGCTCATCACACATTCACATCATAGTTCTGGAATGTTTTAGAAACTAATATATATATATATTTTCACAGCATGGCATTACATGTCCATAGGATTTGAGATACATGTAGATTTGGCCTTCTACTCAAAATGAGACAAAGCTGACTTGCCCAGATTTGGATTTTGATTATATAAACATAACGCAAAAGGCATGTTCTGTATTCACAGGCTTTATGACGGCCTTCCAGCACTTAAGAGTCAGAAATCAAACTTTGATACTAAAGTCTATAGTTACTTTCTTCACTATTAAATCATTTAGTTGG
The DNA here is from genome assembly GCF_044657685.1 of Stegodyphus dumicola. Taxonomy (NCBI): domain Eukaryota; kingdom Metazoa; phylum Arthropoda; class Arachnida; order Araneae; family Eresidae; genus Stegodyphus; species Stegodyphus dumicola. Next base: position 266,437,195 of record NC_140770.1, on the reverse strand, counting down.
AAGCTTTATATCTTAGAACTGTTCATGGTATAAATAACGCACAGACTCTGATTCATTATGAAGTGGATTATTTTGCATTTGAAAGACCTGATTCTATTTAATCTAAATTATTCCATTCCTTTTCAAATTCAAGTTTTCATGCCCATAATTTTTTTATATACAGATATTATAAAAATAGTCTCCCAAAATAAAAGTTTCTAACAGGCTACCAATTATCTGAATGTAATAGTAGACTAGAAGAGATTACTTTTCTTTTTAAAATCTCCTTGAAAAATAAGATGGATTGCATGATGAAAAATTCAGATGAATCAAACTGAAGATCTTTCACAGTAGCATCTATGCCATGCAGTACACAAAGCTAAATACTTCAGACGTTTTTTAAATCCATGATGCTTTCAGATACATATGTTAATACTGAGTAACCACATAGCCATACCACATTTTGATTTCATAGCATTAAATATATTAAATGAGGTTTTGGAAATGTTATTATAAAACTGCATTTTTGCATAAGTGATTTTTCCATTGTTAATGCAAATCTTCAGAATCCATTTAAATTATATGCATTTTATTCAGAACAGTTACATGTTTGCAGTCAATAGATACAATTTTTAAATTGCACATAGTTTAAAATTTAAAAGAAGAGAAAAATTAATAAAGTATTAATTAATTTGTGTTTACCAAAATTTATAACCAGTGATCAAGAATAGTTTGTTAATGCACAAGAAAACAGAAATTTTAATGCTGAACTTCAACAGGCAGAAAAAAAAAAAAATGCTGTTTTGGGTTAGAATTACAAAAATAAGAATCACTTAATAATCACCTGACATATCTTTCATACCTTATTAAATTAAACTGTAAAGTTACATGTAAATAAAGTTATTTTGGCAGAGCCATTGAGAATTAATGAATGGGTGCATAAGATTTAGTGCTAAACTAGCTTCTTATTACAGATTACCAACTAAAGGACAGCAATTCCTTCCTTTTTTTTTTATATATGACGTATTAAACAAAAAAGTATACATCATCCATTATTCTATTATTAGTGGAATCTAAAGATATTACATCTTTTCACTCTGCTGAAACTTTTACAAGTGACTAAAATATTCTTTATATTTCCTTTATAAGTCTATGCATGCAAGATAAATGCAGAAAAAGAAGATATAACTGCTTATTTTCTTGCAACTTACCAGAGCTCGAATTATTCTGGATAACAGGGCTTTCAGAACTTTTTGGCTGTTATAAACAACAAGATAATTATTAAAGCAGAAATAAAAACAACCATAACAAGGCACAAAAACACTTGACAAAATATAGCTTACCAAAATTGTATGTCGTTTTACTGTTTCAGAATTGGAAAAATCTAAAAAATGAAATATATATATTTAAATATTAACTAGTATGAAAAGTTAAATATTTTCCAGTACAGTCAAAAGTTGTTAATCCGGACACCCATAATCCGGAATGATCTAAAATACGGACCTCAAAGCTACATACTTTCTGCGCATAATGCGTTCACGCATGCGCATAATACATTGACACATGCACGTTTAAACGTGCATGTGTCAACGTATTATGTACCGCATTAATGTATATTATGCGCATTAATACATTAATGTATAACGGTCAGTATAAGCTAAGCTCAAATTATCTATTTCAGTTAATGTTGCAGATTGCGTTATTCCTTAATCTTAGAATTGGATCCGGCTTATTATTTTTTGCAGACTGTTATAGCAATTTTATAAAAGTAAGCTTGAACTTTCTATTACGTCAAACAGAATTTCCGATGCTGGAGCTGCCAAAGGATCTACAAAATGAAAGTATGTTTCGATGTCCATCAAACAAAAAGGGGAATTGCTGCAAAAGATGGATAAAGGCATATCCTTTATTTCTCTAACCATTCCAAAATTTGTTTATCAATTTCACGCTGCTCTGCGGGGCGGGGACGTCGCGGCGCGCAATGAATTTGAAGTGGATCTGTCAGCATTATCCTTATCTTCAGGGCAGATGTTTTTATTTTATTCAGCTTATAATTCCTTACTAAATGTAGTATTTCATCTCGATGTATTCCATCTTTGATATGATTTAAATCAAATTCCTCGTCATTATAAATATCACAAGTACACATAAAATAGTTTTCTGGTTGCAATTTTCTAATTTCGATTATGTATTAATTAATGTATGCTTTATGCATGCGTGCGCTGAAAGAAATGTTTAGTAAAGTAAACAAATAAATATAAGTTTTTTTTTTTTTTTTTGGTAAATTTTGATATCCTTTAGATCATAATTGCTCTTTATTTCATAAATTACGGTTTCATATTTTTAATTTTATAATTTCTGCATGCCATCTTACAAGATTTAAACTGATGATCTATAATCCGGAATCGCTGAAGTCCCGACGAGTCCGGATTAAAGACTTTTGACTGTATAAATAATTTTTAAGCAAATAATTTTTAAGCATGCAATTAAAATGATAAATTGAGAATCCTACCTGAATTTAAACTAATACAATTCTCTACAACAAGGTTTGACTTCCTCTCATGATTTTCTGTCTGATAAAAACAATGCAAAAAAATAAATAACTGTAAGATTTAAAAAAAAAAATAATAATAATAATAAAAGATTCTAATAAATCACAGAAACTTGCATAATAAAAAAGCTTACCAATGGCTCAGTGGGTTCCTTTTTTATTATGGATGAAGAAAAATCTGTCAGACAAAATATAGCTTTTAAAATCACATAAAAATAAGAGATTAATCATTTACCTATTAAGTTCAATTACATTTAAAATCTGTTTAATCTGTTAATAACTATTCTATTTCACTATCATCTTGTTAAGGCAAAAATATACGTTGATAAAGTTTTATGAAATCCCTGGCCAATAAAACTAATTACTAGGCATATATATATATATATTAATTTCACCGTTCTTTACGTTTTCTAGTTACTAAAGCAAGAAATCGAACATAAATTAGAAGTAACCCAAAACGTTTATCGCATTTCCTTGTGTATTTCCCCCCTAGCTTTTTAGACCCAGGTTCAGAAATTTTTTTAAATTATTGGCAGGAAGGATTTAAAAAATTCTTGGCATGAAGAAAGAGGAAAATTCAGAAATTTTCCTCTTCCTTCATGGTTAGAGAAAACAAGCTCCTCTAAATTTTAAAATGGATTTCCATCTAGTGATTGTTTTCATCTTATTAACAAAAAGCAAACCCTCACACAATACCTGCGAAGGTCATCTCAAGCCTATCTCTTATGATGAATTTTATATGTCTGCTTAATTTAAGGACCGACTAATTCACAAAAAAGTTCCAGTTCACAATTTCATTCAGCTACACATTCACTTTCTCTATATATTTATGGATGATAAGAAGTAACAAAGACAACGATAAGAAAGGTTGGGATTAAAGTTACAGAGATGTAGAAAGGAAGAAATCTTATTAAATACTATAATGTGAATATCAGCTAGTGTTCTTAATGGAATACAGTTTTCCTTTAAAGAACTAATACTGTGATAGTTCCCTACAGAGTTATCCATGGCTATTTTTCATTTGCTGGATTCTTACTGTAATTGCAACCTCCAAAAATTTAATTATTTGCATAAAATTCCCCTCTTGACTTTTGGAAAATAAAATATGCGAGAAAATGCAGTATGTACAATTACTAATATAGCAGTTTTTTACTTCGGTTTAAAAAAAAAAAACTGTTTTACGTAGAACATCAAATTATTTGACATGTTCATAAAAATACTGAGGGGTGAAAAGAATTTTTTCAATCTCTGGATACATAGATAGCTAAACATTTATCGGGAAAGGCTGAGCTCATTGCTCGTTCAGCCATCTCATCACCAAGAATCAACCATGATGTATCATATAGCATGACTGAATAGGGAAAGTTGTTTCCCAATTTTGAAAAACACATAGTGGATGAAAACGAGGCTATCAAGAACTACTAGGAGAAAAAGTAAAAGTTCCCTGCAGCAAACATGGTTCTATCAGACTGAAGAAACACATTTTTAATATCCCTGAAGCTTATTTTACGGGGGCAATCCATCCTCACTCAGCACCTTTATGCACATGTGTGAAATAATTTCAGAAATAAAAAAATCTGATGTGTACACATGACTTCCATGTACATAATATTAAATTATACACATTTTTTTTTTCATTTCATTTAAACTTATTGGATTGAATTAAATCTACTTTTTCAATAGCATGTAAACAACAATAGAATAAATCCAAAAATTCACTATATTTGTTTACCATGGTGACACTTTGGCGCTAAGTTCACTTAACAGCATTACATTTCATTCATTTTATAACTCAGAATGCACAAAATTTATATCATCTGAAGAATTATCTAATTTGCCACATGTTCTATTCAAATATTATAATAAATCTAAAATGATGTATAAAATAAATTCAAGAAGCAGGAAAAAACCCAGTTTTTCAGAGACAATTCAGTATTTCTCATTCAATTAATTCAGTTCTAATGTTGTGACAAGTCAAAAATACATAAAAACTCAAAATATCTATATTAAAAATTACAAAGTCAATCTTGCACACTTATTTCCTAGAATAAATTCCAGAATGGATTAAGCATGATTAAATTCGCAATAATTAATGAAGGCATTATCTTTGTTGATGCGAAGCTTAGTTTCTCCAGATTGGCAACAAATCTACTATTCTGCTAAGTTTTAAGTGTAAACAAATATGGCAGTAAAACATTAGGCCTAGTCACACTTAAACAACTTTTAAATTGTTGATAATTTGACAACTATAACATGCAGGTTAATTAAAGGCATAAAAACCTTAACTGCAAGATAAGAACAACATAATTCAATCATTTTTAAGGCAAAAAACGCACAATTTACAAACATATAAGAATAAAGAAAAACTAAGCTCACTGAGCTGAGTAACAGAGTGGATATAATATATATATATATATATATATATATATATATACATATATATTTATATACTTTTTGGTATGGCTGATTGTAACCAAAATATGAGGTGCATCTAAATGTTTTATATACAAAATTTTAACATTCTGAGGGTACTTTTTTTAAAATTTTTTTTATTCATGCAAGATATGTATGTACGTACAGACACCACACAAAAGACTCTTCTGAATCCATGCTAAAACAGTTTTCTCATTCATTTTGGGAAAAAGAGTCCTTTATTCTGCCCTTACATGCAGATGTTACACAAAAACATCGTTAAATTGCATTCGATAGCCGTCAAAATGGATATTTTCATTCAAATATGGCACCCGAAATTTTTTACGATTACGATACTTCCTTTTTACTTCATACAAGGAAGTAAAAATCGGCATGCTTGCAAAAAATATTGGCAATATTTGACTGTGTTGTCTGAAGCTACAAAATATTTAAGTATTTGTGAAATTTATAAATAGATCTTACCGGATTGCAAGAAAATGATCACCATAATTCATCTGATTCTCTTTCTGTAAGGTAAGCTTGCCTTCTAAATCAGTACTTCTCAGACTTTAAGAATTCATAGAACACTATATTATATTGATTCTCAAGTTCCAAATATATTTTGGCTTTCATCATATAACACAGCAGATAGATTTTCATTTTTACTTAATTCATGCTTTGCATTATAGAATAACACTGAATATAACTTTGCATTATAGAATAACACTGAAATAAAATATTAAGTTTACATTCTAGTATGCAAATCATGTGAATATACTTAATCTTATGACAAATATATACGATATGTTGTGAAATAAATTTGTTGTGTCTTTTTAAATTTCTAAATGGGAGAATTCAGAGCTTCAGAGTCAAGTAATACTAATTAATGACATATTAAGACATAACAGGCCATACAAATTTTAAAAATTTGCTGTTTGTTTTTATTTAATAAAGATTCAGTTAATTTTAGTACCACATTGTATGTATGACTGTGTGTAGGTTTTAACTGTGTTATTCTTTATTCTGCTTTATAATATTATAGTATCATAGGGTATAGTATTATAAAGTTCTTTGATGTAAACATAATATTATCTGATATTTCTTTTATTTATTTACTACATGCTTTATAAGTTCTAGTGTAAAAACAGTTCTACTATTTTCTGTAAAAGCTGTTTAATACTAGTGATTATTGAAGATATTTCAGTATTATTTAAATCTAGCCAATTGATATCTATATATTTGCTATACAATAATTTTTTTAAAATTATTTGTGATAATTTTTAAAAAAATTATTCAGTGTGGTAAAAATATAATTTAAATTCTATCATTATTTTGATTTGGCATACTGAATAATAATAATTCAAGTCATTGTATGTTTTACTTAGCAAAGTACGTAGCGTATTCGGAAACTAAGTACCGTTTCATTCTAGCGCCGTCGCAGCACTGTGGTAGGCGTCCCACGCATGCGCACTAGTCTTTCTTGTTCACTGACTTTCAATTGTCACCATTATGGTTGCTCTATGTTGTGTTTTCAGTTTGCTGTGCACATTCAAAATGTTTAAGACAATTAGTTCTCCCGCTGATTGTGAGATTCGGGACGTGATTAAATCTTTGAATGCGAGGAATGTTAAACTGGCCGAAATTTATCATCAAGTGACAGAAGTTTACGGTGAATACGCGATAAGTGATGGAATGGTGAGAAAGTGGGTAAGAATGTTTAATGCAGGTCGAACAAATGTCCACGCCGAGGCTCGGAGTGGTCGGCCTTCTGTTGTCACCGATGATTTGGTAAGGAAAGTTGATGAAGCAATTCATGAGAACAGATGCTTCACAATGACAACTCTTTCAGAGGCATTTCCACAAATTTCACGTACTGTTTTGTTCGAAATTGTGTCTGACCGCTTGAATTATCGCAACTGTGTTCCCGATGGGTTCCAAAAATGCTCACTGATGTTCACAAAACAAAGCGACTTGGTAGTGCCCTGACATTTCTCACGCGGTACACTAATGAGGGAGAAAACTTTTTAAACCAAATTGTGACAGTCGATTAAACTTGTGTGCCATTTCACACCAGAATCAAAACAACAATCGATGGAGTGGAGACACACTATTCTCCGAAAAAACAAAAGTTCAAAGTGACAATGTCATCACAAAAAATCATGTGCACTGTCTTCTGGGATAGGAAAGGCATTTTGCTTACTGAATTTCTTCCCAGAGGTGAAACCATTAATGCGGCACGATATTGTGAGACTTTAACAAAACTAAGGCATGCCATTCAAAACAAACGAAAAGGAATGCTCAGTAAACGAATTGTGTTGCTCCATGACAATGCTCGGCCCCATACTGCTGGTGTCACTCAATCGTTAATTCGACAGTTTCATTGGGAGCAGTTCGATCACCCGCCGTACAGCCCGGACTTGGCGCCGTCCGACTATCACTTGTTCCTGCACATGAAGCGCAAGCTTGGTGGCAAGCGCTTTGGATCTGACAATGACACGAAAAATGCTGTGGAATCGTGGTTATCGAAACTGGCGGGAAGTTTCTTTGACAATGGTATAGAAAAACTGGTCACCCACTATGACAAGTGTTTGATCATTGGCGGAAACTATGTTGAAAAATAGTTTAAGACATGTATTTTCATGTAAAAATAAAATTGGATTCGAAAAAATTGTTTTACTATTTTTTTTTTCAAAACGGTACTTAGTTTCCAAATACGCCTTCTATTTGGTATTTCCTATATTCATAATTATTCTTCTAATTACGCTAAAAAATAACTACTCTTTTAATTATGCTTTAACATGTGATAGATAAAATTGTTTGGCAAAAGCCCAGCTGCACTACTTCTTGAATGGTAATAATTAGCAGAAGAGTATTCTGAAGAGATATCTTCAAAAAAAGTTAAAGAGTTCAAAAGATGAGTCATCTTCAATTTTAAAATTTGTTATTGAGTTTTTCAGTAGATTTCATGCTTGTATTGCAAGAGATTTTAATATATTTTTATTGCATACATGATTTTCTTTTAATAGACAGTGAAGTTCGCAAAAAATTGAGATTGGGCATTGGAATACTGCAAAATAATTTTTAAAAAGAATTGCAAGCAACTGCGGAAGAAGTGGCTTCGCCTAGTCAGTATGAGCATACCTTGGCAAGATCATGATTATTTGTGGCTTTGTGAATTGGTAAAAAAACATTTGTTTACTTTTAAGCTTCGTAAGTATTGTCCTGTTCATAAATAATAAAAAGAAGCATTTTATTAGAAATAGAAGATATATTAAAACACTTATCAGTGAAATGATGGTTAAAAGTATATAAATCCATCTTTACTCAGACATATGTGCATGTTTGAGTTGCTTATGTAATGTAGAAAAATGTAATGTAAAAATATAGAAATTCTGCTATGTAGAGGTTGAAATGTTAAAGCAGGCTTGTGGATAATAAAATGTGCCTGCAATTTTATTGTGTATATGAAAAAAAATGGTACTCATGTATTAACCTGTCAAATGTAAAAGCTAGCAGAGACTTTGCAAGTTGTGGCAGTTGTTTCTGCAGGATTCTGAAGAACTGACACCTCTTTGTAAAAGGCTTTCACCAATTTCTACTTTTTTGTTAGGCCTTCTGGTTTTATCACAATTCTGTTTAGAGTGCTAGGAGTACAAATTTCCTGCAGGTAACCATTATGTAACAGGTCATGGAACCCATTCCATGACAACAGAAAAAATGTTCTTCCAATTGTTTTTTTACCTTTAAGAGGGGTTTCTTAGAACCATTTTTGCACAAGCTTTTGTTTTGTTTAATTCATCGTGCAAAATTTATATAAATGTCTCTTTATTTGCCATTTCTGGAATTGTCTGAATGCTCAGACATCAGTTTTTCTGCAAAGTATCATTGATTTTCTGGATGCTTGCTTCACGTCTTGAACTCAGATTGACTAGCACTTTCATCATTTTCAGGCTCTTACCAACCTTCTGAAAACAGTTTGTGCCGTTCAAAAACTCATGCACATGACATAAAATTATCACCAAACACCTCCTTTAACATATGAAAACATTCCATTGGCGACTGTTTCAATTTCACAAGGAATTTGAGATTAATGCGCGGGTTGATTTAATTTCCTGACTACAGCATTACTATAGAACAATGTCCTCTTGAAGGTTCAAGGCTAACTGCATTTCAACATAAACTTCCCACCATGGGGCTGCATGATAGAAGGTGCGCAGTCGCATTGTGTAATTGTTTTGCCTTGTGTTACTGATTTATTGACAATACTCAGTTGACCATATCGCATCCATCAATGCATACAGAGGATCCCTTAACTTTGAAAATAAGCCACTGCTTACTGTTCTATAGCAGGCAGGTCCTACATTTTAATATTCCCCCCCCCCAAATGAATGAAAAAATACAGCAGTAACAATTAATTGATATCCTTGTGTTCATGGAAACAAAGTGGGGCTTATCAAGATACATCGAATGAAAGTGCAGATGTTACGAATGTGTTGTTATGTCATGCACATTCATAAATCACACTGCTTGGCAACAATTTCTCATCTGATGGGATATTACATAAGTACCACAAATTTTATATTTCAGTTAGTTATACACAATGTTTTTTTTATTGTAACTGAAAAATTTTACTATGGATTTGTTTAAAATTCATTATTTACTGCACGGCATGCAATTTTTTCTTTTTTAAGCTGAATGTCTTTAATTACAGAACTGTAGGTACTCACTGGTTAAAATACTCTGGATTAAATATTTCTCAGTAGATTTTTGGCAAAATTAAAATTATGAAAAATCCAAACATACAGAATGTTTACAACCTATATAATAAAGGCTGAAAATAGCCATTTTTATAATTTTTATTTTTAAAAATTAAATGCATAATTTGAAGCAATCTCTATTTCATTGATCTATAACAAAACTTATTTGATTCAATAAATTATTTAGAAAATTTCTTTCCAGGTTTTGATTTGATTAGTCATTGATCTGATTCCAAAGATAAGCACTTTATCTCATACTATTATAGATATAAATAAAAAATATTTTATGAAATCACAGGAATAAAAGGCCATTTTAATAATTTATGTGTAGTTCTTTAAAAGGCTTTTTAAATGTAATTTTTATTTGTTAATTTAAGTGTAACGATGTTGGCACTTGGTTACAAATTTTGCAATAATGAACATTTCAAATAAATGTGTAAAAATATTTATGACAACAGAAGAACAGAACTTAATATTTTTGAAGAGGCTTAAAATCATTATGTATATGTATAGCTAGAAACTGCAGAATTGTAAATAAATATGATAATTTAAACCTAACTCTTACATGCTTTTAATATTTATTAATATGATAGGTACAAAAAGAATTTAAAAAAAGCATTTATGCAATTAACTGCTAATTAATTAAGCATTAGAATGCTCATTTATTCATATCAAAGTAGTAATTCATTTTGTTTGCTAGTAATTATAGCGTTAATTATAATTTAAATCTGTATATTAAATAAAATGCAAAACAATGAAGTAGGTTTACGAAAAGAGGGGTTTGGGGTGAAACCACAAGTAATATAAAACTAATAATATATATATGTAAATATAAAATATCTATCTTTCAAAAATCTTTCAAATAATAAATTAATAACAGCTCTGTAACTCCTGTCTTCATTCTAAAAATAACAGAGCAATAATTATTCTAACTAAACTCCCTGCAATTCTGATGTGGACTTATCGATGAACTCTGAAACTAATAACTGCAAATTATTCTGTCATGTGATCTGAAATGGAATTCAGTATAAAAGGTTAATTGCATCACAACTTCCTTCCTTCTCTCCTTCCTTATACTTCTATTCGCTTGTACTGCCTTCCTACTAGCCATGGAGAAATTATTTTTCCAGTTTCGTCCAGGGTTAAAAAAATATAAGTTGTATAAAATTGTAGGGTGCACAGTGCACCCTTAGTGATGATGTGCATTATCAAGGAATAACATTATGAGCGGAATTTACAGTTATTTTTTTTTCGAGCGACATCTTTCTAACTATGCAGTAAAGTTTTCAAGTTATGATGCTCTTTAATTTCTTCTAATGATAATAAATTAACTTGCAAACTCAAATGTTGACAAATAGGATTTCTAGTTAACATATCAGCTTCAACATTAGTAGAACTTGCACTGCAGCTTCAAGTCTGCGTAGTTAGATAGATGGACGCATAAACCAACAACTTTCAGATGTAGCCGTTTCATAGTTTTATTCTATGATAAATTACATCAGCTAATTTTTTTAGACAGGGTATTTTTTCAATCAGAGTTAAACATGATAATTTTTATATACACAAGTAAAAAGGATACGACATCATTTTAGGCATGGATATGTTGGCATGGCGAAAGCTAAGAAAAGGAATGACATAGTTGCTTGCGAGCAGTATCTATACTAAGTAGGGGCATAAATTATAGCTAAGCTGTGATTGATTAATTTTAGGTTATTATGTAACGTGGAAAGATCTCAAATTTAGGAGAACATATGAACTTGGGGGGTATAACACCAAATTTAGAATAGTTAATTTTGAGGTCGCCAATCGTTTCTTAGTGCAGCCATCATATTTTGTTACATGCATCCATCTGTCTAACTACGCAGACTGTTCAAGCTGCAGCGCATCAAAATATCCACCTCAGTCATGATGACTGCAAGCTGATAAAAGTACTGGTGCCATCTATGCACTTAAAATATCACATATATATTTTTTAGTCTATACTTTAGGAGATTCCATGTGAAACAACTAGATAATTTACAGATTAGAACCACATTCTACACAATTTATTTAACAAAACTTTGAATTCTGATAAGTAATAAGAAATTAATTTCATTAAAATTTTCTCTTGCATATGGCTTGCTGTTTAAATTCAATGTAGAAATTGGGAAGGATTTCTACAATTCCCAAATTTCAATCAATAATTTTTCATTAAATATTTCACTCTGCCTTTTGAAACAAGATGCTGTTCTCAAAAGCTTATTAATTAACTTATTCTGCTCATAAAACTTTGTAAATAAATGAACATTCAAAAATTTTAACTACTGCTAAGTAAAAAAACTATCTCCTCAGATTGCTCTATTTAAATTCCATCCAACACTGAATAAGTGTTGTTTTACTGCACAGCCATGGCTCCATGAAATAGCTGTGCAGTGGTCAAACAAGTTTGCATTGTGTCTATGGTTACTTTCATTCTTCTCCTGTAATTTCTTGACTTTTGCCCCTCTTTTTCTATGGCAAATCTCCCAAGAAGACAAGGCTTCATAATATTTTAAGTGACCCCATGCCACATAGCACTACACACAAACATTTCTGCTATCTCTGAGATTTAAACTCGTGCTACGGTAGCTGGCTTCCTGTAATACAGCACAATGCCAAATGGGCAACTTTATATTTAAAAGTAATATAATATATATCCTCGCAATCCAGAAAACTCTTTTAGCTTACACTGAGAGAGAATTTTTTATTCATTTATTTATCAAAATATCTTTAGTAGTGTGTGAATAAAAATAAAATCACAAGCAGCTGCAGCTGCTAATAATAGCGAACTTTAAAAGAAAACTCTTCCAAGAAGAAACTGAATGTAATCCTTTTTATATATGCCAGTTTTATTGCTTCTTGAGGTTTTCTTAGTTACCCCTATAATTATACAGTTGTCGTAAATAACGTTTATAATGTTTATTAAACTATTCATAAAAATATAAAAATTCAAGACAATAACATGTTTTACGTGAATGCATTTTTAAACAAATATTTCTAACTGTAAATGCCAAGAAGTAAATGGTTAAATAAATTTGAAAATAATAACACAAATTTTCAGAAATTACGTAAGAAGAATAAGTATCATTATTCATTTCCAACTTACTTTGGCTTGTAATCATAGAAGTCTCAGTAACAGGTAAGGGACAATCTTTCAGATTTGGTGACTAATAAAAGGCAAAATAATCAGAAAAAATACCAATTTACAAAATATTACAGAAATATTTTATGCAAAATGTAACTTACCAAAAGTATAGGTTTTTTATCAGTAGGAGATGTCAGAGAATCTATAGAAGAAATAAACATTATATAAAGAACACAAAACAGGCAACTATCACTTACACGGATGAATAATGCGGATACATAAAGAAATTTCTCATACCAAATATTTTCAGATAATAATACATCTCTGTACATGACACAGCTTTTCTCCAAAAATTTTCATATCAAGTACACATATTAAGCAAACTTACTATTAAGAACACTAAATTAAGGCCCACAAATGCTACAGCACTCAAATTATCATTTCAGTATTTTATTTTAGTACTTGACTCACAAACTACTAGCATTATTAGCCTGCAGTATCAGTTTTGAGATGTTTCCAATGAAACAATAAATCCTGTAGATTAAAGATTTGAGAAGTTTTTAATAAATTAACAAACTACAGTATCATAAACTTAATACAATTTTTTTTAAAAAAAACTAAGTATTTATGGTAATAACAAATATAGTACTATGACTTCATGTAATAAATTTATAAAAACTATTGTTAAAGAATAACTCTAAGTACTTGCTACTATATATATAAATATTTTAAGTCATAACCATCGATTCTTTCTAAAAAATAAATAAGCTGAATGCCATATTATTCAATTACACACGCTTATCGCATAGCACTTACAGGATAATATCAAAACGCAGGTACATTTCACAGGAAATATGCTGTGTTTTCTGATAAGACAATAAACTTCTATCCTATAAAGTTTATATGTATTAACACTTTATTAACCCACAGCCTATTAATCAGTTTTTTGTCATGGTCACTTACCAGTAGCCTGTTAATTGGCTTTTTGTTCCAGATGCTTACCCACCAACAGTCTTTTAATTGGCTGCTGAGGAGATAAACAGCCATTTGTTATATAGTTTTAGGTACAAGTTGCATTGCTGTGTAAACTCCCACACTTTTACATCATTTTGAAAAACTATCGTTCATGATGGACGAAAAAAATAGTATTCGAGAGTTTCATCTAGATGATCTATCAGATTGTCCTGACAGTTATTTACGAAGTGATGGTGGTAACGAAAGTGATGGCAACAATATAACAATTCAAAAGCAAGGTTCTGTATTACCACTAAGATATGGTGAGTCAGAAGATGATTGAATAAGTAATGTCGAAGACAATGCAAATAGAGTTGAAGATAACGATGATACATGGTCAATGAATGACGAAGAAATAATTTTGGAACCTTTTGAAGGCAGCCCCAGCATAAAAATTATGCCAAGTTCTCCAGAAAGTGTGATGGGTGTTGAAGTTATTTAAGTAACAAAAGAAAAAAACAAGGTACTGTAATTTTTTATTTTATATAGTATTTGTTATTTGTTTGGCAACATTTCAGAATGCACTTCAACTTCTACTTTGAGAAGCTCAGTTGAGCAATTTGTTGTTGACTTTGTCATATAACTTAACTTGCATTAAAAGCATGGATTAGAAAAACATTTAGTAAGATTCTTCTTCAGTTTTAGCATATTTAATCTTAAAATGCAATAATGGGTAGTGTCAACTTTTTCATTGGAAATTACTTTTTTGACTGCATGGTGAGGGAATCTAATAGACATCCTCATCAGGTCGTGGGGAAATACAAAATTCCATCAAGAGCGAAAAAATTGACAAATATAATGGTACCAAAAATGAAGAAGTTTTTAGGGCTAACAGAGTTCTAATGGGACATACAAAAAAGGATATTAGCTACGACTATTGGTCCACTGATTGAAGTATAGAAACTCCATTCTCATGAGTAATGAGCAGGAACAGATTTATGCAAATAATACAGAGCTGGCATTTTTGCAATATTGAGAAAATTTCTCACAATTCACGTAGGCTTGATTTGGACGAGTATATAATTCCATGGAGAGGTAGACTCTTGATTAAAAGATACAATCCCACAAAAATTACATTAGAAGACACTGTTTTAACAGTTACTGAACCATGTAAGAACACATGGCACCAGATTTATCAAAATAATTACTATAACAGTGTCAATATGGATAAAATTCTTCTGGAAAATAAAGTCCGAGTTACAGAACCATTAAAAAAAAGAGAGATTATTCTTGATCACTCAAAATAATACAACTTTTAAAAGGTCAACATAAATTTCATACAAATCATCGAATTTTGTTAGAAGTATGGAATAATGGCAAAAGAAACCTCAATATGATCTCAACTGTACATTCTGCACAATTAATGGAATCCAGAAGCAGAAGTAAAAGACCAGACAGCCCAATACAAATGCCCAATTCAATTCTAAATTATAATTAATATATGATGGGCATAGATCACACACACCAATATCTACTTTATTATTCCACTTTAAAAAAAAAAAAAGGATAAGTTGTAATATTTTTTATCAACTGTGCACTTTTCAATTCATTTAAAGCACACACAGTTCTTAAAAGAAAAAATGTTACATACAGGAATTTTCTGCACAAATAGGCAATTTGACGGATAGAAGATCTACTTATTCTGAACTTACAAGGAGAATACCCAGATTAGACCATCTCAGAAGATTGTCAAATTTTAAAAAACATAAACTTATACATATACTGACCGGTGGCCAAAATGTAAAATCCTACTTTACATTAACTGCACAATTAAAAAAGGGGGGTTGAACATGTCTGTAAATTTTGCAGTTTTACACTAAACAAAGTGACTGCTTTAAAAAATAAACAAAGGTGACTGTTTTAAACAATATCTTGTGATAATAGGTAATAATTTTAAACCAAAATATTGCTAATAATTCACAACAAATCTGTTACAAAATATACATTTAAATTAGCAATACAGTGTGTGCCCACATATTTATCCTTACCATCACCAAGCCAAAAACATAAAGCTGCTTCCTGTTTTCATTTAAATGATTTCTTTCAATCACTTTTTGAAGCTTTACAGAAGAAAGATATACATACTGTCCAAGAAACACAAAATAATATTATCATATCAAAGTTTTGCTCAGGGAAAAAATACTGCAGATTGTGGTTTTGCTACCATTGTAATTTAACTACAATCTTAATGTCAAGAACTTCCTCAAGTAACAGCATTTCTTAATTCAACAAAATAATGATATATAAGCATTAGTATGTTAACCAACTACAATTTATACAGTCCCATTTATGGTGACTTTTCCTGAGTATCAATAACCCTACATTGATTTGACTCTGTGCAATTTAAAAATGAAATATTTCAAAGTTTTTCTCTGATTTTAGATACACATCAAGTTGGTAAAAACTACTGTCTGTCTATGGTAAGAACACCTCCCGCCACGGTGTCTGGCGGGTGGCGGTCGCTATAGCAACAGGGCTAGTATATTTCAAATAGGGACGAACCAAGAGTTGCTTTATTGTTATTTTGTTTTTGGCAACTGTTGGCTGAAGGGAAAAGAGTTTATCATTCGTCTTCTCGGTTTCATTCCAGCTGCACGCATCTTTTCTTAAGCCATATATTATTACTATTAGCTATTTTCATTCTTGATGTTATATCATTTGTACTGGTATTTGTTCAAATTTGCTTCTATTTAGCTTGATTTTCATAGTGCTTTGTTAATCGCCAATTTTTTAAAATGCCCTTCCAGTTTAAGAAAGGTCAACCTTTAAAGTCTCAGGCACGTCAAATCGTGTACAATGTTGCAGAATTTTGCGCTTCTGAAGCTTCGGCGAACTCTTTAGTAGTTCCTCTTCCTCAAGTTTTGAAGAGAACATTGCAAGCTACTGAAGTATCAGAGTATACAATTAAAAAAATTAAGTGCAAAATATCAACAATGGTGAAGATCAACTTCTAAATATGCCTGGAAAGAAACCTAAAAGCACTGCTATTCATATGTGCGAAATAGACGATTTTGACAAATGCGTTATACGACAGACAATACAAGACTTTTACATCAAAGAAAAGAAAGTGCCATCTGTGCGGAAATTACTGCCTGTCTTGAGGCAAAAAATAGACTTCCCGTGGCAAAAAGACTCTTTGTGCAAAGTTTTGCGTTCAATGAATTTTTGCTGGAAGAAATGCGTTAACAAAAGAAAAATTCTTATCGAAAGACCTCACATTGTATTTTGGAGGAACAATTATTTACGCGAAATGAGGAAACTCAGAGCAAGTGGACGCCACATCGTTTGCATCGATGAAACATGGATTGACAGCAATTTAACTTTTAAGAAATGTTGGCAGCATGATACAATTTTGGGTGCACAGATAAATGTCAGTTCAAAAAATAGACTGATTGTTGTCCATCCTCTTCCGCAGGATTTATTCCAGAGCCCAACTTGTATATAAAGCATCAGCTCAAAGCAGGGATTACCATGAGCAAATGAACTATGGAAATTTTGAAAAATGGGTGTTGGGAAAGTTTCTTCCAAATTTATGACCCCAAAGTGTGGTATGCACAGATAATGCCCCGTATCACACAAAAATTGAAGATCCGACAGCCATGAAATATGCTACAAAGCAAACAATGGTTAATTGGCTGATAAAAGAGCATGATATGCTGCGATCCCAAAATGCGAAAATTGGAAATGTTTAACTTAATAAAATGCAACGTCCTAAAAAAGTAATCTATAAAATTGACAACATCATAAATGAAAATGTGCATCATGTTGTGCGTCTTCCTCCTTACCACTATGATCTAAACGCAATTGAATATGTTTGGTCATCAGTTAAAAGACTGATCAAGGAAAGGAATGTGACTGGAGACTTAAGCTTGGAAAATTTGAAAAATTTAACACAAAAAGCTTTGGATGAAGTCACTTCTCAAGAATGGCATGCGCACTGCAACCATGTAGAAAAACTTGAAAAATTCTTATTGGGACAAGGACGAACTTCTAGAAGAGATAGTGGATGAATTAATAATTCAAACTGGCAGCAGCGATTCTGATTCTGATTCAGAAAAAACGGAATCTTGCGACAGTGATTCAGACGACTTTTCAGATGTAATACCTTTATAAAAATCCTCCATGAAGGCATCCTCCTTCTTCATCTGATAGCTCTGTCAAGTTATGAGGATATTTCTAGGTTCAGTATTTTCTTTGCCACTATGTAAATGACAGGTTACCAAAAGTGGGCAACAATGAGCCTTCGGTAGAGGCGAAACCCCCCTTGTGGATAATAACACTGAATGGTTGCTTCATTTCCCATTACTGTGTTCTTGGAGACCCACAAGCCATGGTATAATTTGCTTAAAAAATAATTTTTAATCTTTAATGGAAATTAAATAAGTTTCGTTTTATTATGAAAATATTAATACAAAATTATGTTAATGCAACAATGCTCACTGCAGTTATAAAAGCCAAATTTTGCATAATTATATAAATTTTGTATAATTTTAAATATAAAATAGGTAAGTGAATAATTTATGAGACCTTAATTTTGTTCTGATTTTATTATGCTACTAGCTATTACAGTGTCTATAAAAAGCAGCATAATGCATAAATGGGCGCTGGTAATTAAGAGGCCCAGCAGCAGCCTCTCAGTAAAGTCAATGAACACTTGTAGCTCGGTCCAAGGCTTGAATCCCGTGAACAGGCTGGCTGCATGGGCGTTTTCCCCATGTGTAACGTGTGTACGAGCCAGTTTTCCTTAGCAAGCCCTCCAGGAAGGCAGCCCTCCTCAGGCATTTAACCCTGGAGGCTTTCCATAATCATATAAATCAACCCAAACCATTAGTAATTAAGGAAAAAGCAGTTTTGATTTTAATTTACCTTCGCTTCCTTTCACCATTAAATTGACCAGCTTTTGGTTTAGTTTGAAGGTATGGGAAAAGAAGAAATGTTTGCAAAAAAGTATTTATTGAGAGCATGGGTATGTAAATAAACGCTTTTACTTTCAGATGATTCCATATACATTTAACGATGAAATTTTTAGTCATTGTTAAAGCACAAGCAATAAATTAATAGAAAAATTTGAAATAAAAACATAGCAGAATGTCATTTTAAGACTGAAGAAATTGTTTTGAATCTTCACAGTAGATTAGCTAGAGGGGAGAACTATAAAAATTTAATTTAATTTACATTTATGAAGTGCGTCTATACTATATTACAGAGATAGGGCAATTAAGTAAATTTCTAAGATGTCATCTAGGATTTTGCAAGCAAACAAATAAACAAAAAAGAAGCAAAATAATAGCATGATTTTTTTAATGTAAAAATTAAAATTTTTCTTCAAAAATAAGCACGGATTTTTAAATGTATTTCCCTACAAGTTATTTTGATATATTTTTACTCATTGTACATCTAGAAGGATGGCAAATTCAGCGACTTGTACCTCACACGGCAAAATCAAAGACTGTTTCTTGACTGCAAAAACTTTATTTGCGCCATCAAATTTTCATTTTCGGAAATTGAATGTCGGGGGTCGATGCAAAGGGTCAACAAACATTTTACTTGAAACTAAAACAAAATGTGAATATCGCCAAATCATCTTTCAATGCGCCAAGGTGGCAAACTGAGAAGTAAATCTTCAAGACACCCCTATGAAAAATGGGTCAGGGCTCATTTCTACGTCAACAGACAGCTGCAGACAAACTGGCGAGAGCTGTTCTTACCATAGACAGACAGTATACATTACAAATTCTTTTCTCTTCCACCCCCTCACAGTGGAACATGAAAGATCAATCAAGCACATCACTTTATTATAGAAATAGATTTAACTCAAAATTTAGTGCTAATTCAAATTTTCCAAAATATTTTATGTTTTGCAAAAAAAGTAAGTAAGCATGCATAAAAATCCACAGTTTTTAATATGGAAACTGATGGCATAATCTAAAATTTTAAAACTTTTTTTCACTTGCCTGAGGTAGAATTCATTTCATTTTCTGTCAGATATTTGCATGCGTCACTAGGAGGATCTTCAAGAGTTATAACCTGAAAAAAAAAGTATTATGCATGGAAGGAAAAAAAGAAAATATTTTAAAACAGGTATATAAAAAGAATTAATTTAGAATTCAAACAACAAAAATCAGCATTATATTTGCAAATTTTCACAAGACTAGTTTCAATGGTTTTACAGAACATCATCCTCAGCTGCCAGAGTGCAAAATGTTTTCGTTGTTTGAATTCTAAATTCATACTTGTTCAGCATGTTATTTTATCTTAATTATATAAAAATAAATTTACCACAGGTGAAGGTTTCTTTTCCACTGGAGATACAATACAACCTATAAATGAAGTATTAGAAATTAGTGAAAATTTACATATTAAACTTACATAATTCAATTTTTCAAATTTTATTCATATACTATGACGTTATGTATTACCTTATAGAAATGCATTCAATTTTACCAAGCAGTATGAGAAATCGGTCTTTTTACACAAGGTGGGAGAAAAAAAAAATGCATAAGAATTACCAAATTTTGGAGACATACTTAAATTAAATTTGATCTCTATCTCTCCAAAGCAGTTTCTTTCTCATGTGTGCATCAATGCATTCACTTACCCTATCCGTGATATGTTGTCTAAATGCTTCTCGGATGAACTATATCTACCATCCTCCATAATTTATTTTTAATATGTCTTACAGACATGAAACTGATATTCTTTGGGATGGGGGGGGGGGCAAAGTACCAGGTCTAGCAAGGATAGGATGAGGAACAAGTTTCCTTTCTGACCAGAACCATTACTTCTTCAAGCATTATGTCTTAATGCATCACAGTGGTGAAGCAATCAGATACTCTCTTTGCAAACATGAAGTCTTTTACAACAATTAACCTCTCTGATTCATCTTCAAATTCAAAATAAAATGTCCCCTGGATATCGAACTTGGCAGAATGAATTCTCGGTGCATAATCACATTCATATGTGCATATATGTCTACTAAAGTTACTAATATTGTCTTCACTGCTTTTCTAACTTTTCTTCAATCTTAGATAATTTGGAATCCTTTGTTTAGACCTACTTCTTCACATCAAATTTGTAACTATGAAATTTGTAGTCCTGGATGACTTAAAACACTGCTTCTGAAAAGAACATAAAGCATAAAATTCAGTTATTTGGCACATTTCAATTAAAGGACTACGAAAAAACATTCCTTTAACAATGCAAGTGCTGGACTATGACAAAAATAAATGCCTAGATACACAATAGTGTTACTCTAAAGGAAAGGAAGACTAGATTTATTCAAGTAAAGTTTTAAAATTTGGATGATCTTGCCAAGTTTCTTTTTTGATACACCATATACTTAATTCCTTTTCTGTTGCCTTGGAACAAGATATGGCGGAACAATCTCATTGCAGAAAGTGGCAACATTCATTTTTACTGCTCAAAGTGTTTGTTTGTTCATCACAGCATGAGGACAAAAATTTGAACATTTTCACCAAAAGAGTCACTTCTTGCCTGTTTGTAGTTGATGTTTGAAGTTGGCTTGTGATTGTTTTCATTTTAAGTATTTAACTGCTTGCAAGATGCATTTTTACCTTTTAAATGTTAAATAAAGTTGGTTTTGAGTTACCTGTTGAAGTTGTAGCCTTTTTAATGATCTTGTGACAAGTCTGGAATATAATGATGTTAAAACATCACCATTATATGATGTTTTAATACATTTGCTGCCAGTGAAAATAATATTTCCATCCTTAGAAGCCAGGCAGTATTTTAATGGTTAAAAATGTCCTTAGTATTTTGCTAGCAAAACTAGAAAAATGGAAATACATTTTATTTTCATGCTTAGTGTAATTTTTTTTTTTTTTTTTTTTTTTTTTTTGGTTCCCTTGACACTCTAGTACTTTAGTGGCACATCAAGTTCAACTTATCATGTGCTATTGATGCTCTAGCACATTTGATCATTATTCTAATAAATTATTGATATACTGCATAAAACCACACACCTCTAAAGATTATATAATGTGGCAAATTATATATAATGCATAATTAAAAGCATGAAAAGAATACAAAAATTATAAACTTATTGCTAGTGAAATGTCATTTGTTTAGAAAACAGTAACAACATTATCATCTACAGTACATTTCACAGCAGTTCAAGCAACACCTTGGTTTGTCTGCACAGTCACTGCACTCATATGTGGTGTCTGTGTGTAACCACCAGTAATTGTTGAAGTGTGTTGTTGCCTTCTGTCTCAGAATCTGACATTTCGATGATGACCAACACAATATCACTATCGCCTTTAGATTCACTTGGAGAATCCCAGTCGTAGTCTTCATCGTCTGTGCTCTCATAATTGAAAAGGTCACCCCTTTCCTAATAATTCTAATGTTTGGGAATCAGTTAAATTTTCATTTACTTTCCTTTTCTTGGTTCAGCCATACATGTACCATCCGCCATTTTTAAACATGCAGAGAAAAAAAATTCAAAAACAAAGTTTGAAAAACCCTGCATGCAAAAAAAAGAAAATAATGCTTCACTAATGTATCTAAACAGCCTCTTTTTTTCAATTTCAGTAAACTAAAGCATATATAACTTGTGATAATCGACAAATGTCTCAGGACGTAGTTGACACACAAAGTGGAACCATTCTGACATTCCAGCACATCAATGGCAGTGAATGTGTTAAACTTACCTTCTATATCAACATTAACAAAAAATAACAATTTGAATTCAAAATTTCCCTTTCTACTCAAAGTGTCATTTATTTTTAAATCAAAAGCTTCTGGAAATGCTTTCTCCCAATCCTTTTCACTTCCTTATACAAAGTAAAGAAGCAAGGTAATTATGAAAAATTTTGGGTATCATATTTTAACAAAAATATCCATTTTGACTGCTTTTGGATCCATCTGAATCATGTTTTTGCATGACATTTGTACGTATGGACAGAATAAGAGACTCTTTTTCCAAAACGGATTTAAAATGGATTGAGAAGAGATTTTTTTCATGACATCTGTACGGATGTATCTTGCCTAACTGAAAAACTGATAGACATAGAACACATAAATTTTGTATACGAGACTGCTGTAACATGTAGTTACACACATTACCTTTTGATTGCAACTTGTTGTATGCATATTGTTATAAATTTTGTACAAAGATAATTTTAGTGAATTATATGTGAAATTATATTTTTCTGTATAATGTAACATGAAAAGCTTGAGAGAAACGATGCTCTGCCGGAAAAATAAAAATACATTCTTAATCATTATATTCTTAACGTAATTCTATGCCGAGCTTGGTGACATTTTGGTCCAGTCCCTGTGCAACTGTAATGGATATTGTAATTGAATAACTAATTGATTCCTATATAACAGTAACCATATCTGGCCCTCATACACCTTTCACTAATTCCAAGAAGCAGAAAGCATCAGAGATTTTTCAAGCGGCCAGGGGATATAATGGAAGGAGTATCAGATTCTCAGAAGTAGTAGTTAGTTCAACGTGGTGTGAAGTATTGAGATAACTCTATGTTAGCTTTGCTCTTCAGATGAGCTTTGCATTAAGTTGCATTTAATGTCCTTAGTAGTCTGAAGTGTAACTACTGATTCTATTCTCTGATACTGTGAAGAGCTGTGTGAATATTTTTGTGGAAAATTCCAAAACTGTAAAGTGTTTCTTTTGGTAAAATAAGTTGTATCAAGGTATCACTGGTTCTGTGTGCATTCAATCTATTACAAAACCACGCAAAAGCAACAAATACTACATATATATACAACAACATCAATATATACATATATATATTCCTCCCCCCTTACCTGGCCCAGTGAGCACAGATTTTTATTCATATATGATGGTAAATTGTGCATTTTTTGCTTTAAAAATAATTGGTTTTATGTTATTCTTATGTTCTAGTTAAGGTTGTAGGCAATAGTTGTAGAATCATTTACAATTTAAATGTGTAAGCGAAGCTGAGCCTAATGAAGTAGTTTTTGTTTACCCATGAAACTCTTAGTAGTATAGGAAATTCAGTCAGCTGTTGCACCAATTTCAGAATTTCTCTGCCCAGTGAGGCCAAAGGTTAACTGAATTTTGGCACACCTAAAATTTTATCTTCCTACCCATTGGCCGCATTGTTTGTTTTCACATTGAAACTTCCATTGCAAAAATTGCAAAAATTTCCATTGCAAAAATTGATTTTGAACTGTTTTTAACTATATTGTGTTTTAGTTTTTCTGTATTTTACAATTTTTAATGAAGATATTTTGAGTTTTTATGTATTTTTGCCTTGCTGTGAAGTAGGAAATTAATTTATTGAATAAGAAATATACATCTAAAGAAATTTGAGGAAATATTTTTAAATGAGGTGCAGAAATAATTGTCCATAATTTAATAGGCCATACAAGGATGCCATGTGGTGTCTACATTAATTTTTTTAACCTATCTGAAATATACTTGAATTCGGATCATTATAATGTGCTGTAGGAAATTTTTAATTATTACATATGATATACAAACATTCAGTTATGTTTCTTCAAGAAATGTTTACACATGGATTTGACAGGTCACTGACAGATGCAATCAAATCATTTAAGAGCGATATTTTGTCATGATATGATGAATACCACCATACATACACTTTAGCTTTAGTACATGCCTTCCTAACTTTCCCATAAGACACGGAGCCAAGGTTACAAAAGAGAATGTCATAATAAGGCTTAGATACGATATGCTATAAACCAACAGAAATTTTACGTTAATAAATTTATGTAAATTATATCTGTTTATTTGTTCATGTTATAATAAAATGGTTGGTCATCATCTATGTATTCTTTATGAAAATGCTTACATCATTACATGCACACTGCGCAAAAAAAGGGGGGCAATTCTATATCTCCCATTCTACTGAGCGAATTGACAAAATTCAACTTGCAATTTTCATGTCTCGACAGAACGACTGTATTAAATTTATATATAGCATTTTTCTATTATAGGTATTTTGACACAAAATCAGGATTTTCCATATTTCGATTCTATGACTCAAATGATGCCTAACTTTATTATATTTCGTTCATATTATAACTCCATTATTCATATTATAACTTGTATTATATTTCGTTCATATTATAACTCCGAATGCACGAAATTTATATCATTTAAAGAATTATCTAATCGTTGCTACATGTTCTATTCAAATACTATAATAAAGCTAGAACGATGTATAAAAGAAATTAAGCAAGCAAAACAAAAAAGAAACAGTTTTTCACAGATGATTGAGTATTTCTCATTCAATTAATTCAGTTCTCGCTTCGCGACAAGGCAAAAATACATAAAAACTCAAAATATCTGTATTAAAAATTACGAAGTAAATCTTAAACACTTATTTCCTCGAAAACATTCCAAAAAGGATTAAGCACGATTTAATTCAAGTTTTGTTAAAATCGCACTAGTTTTTAAAAAATTAGCTCTCAATTTTAGCTCTTCAGTGCTAATTGAATTTAGTATATAATTAATAATATATCTTTCTTTTTATTAAAATTTTTTATTCTTCCTTTCACATTTCAAAATTTAGGTTCATTCCAAATAATATTCACCCATTTTTTCAGATTTATTTTTAAATAACTTTTATAAATTTTTTGAAAAAAATTTGAATTGTAAACTATAAAATTCTTACAATCAGCTTAAAGTAGATGTATTTCTAAGCATACCTGCAAAAAATTAGGGTTTCCCTTCCAAGTTTCCTAAGTTATACGTGAATTTACATATTGGCACGCTTTGAAATTTGGCATATTTGTTATAAGCGATAATAACGGCAAATGCGGTTTACGCACATTGTTAAATTTATTTGAAAGTATGAAAGATGACCTTTTTTCCACTCATGTTCAATGAAAAAAATCTGATGTGTACACCACATAACTTCCTTGTACGGAATAGTAAATTATACGCACTTTTCCTTGCATTTCGTTTAAACATATTGGATTGAATTAAATCTACTTCGCCGACAGCGCATAAACCACAATAGAATAAATGCATTCTTTAAAATTCACTCTATTTGTTTACCATAGCGACACTCTGGCGATAGGTTCACTAACAGTATTATATTTCGTTCATATTATAACTCCGAATGCACGAAATTTATATCATTTAAAGAATTATCTAATCGTTGCTACATGTTCTATTCAAATACTATAATAAAGCTAGAACGATGTATAAAAGAAATTAAGCAAGCAAAACAAAAAAGAAACAGTTTTTCACAGATGATTGAGTATTTCTCATTCAATTAATTCAGTTCTCGCTTCGCGACAAGGCAAAAATACATAAAAACTCAAAATATCTGTATTAAAAATTACGAAGTAAATCTTAAACACTTATTTCCTCGAAAACATTCCAAAAAGGATTAAGCACGATTTAATTCACAATAATAAATGAAGGCATTATCTTTGTTGTTGCGAAGCTATGTTTCTCTAGATTGGCAACAAATCCACTACTCTGCTGTTTCAAATGTAAACAAGCAATGGCCGCCATCAAAAAAATTATTAGGCTTAGCGGCACAAACAACTTAAAAATTGTTGATAATTCTAAAAATATTGCATACAGATTTACAAAAGGCATAAAAACCTTAACCGGAAGATAAGAACAACATAATTCAATCATTTTTAAAGCAAAAAATGTACAATTTACAAACATATAAGAGTAAAGAAACAGATCACTGAGTCGGATAACAGAGTGGATATATATATAAATATATTTATATACGTTTGGCGGGGCCGATTGCAGCCAAAATACGAGGTGCATATCTACATGTTATAGTAGTCCTCCTATATACAAAATTTCAACGTTCTGAGGCTATTTGTTTTTGAGTTATGCGAGATACGTACGTACATACATACGTTCGTACAGATGCCACGAAAAATTCTCTTGAGAATTCATTTTAAAGCAGTTTTATAATTTTCTTGGAGGAAAACAGTCTTTTATTCTGTCCTTACGTACAGATATCACGCAAAAACATCGCTAAATTGCATTCAAAAGAGGTCAAAATGAATATTTTCATTGAAATATGCTGCCTGAAACTTTTCGCTATTACAATACTTCCTTTTTACTTTGTACAAGGAAGTAAAAAGGAAAGGAAAATAGGTTGTTATAAATTAAAGAGTTCGCCAATTGAATTATTCTTGGCACAAAGTGAAAAAAATGTGCCAAGATAAATATTTAAATTTCTACATAAATTTCTCACTAAAAATTATAAATTTAACATCTAGGCATAATTTGAGTTGTAGAATCAAAACTTGGAAAAAAATCGGTATGTCATTTCAGAAAAAGTCCAATTTTCTAAGCATATCTATGTTAGAAAAATGCTACATATAAATGTAATATATAGCGTAAGTCGTGCTTTCGAGACATGTAAAACACAATTTTGAATTTTGTCAATCGGCTCAGTAGAACGGGAGATATAGAACTGCCTCCTTTTTTTTGCACAGTGTGCATGTTCATATGTCGAGAACCCACCTCATGATGGAAGTATTACAGCATTCCAGGAATGAAATATATAAATTCAATGTTAGCATTAAATATAAAAGCTATCATGGCTTCTCATTGTCTTTGTTTTAAAGCTTCATACACCAGAATGGCATACTACAGGTTTCACATTCTACTTAATACAGAACATGTAAAATGCACTGACACAATAATACAAAAGGAATGAATGATATTTTCCATTTAAGGATGAAAATCCGATTCGTCTATTATAATAAAGAGCTTAAAATATAAGTAAAAGAGGAAAATCTTTATTTTGATTAGTTATGGTCCAGCAAATCTTTACAAGCTGGAGTTCATATACCTAACATATTCACAAAATATACTACGTTCATATACATAAATAAGCCTACATATGAGCATATGTGTGTGTGTGTTAGTATGTGTGTGTGTATATATATATATATATATATCACTTACATATGTATTTTTTGAAATATAAATTTATGCATGTAAATAAGGTAAATAAGAAAATGAAATAAACTCACAATCCGGGGATAAAATCTCACTGTTTCCATCATGTTTAGGACTGTCTTCTACATTTACTACCTGTTACGAACAGAAATGGGTATTAAGTGGGAAAAACACTCATATACACAGTAAAAACAAATTTATAAATAAATAAATAAATTTAAAAAAATCTGAAAGGGTTCAGATTTTAAATTACGTCCAAAGGAGCATTTTTTTAACATTTCGTGTGTTACCTTTATTTATTAAATATCATGTTCTTTGCACTTAAACCCAGAAAATTCAGTTCAATAGCAATGTAGCAAAGTAACTTTATAATGAGCATATCTTTAGAATTTCCGATACACAGTTCCGTGCGCTGGAGATAAAAAGGTCCCCCCCGTAGAGTGTTGCCATTGCTCGCTTTTAAATCCTTGAGTTTGTTACTCAAAAATTTATTAAAGTTCTACAAAATATGAAATCGATAATAAAACAAATTCCAAAGTTGGTCTTTCACATGCCCATATTCGTAGGAGGATTACGTCATTCAAAATTCTATGGCTCTATTTACTGTCGTTTTATCACAATGCGAGAAATTTTATCACAATACATACATTTACAAAAATTTTTCATTATTTAATTTCTTAAAATATAATGCAGGACTGTAACATTTGGTGGCAACAGTTTGAAAAGTGATTTGCCGTTTATAGTGATTCAACGCAAAATGAAAATAATAGTTCTTCAGGGACAACGCCCCTTTGGAAAAAAAAGAAGAAAAAAAACTTACCAACGGTGTAAGTTTCATATCTTTTAGTGAAGATACACCTATGTATAAAAAACCAGCATTTTAAAATTCAATACATACTTTTTGTCAATACAGCAAAATCAACACATTATTACAGTAATACAGTACAAAGTCCGAAATCGAGACGTCTATTATCCGGAATAATCTAAAATCCGGACCTCAAAACCACCATCAATGTTTTTCTCATAGGCTTTACGCATGCGCATTTGATTCCCCTCCTCCACGCATAATAAAACATCTGCAGAGTCCCAATTCTTAATTTCACTTCGACACTAGATAAAATACCTTGTTATTGAAGAAGTAATCATTTTAGCATAAATTTGCATGATCAGTAATTTGGCTCCATTGCTGTGTATCTGCTTGGCCTACATTTTGAACCAAAACATTCCCATAGATACATCACTGATCTGACGCCAACCTGGTGAATCATTATTTATTATACTTTCCTTTCATCACCGCATGTTTATCAAAACATGACAACTTGAGTAATGACTTATGAAGTGTTGCCTAAACAATTTTTTTATGTTAGTAATTGATCGTATGGCCACACCCAGTCGCAGAATTTAGGACCCACAGAAACTGCATCAGGTGGTAAGATATCTAGCATCGGCCATCAATAAGGCTTAAGTATATGTGGTAATTTATTTATTCAGAACTCTGAAGCTGCGTTCAGAAGGAGGCATAAAGGGCATAAGTGTTTAAAGCCGAACTCCGTTGCCAAGGCAACCAGTCTGTGCTACGTCATGAAATCTGGTTTAGGGCTCGTGGCATAGGGTTCAAAGTTTTCAACTTTACGTCAAGTTTGAGATAAGCGTTGACCAATCACAGCGAGGCTAAAACAAAGCAGTGTTCTGCAGAAGATTTCGCTGTCCTGAAACAAGCAGAGCGAACGTGGGAAATCAATCAAGCAGGAGAACAGCGTGGGAAAGTTATAGACACATCCACGCATGCGCAAATTTAGCTTCTCTCATTGGCCACGGCTTACACACCATTCTCGCAGGAGTGAACGGAACTCCTGTATTTTATGCCTCTATGCCCTTTACGCCGCCGTCTGAATGCAGCCTGATAAGCCTTAAGCATGTGCATGAAATAGACATAAGTATAATAAATAACTAAACTAATACAATTCAGGCTTAATTGTCTCAGTGCATACTAGAAGCAAGATAAAATTTAATGGAAGAACTTGTCGTTAGTCGTCAAGCTCACGATGCATAGCTAAATATGTATAGTGAAGGATAGCTAAATTTGATGATGACAGCCACTAATTTTAAAGGTTTTCGGATATTGCAAAACAAATGTGAAAATTTCCAATTAATGGATTTTGTAAAGAAATACGGAGAAGCAGTAATAAATGAAGTATAAAAGAAGTTTTTCATTATGATGACAATGCTTCTCAATCATAAATCAATTAATGAATGGTGAAATCTGTAGTATGGTTCTAGATCCAGAAAATACCGCTACTGATAGTGAAGAAAGTGACAGAGAAGTTACCGAAAACAAGAAAATTTCGATTGACAAGTTAGTCGGAATTCTCGAAACAGCAGTTACAGGACTTTAACAATGTAACTGAACAAGAGATTATGTCTGTCTACAGAATTAAAGAGATAGTATTAGCACACAAAAATGAAGCAATTTAAACAACTTACATTGAAAGAAATCTTTAATACGGTAAAATAATAAATATTAAACTTTTTTCGTAGATTTTGATACCCTTTAGGTCAGTGTTTCCCAACCTTTTTTGTGCTATGCCCCACCTAATCCTCTCTAAAATTTTTAAGCTCCCCTAGCATATACATAATTTTTAATACTTAAAAATTGAAATATTCACGAAAGAAACTTGAATGATAGCTTTTAGGAAGAAATGACTACGAAATTTTGTGAGCAAACACAGTAAGTGAACTTTCAAAAACATGGAGAATTGAAATTCAAGGAAAAACTCATTTTAGTGAAAGTTTTTCGTTTTAAGTATTAGTAATTTTTATTATTTAAATTTAGCGAGTTCCTTGCGCTTGATACTTACCGCAAAGAAATTTTATGTCATTTTCCAATTTAGATAACTTGAGTCTCAAGTCTACCGGTTTCATTATATCCAACCAAATTTTTATTTATTTATTTATTTATTTATTTAAGAAAGCAGCAAATCATTTATGGCACTAAATCCGCATTCAGCAACATATGAAGATGGAAATGGTAACAATAGTTCTCTTTTGCAAATTTTGTTGCATTTGGATATCTGATTCCGGTTTTCTCACAAAGCTATGTCATCGCACCTTTTATATTAAATAATGTTTTAATTGGCTCATCATTCTGCATTTCTGCGAGTTCTTCTTTTTACAGCATATTTGAAATATCAGCCAAATCCACTAGCATTGGCTGCATCATCTAAGTTGGAAAATCAATTTGTTTTAAGTTAGAAAATCTTTTAAATCAGTCAATAAAATTTTCAGATGATCGGCAATAACAAGTATAGTGGTATCAATAACAAGCATAGCGGTAGTCACGTCACGTTTTTGGAGCCAATGAGACTTTTCAAAATTTTTGTAGTAAATAGTAAATGCCTGACATAATTCAACAAAGATAATGAAACCAAATATCTTCCTTTTGCATCATAAGTTTTATTTGCTCCTCAGAGTTGTTTATTTAATATACTTAAGTTTTCAAAGATATGCGCTAAATAACTCACAATTGCCTTGTTATCATCTGTTAATGGATTTTTCATTTCAGGTTTGACGCTTAAAAAATAACTAAGAGTATCAAATAGTTCCATAAATCTTTCCAAGCAGTTCCCTTTCAACAGCCTTCTTACTTCAGTGTGAAGTACAAGTCTCATATAGTCTTCATTTTGTTCTTCATAAAGTAACTTGAAAAGATGTTCACATTTGGCCCTAGCTTAATAGCATTGATACACTTTACAACTGAATTTAGTACTTCATTTAGAACAGGTGAATTGTTTTTAGCTACCAAGTTTTCTCTGTGAATAACACAATGCACAAGAAGCATTTCTGGATTCTCATCTTTTATCAATTTTAAGCAACCCTTTTTCTTATTCTGTGCATTATTTTATTTTTCAACCATCATATTAGGAGCACCATCTGCAGTACAAGATGTACTATATTTTTTACATCTAAGTAATTTTTTAGCTTACTATAAATATCTTTGGAGGTAGTGGCGCTTTGTAATGATTTACAGAACATTTCTTCGGGAAAATCCCCTTTATGAATATATCTTACATAAGTTACAAGTACGGCCTCACTGTATCTCAAAGTTGGTTCATCCATTTGCACCGAAAATTTTTTTATTTTCAGCTTTTCAACAAGTTGTATTTCAATATCCTCACTCATTTAATCTTTTTTCTGCAAACAGTATTGTTAATTAGTGGCATAGCTTTAATGTCTTTGTCTAGAACAGTTTTAAATGCTGATATTGATGGTTTGATTAAATTCTTCCCTATAGTACAACTTTTCCCAGATTAAGCAATCAGTAATGAAATTTGATAAATAGCCTCAAGAGCACGATTAACAGTTGCATTATGAACAGAAAATAGACACTTTAATATTACTTTATTTTCAAAAATTTTCCTTAAAATGTGAAAATAATTCGAATCTGAATTAATATCAGCATTATGTTTCACCTTCAAATGCGCCTCAAGATGACCTAGTTTCATTGATTTGTTGGTCGGGCATTATTGGCATAAAAAGACAAAAGTTGACCGTTTATAGACCGGGTATGAATCCAAATTTTAAATATGCCATCGAATACCGACAAATGTTTTTTCTTGCTTGCACCCCTCATTTCACTAAGGGCTGAAAGAAATAAATAAATATAAGATCAATATAAACAAAGCTGAAAGCAGCTGATGTTGCCATTCAAGGAAAGAATAATATACAAGTTGCCATTCCTACAGTAAAAAATAAAATAAATTTGTTGGCTGAAATATGCGCGAAACGTTTGGAAAGCACACATTATTCTTTCCAACATAATGACAGACATGTACATTTAAATGCCTTTAAAAGCATTTAAATGTCCATGTCTACAGCGAGAATTCTTTATAAAATATTTAAAATGCAACGCTGTTTAAAAACTTTTTTACGTATACATAACTTACATTTTTCTTTATTTTGGGGAATAAAAAATGAAATTTCGAAAAATTTTGACTTCATGAAACATATTTAGAACATTCTTTGTCCCGTTTGAATGCCCTTTGTCCCCTTAAACTCTGGACGAGTCCATTTTCGAATTGCCCCCTAAACAGTCGCATTGCCCTCTTATGGGGTGTGGGCCCCACGTTGGGAAACACGGCTTTAGATCATAAATACTTCATTATTTCATATTTTTAATTTTATAATTTCTACATGCCATCTTACTAGATTTAAACTGATGATCTAATATCCGGAAAAATCCCAAATCCGGAATTGCAGACGTCTCGACGAATCCGGATTTCGGACTTTGTACTGTACTTTTGTAAATCTATAAATTAATTATAGTATTTATTTTTGAAAATTTATAAATCTTTAGTCTTACAAAACAGAAATACTGACGATTTAGTAAATACTTTTATTTGTATAGTAATATTTTATATCTATAGTTAAATAAAATCTCTGGTATAAGCAGGTCCTAATTTTGAGCATGCAATAACTTAACAGGATCTGAGTTAGATACTTACTTTGACCAAATAATCAATTGGATTGGATTATTCATTTATGATAAAAAATGAAGATTATCTTTTTAACCTCTTTATGAATTTTAATTGAGAACATTCAAGGGAAAGGGTGCTTTAAGTGTCTAGTACATTTCTTTTCTTCTCCTCAAAATTCATGCAACATACAGTCAACAGTATGTGGGCAATTGTTGCAGTACCTCATTACTTATAAGCCAGTATTATGATGTCCTGCACTATCATGTTCAACAGTCGATAAAGGGGACATCATCTCAACTGTTCAGCTATGTCACTGCATTATGAAAACAGCCAATTTTCACTGATAATTTTCCAAGCCAAAAAATCAAACTGATAATTTTCCAAGCCTTTATTCCAAATGTTGCAATTAAATCTTTCTTTGAGATTCTGTGGAAACCCTCACCAGTTCTTTGAACTAAAATTCTACTGCTAATCATTCTGATTCAAAGAAACAGAACTCGTTAATACATCAATTGACTAAAATTAAATTCCCCATTTCACTTCTCTAATTCCTTGCTATTCTCTCATGGCAATCAATAGGTTGCATGTGGTACATGATGCAATGATACATAAGATTACAGCCCTGCTTCAAATAACTTATCGCAAATGATTCATGGTGGCCGAATACTTCAAATAGAAACTTACTGGTGCAAGTACTAAGTTTGCAATATCAATTCGAACTACTGCACATTCTTTCCTTACTACTGCCTTTCCAGCAACTTCTCACAACCTTCCAGAATTTTTTGTCACGATATACCTCTTTATTAGCTATTAGTTACATACTAGAAAAGAAAATTTTTAATAAACTAAAAATAAATAAACTATTTTGAGTACCAAAAAAAAAAAAAAAAAAAAAAAAGTCTGTCAAAATTATTTGCATAGAGAGTTATTCTGAATAATTAAAACTAACTTTCAAATGGATTTATGTTTGAAATTTACAAACACAGAGTAACAGGCAATATATGAAATGAAAGAAGAATTATATAAGTTTTATAAGGAATTATTTTATTCATAATAAGTATGTGAAAAATTGTTTTAAAATTTATAGAGAAAAAATGCACTTTGTTCAATAATAACTATGATTTATGTTTAATGAATTACATTTGTAAGTAAAACTTTTCATTAATGTAATAAGTATATTAAAATGCATATTTTGCATAGTGTATGATACAAATATGCTGTAATTTTCCTTTTCATAAAACTCATTTTAAGGACAGAAAATTTTCAAAATTTACTAATAAAAACAATACATTTTGTGTAAAAATTTTTCATAATCAATTCAACAAACATAATCCAAGCAGTTTACTTGGCTTGCTTCAGTGATTTAATTTCAAATTTTATACAGGCTATTCTTTCCTCTTGTGCTATAATAATTGCTGTTTTCTAAGTGTGCCGAATTCATCAAAACACTGAGAAAAATATGTCAAAAATGGCTTGTAAAGACATGTGTAGTTCCATTTCATTTCATAAGACTGTTACTTTCTGTTACATGAAAAACGTTTTGATTTTTTTCCCCCCTAAGGTTGGCAAATAAAATATAAACAAAAAGCACACAAAACAAACACGAAATACCATAATTCTGCCTAAATAAAAGTGCACAAACCAAACATATATTAGCAGAAATAATAAATATGATACTCCCAAAAAAGGAATGCTGCTATTCATACATACCAGACAAAAGACTTTTATCACTTTCTCGATGGTCGGGACTGTCATCAAGTGATATTACCTAGTAAAAGCAGTAAAATAAATTAATAAATAAATTTTTTTAAAAATCTGAAAGGATTAAAGATTCAAATTTTAATGTCAGACCAGAAAGTTTGTTAAAATTTTTTATGCTCTCGCTGAATTTAGCAATCTGCTTTTGACTTACTAATGCTAGTACAACTTTTTACTGTTGTTTTAATTCTATTTTTAAAAAATGCTTTCTTCACATTAAGCCACATAAAATTCACCAGTAAAATCACAATACATCTAAAAGCAGATTTTTTTAAAATTCAAAATAGAGTGCTAAATGTTACCATACATTTTTTTTTTACACTCACTACAATATTTCTTTAATACATGGTGATAGTATTTAGTGACAACAAGTTTCTATTTGAAAAGTGATGCAGACACAAAGGTGGTAAGGACAAATAAGGGAGAATTAAGACTATTAGCAACTCTAGAGCTAAAAATAAAATGTAAAATTGTAATAAAAAATAAATAAAATGTAAGGAATAATATACATTTATAAAAAATTAAATGTAAGGAAATGTAAAATTATCAAACAGCAAAATGGAAACAGTTTATAAGGAAACTTACCAAAGGGTTTTTCTCTGTTGGAGAACTGCAATCACCTGTAAATCATTACATACCCATATATAATGAAAGCCATGTACAATTTTGTAAAATTAAATAAATAGACTACACTAGGGATCCTCAACCTTTTTTACCCCATGCATCCCTTTCACCACTATTAGAAGATCATGCCCCCCCCCTCTTTTCCCAAACTTAAAAAATAAATGTATCTATTTATCTATAGATTTAGATGATTTTTCAACATGTTTCATAAATTAAACAACACAAAGTGTAGAAAATGTTGATTAATACCAAATCTTGAATAAAAGTCGTTTCTTTTAATATTCATACACTAAAACTAAATACTTAACAGAGAAATAAAAAGCTGGTTGCATCCCTCTCCTGAGAGCTACCTTTGTTGAACCTTCGAATGAACAAAGCATCCCTCACGAAAGTATTTTATATTATAAAGAGTATAACCTACTTTCAGATCAAGTAAGTAGTTATGTTTTGCCTTTGACGGGATTAATACAGTTTATGGCTGACATAAAGTGGGATTTTTAATTTGTTTTCTTTAACGCTTTTTTAAGGTAATTTTACAGATTATTTAGTGAGTACTACAACCTGGTAAAAATAATGCCCCAACTTATCTAAAAAAAACCCACCTATACCTAACTCAAGATTAAAATAAGGTTAAACATGTCTGAATCTACTGATCAGATAACTGCTACTAAACAGAAATGTAGGCAGTAAGTATTAGAAGTTTGGCTTTATTCTGCCATTTTCAGGCACACATCTGCCCATGTGACTGTTATACAACAAAGTTTTGAACAATGAATTTATGAAACCATCCAAGCTGGAGTATCATCTGAGAAGGTGTCATCCTGATAAAACAGGCAAAGATACAAAATACTATCAAGCACTTAAAAAAAAAACATTCAGAAGAGAATCACAATAGACAGTATGTTTGCTTCAAAGTCAAAAAGAGACGATGATGGTTTGCAAGTGTCTAAAAAATATCTTACTACTTATAGCAAAACCAGGAAAGCCACATATTATCAGAGTACAACTAACTTTGTCAGCCACTGGAGAAGTTTTAACACTTTTCTACACAAACCTGCTAATGATACATTCAAAAGAATTCCTTTAAGCAAAAACACAGTTCAAAGCTGTATCAATGGAATGAGTGATGTTGAAAGCTTCTTATGTAGTTATCTGCAAACGACCCATTTTTGCATATATGGGACGAGTCAACTTTACCTGGTAATAAAGCACTATTATTTGGCGTATGTTTTGTACGTTACAGGCCAAGAAATCCCTGAACTGCACATCACAAGAATTTTTACAACAGGTACTAAAGGCAAATCAATATTGAATATATCACAGAAAAAATGATCCTTTTATCAAATATAATGTTAGCAACAGCACATGGAGCACCTGCCATGTTTGGGTACTTCTGAGGTTTCATAAGCCATTTCAAACAAAATGGACCCTGGGTGTTTGCAATTCATTGCATCATCAATTGACAACATTTAGTTGCTAAAACTCTGAGTGGCACACAGCATCAATCTCTTCAATTCACCCCAAAAGCAGTAAACAAAATTTGGAGCAACACATTGGTCCTAGATTATTTGAGCAGTTGAATGAAGTATATGATAAGAACTTTCATTGATTACTCCTTCATACTGAAGTATGCTAGCTATTAAAAGGTTTATATTTGACAGGCTTTTTTTTTGGGGGGGAGGAATGCTAAAGATCTTATTTTAAAAGAAAATTTAATCAATTAGAAACCAGACATTGCTTATTGGAGAAGTCAAATAACAAGAATCTGTGCAACATTTATAAATTCTGCAGTATTAGTTTTAATAGTTTAACAACACAACCATCTTCCTCAGCTGCCTAACAAGTAAACCTTCTCTCCTTTGATAC
The DNA here is from genome assembly GCF_044657685.1 of Stegodyphus dumicola. Classification (NCBI taxonomy): domain Eukaryota; kingdom Metazoa; phylum Arthropoda; class Arachnida; order Araneae; family Eresidae; genus Stegodyphus; species Stegodyphus dumicola. The sequence goes on along the minus strand of NC_140770.1, from coordinate 266,399,733 downwards.
CGGTTTTACGAAAACCCATATATTTTCTGAAAGCTTATATCACAAATCGAAAAACTGTGAAGTCTTAGGGGCAGAGGAACAAGCATTTAGGAGTTATACAACCCACAAAGTATCATTGAACTGTGCATAGATGGACATATTTCCGTAATGGCATCTCTGTTTCTTGTAGGTTCATGCACTGTCTGCTTCCGAAGTACCTGATGGTAAAGTCCTGCAAAAAGAACTGGTACCTGAAGGATTTATGGGAAATATCCAGCCTCTAGATATTCATTTTTTCAGACACTACAAATTTTTTTGTTCGTTAGATAACGGGCACAATCATTATTGAGACACAGGAGCACATTTGGCATCGCGATAGTTTTTTGCCCCTGCAGTCCTTTTCACTATATGAATTCAGCACTCCTCATTTTAAGAACTTGATTAAGTATGCTTTTTATAAGGAGAGATACTTGGAAGACAAACCTGGAATGTGGATTGCGCCAATGGATTATTGTTTCAATTCATTGACAAATGAAAGTGTGAGGATTTCTACGTTTTCTTTTTCCTAACATATGCCTCATGCTCTTTAGCGTGAAATTTTAATTTAGTTTGACCAATGTAAATTAAACCCCATCAGCAAGAAATCCTATAAATACCCCCAAGAATTTATATCCGGAGTGGGGTCATTAGGTATGGAACTGGGAATTTTATTTAGTAGGAGAAAAAAAATTACCCAAAAGCTAAATTTCTGTACAATACATGCAATTTTATAGCATACTTGCCAACCTATGACACTCAAAAATCAGGAGATTTTTTTAAGAAATCAGGAGATTTTTCACAATGTTAAAAAGACTTTTTAAATGATAAAAATATGGTTTTTAATAATGAATTAACTTTAAATAGTAACTTATTCTTAAATGCAAGCAACACAAAAATACCTTACACATAAAAAAACATTTTTATTACTTGCATCGTTTAAGGAAAAAAAAAAGGAGGTTGTTCACTGCAATTGCCACATAGGCCTGCTTTCGCTAAGAAAAGTTTTTCTAATATGTCATCACTAATATTAGATCTAAATTTAGTCCTCGTTTATGCAACAACACTGAAAATCCTCTCACACTCTGCACTACTATGGGGAACTGTCAAGATGGCCAACACAATTCTAGACAGTTGACTATATTTTAAAATTCCATTAGCACCTTTCAGTTTTCCAATTAAACTCCACTGGGTGTCAATCCTAACTGATTTTATAACTTCATTCAAGTTTTCTAATTGTAAACTGCTGTTATGCAGCTGTTGGAACTGTTTCAATTTTTCCTTCCTTTTAGAACTCCTTTCAAGATAATAATAAATATCAACAATGTGTTCATCCACACTTATTGGTAAAGAAGCTACCCCTTTTTCAGCTTCTAAATTTAAGAGGTGACAGGTGCACCTCATAATCTGCAAATCTGAATTTTCCTTTCTTAAGATGCCTGCAACACCAGTCTTCAAGCCTACCAATACTGGTGCATTATCGGCACCAAGTGCTAAGCAATTATCCAGAGGGCCTGCATTTTTTTTTAAAGTATAATAATTAGCTGTGGTATATTAAAGCCTGTCAAATGTCCTTCTAAAATGGGGACAGAAAGTAAACTGCACTCAATTTCTTAAGAATCTGGATTAAAAAAAGAAACAACAATTGGATACAGTTTTGAATCGGTATTATTGCTTCCATCCGTAGATAGGCAGAATGGAGCTGTTTTATGCAATCAATAACTGAAGATTTATTTTTCAAACCCATTTCTTTAACAATTGAACCTGTTTTGGTTCTTGCACTTGAGTATTTCTTAGCAATTTCACTATCGGGAAACATTTTTCTAAATAAAGCTGCAGCGTGATCCGATGCATTCAGTGGCAGGTTGTGCTCCAGTAAAAAGGCAGAGAACAGACATTCTGCATTAATCACTTTTTGGTCTTTTGTTTCCGAAGAAAAATTTAATTTTTCGTTTTTTCAAAACAACTCATGTTGTCCTTGTGTTTTTGTGTACGCACATGTTTGAGAACATCTGCCCTTCCACCAAGCGAAATCGAAAATCGCAACAACATCGCAAATTTATTACATTTCCTTGAAGAAATAATGGAAGGAAAGTCAACTGTGTACGATTTTTGAAACGTACACGAGTATTTCATTCTTGCAGACAAAACAAAAGATAGTAATTTCTAAAACTATCTTCCGAAGGCACGTGCACTCACACAACTCAGCACAAATTGAACGAAATAACTAAAGAACATCCAAATAACAGCTTGCCTTGTCCTCATTGGCTAATATATGCCAGCTGACACACAGTGGAGTTCGATGCCCATTGGAGAACTGGAGAATGACGTTTCTGGAATACGTATAATGCTCTCACTCACAAAGCAGAAGTTATCTGATTTGTAAGGTTTTGTTTTAGATATAATCTAGAGAAAATTCAATTGCTTTCAGACGTCCAAAATCACTTTTGTTCATATAACAAAGTATTAAGCCAAGTTCCATAAAAATCGTGAGAAATCTTCAGAATAAGAAAAAGTCGGGAGAAATATATTGTAAATTGGGTTGGCGGGAGATCGGTCGAAAATCGGGAGACTCCCGCCTAAATCGGGAGAGTTGGCAACTCTGTTATAGCTAATCAATGGAAAGAAAAGAATAACGACTCTTAAAATGAAAGTGGGCCTTTAGATGTGTTGAGATGAGAATTTTTTAACTGTTTGGTTAATGAAAATGCTTGGTTGCATGAAAAGCCCCTGTCAACAGTAATTGTGTTGAATGAGCATAATTAGTTATAAAATTGCATATACTTTACAGAAATTTAATTTTTGGATTAATTTAATTTTCTTCTAACAATAAAATTCCCAGTTCCATGCTTATGGACCCCACTCCAGATATAAATTCTATGAATTTATAGGATTTCTTGCTGATGGGGTTTAATTTACATTTGTCAAACAAACAGAGCCTTAAAATTTCACATTAAAGAATATCAGGCATATGTTAGGAAAAAGAAAACACAGAAATCCTCTGTTGAACCAGCAATGTTGATAAAAAATCCCAGTTTACATATTTCTGCAGCCAAAATTATTCAAAAAACAACTTGAACACTGGAGAATTAGATTTTCTAGAGGTGTTTTGCATTCAAACATTTTTTCTGTTCTAGTTAACGACCCTAATTTCAATCCATCTTTATTTTCAGCCTTTAAGGTAATTACGTTTTAGTTTTCTTGTTTCATCAATAGATGATTTAGGCAGCTCAGGAAGATGGTTCTATATTTAAAGCATCAATACCAGTCCTGCACAATTTATAAATATTACGCTGATTCTTGTTGTATTCATTATTCAGTTGTATTCATGATTCAATAATCATTATTCAGTATGTTATATTAACCAGACACTTCTTATCTAACAGATCTGCTTACTAAATTTAATGAGGTTAAAACTTCACGAAAAACAGGCCATCATTGCAGCTTTTTTTTTGGGGGGGGCAGAATTAACCTAATGAAGCAAAACAATAGGATAATGGGAATTTTCCCAATATTAATTTAATGATGGTACTTGTAGAATTTAAAAAAACAATGGATAACATTTTCCAGAAACTTATTTGAAGAATTTATTACATTTGAAGTTAAACATTGAAGCAACTGAAACCAAAAAGAAGTAAAAAATAAAGCAAATAAGGTCAGAAAATGGGAAAGAATTTATATTACATTTCAGCCGTTTAACAATATGTACTTGCAGAAAGACAGAATGAAGTGAAAATACAGTTAACGTGATGTAAATATTTAATTAATACTGTATATTGAGTTAATTAAGTGAATGGAAGTCAATAACATAAAAATCTTAAAAATTCTTCACCTTAGTTGGTAAACAACTTAATTAAAAAAGAACATAAAAATTAATAATCTTATATTACATACCAGAATTGCAGCTAGTAACACTCTTTAGAACATGTTCTGAATTCTCAACCGGGTTTGTTACCTGCATTACAAAAATTATAAATGCACATAAATGCAAAATTTCAAAGTATTTTATATTTTTAAATAAGATTTGAAATTTAAACAAATATCTTACTGAAGCTACTCGTTTTTCATCTTCTGAAGATGAATCATCTGTAAATTAAAATAAAAATATTTCAATAGTAGGTAGAATTAATGCAAATGCAAAGTTTTAAAAGAAAATTTTTATAATAGCATATAATATTTAAAATTCTTATACAAATATTTTTACAATTAAAAAAATTCTGATTTTATTAGTTTTCTTTATGTATAAAAAAAGAAACAGTACTTTTATATTCATGCTCCACTGAAACAGCAAACAAAAGCATAAAAAATAAGCAAAGTACAAACATACATACTGCACAAAATTAGGTAAAATAATTTCAAATTTTTTTTTAATTTGCAATATCTGAAAGGGTTTATATTTTAATGACCGTCCAAGAGGGTTTGTTAACTTCTTTTTACATTCTCGCTGAGTCTACCAGTCTGCTTTAGCATTTACTCCGGCTAGCCTACTTCTTTTTGACTTTTTAGCTATATCATTTAAGCATTTTCTCTGGACTTATATAATTAAACAATAAAATTGCAACAATTTTAAAAGCAGCATATGTTTAGAATTCCTGATACAGTGTTAAACGTTGCCATACATTTTAATATTTTTTCAGTCTTTTCTCAGTTCATCATATCAATTCCCAGTTTTCTTATGTCATATAATAATACAGTACAAAGTCTGTAATACAGACTCGTCGGAACTTCGGTGATTCCGGATTATAGATCATTAATGTAAATCTGGTAAGATGGCATGCAGAAATTATACAATTAAAAATATGAACCGTAATTTATGAAATAAAGAGCAATTATGATCTACATTATCTTTCACTAAAACTTTAAGTGATGTACGTGCCGAACAGTTGTCAACAATCAGGACTATTTTTGAGTCATCATGTAAACCAACTGAATTCAAATGTCGCCGAGCCTCGAGTATAAAATTATTTTCAAACCAATCATTCACCAACACTTGTGTCATTAATCCTCTTTTATTTGCGTGATATATAACGGGGAAAATCATTACTCCTTTAAATGCTCAAGGTCGTGCATGTTTTCCAATTACGAAAAGTTTGCACTTGTGTGTTCCTGCAGCATTTGCTCACGCTAAATTGTTAGTCTCGCTCTGGAATCTTTGGCACCAGTTGGAGCCTTTTCTGTAGAGGTTGCTAAGGTATTTCGCGGTACATATTGCCAGAAAAGACCAGTTTCATCGGCATTGTAAATTTGTTCTGGAGATAATTGTTCACTAGTAATGAGTTCAATGAATTCATCTGCAAATTGTTCAGCAGCTTCAGTATGAGCTGAAGCTTTTTTCCTGAAATTTTTAAATGTCTTATGCCATGGCAATTTTTAAATTTGGTTAACCAACCTGTCAAATATGTGCACTCAGTGTTTAAGGTCATTTCTTCATGAAATATTTTGGCTTAAGCCATTAGCATTGGACCTGTCAATGACACGCCCTCGCTGCAATGCTGTTTAACACATTCAATCATCACGTTGTCATGATCGTCACTTTTAGCATAACGAATCCTTTTTCTGTTATTCATTGCAAGTGGGATGTCGGAAACCACCAAAAATTCAAAACCTTCCATTTTCATTTTGTTTGTGTCGCATACAGTTGACTTTCCAATGTCATACTCCTCACATAATTTTGAGACGGATATGCCTTTATCCACTTTTTGCAGCAATTCCACTTTTTGTTTGATGGACATCGAAACATGCTTTCGCTTTGTAGATCCTTTGGCAGCTCTAGAATTGGAAACTCTTTTTGACATAATCGAAAATTCAAGCTAATGTTTTATAAAATTTCTCTAACAGTCTGCAGAAAATATTAAGCCAGATCCAATTAGAAGATTAAGGAACAGCACAATCTGCAACATTAACTAAAATGCTTTAGAATCAGTAAAGATAATTTTAGCCTAGCTTATACCGTCCGTTATACATTAAATGCACATGCGTAAAGAATACAAAAAAAAAGTTTGTGGCTTTGAGGTCCGTACTATAGATCATTCCGGATAATGGACGTCCGGATTACGGACTTTGTACTGTATAATATAATACTTTTTTTTTTTGTCTTTTTATCATTCAAATTTTGTGTGTTTACCTTATTTATTAAATATCACATTCTTGGTATTTACACCATATAAAATTCAATTCAACAGCAAAATCACAAAATATTTAAAAACAGCATATCTTAAGAATTTCTGACAGTCAATCTCATGTACTGGAGATAAAAAAGTTACATTCCATATGGTGTCACCACTGCTTGCCTTGAAATCATTGAATTTATTAGCCCAAACTTCGTTAAAAGTTTTATAAAATATGAAAGAGACAGTAAAACAAATTCTAAATTCGGGCTTCCAGGTGCCCATGTTCAGGTTAAAGACTATGCTATTCAAAATTTGATGGCTCTAGGTATTGTTGTTTTTTAACAATGTGCAAAAGATTCATACATTCAAGCAAATTCTTCATTATTTAATTTCTCTAAATATAATACAGAGCAATAATATTTGGTGGAAACAATTTGAAAAGTGGTATGCTGTTTAGAGTGATTCAACACAAAATGCCATTTCTAGACTATTCGGAATATCCCATTTCTTGTGACATGTTTATGAAACTTGATTTTTCTAGATTTTTAATTTAAAAAAATTTTTGGTCTTACTAAATTGTTTATTGGTTACCTCAAAACAGGGTATTAATTTTACACTTCTTGGGACACCAATCCCCTGATGAAGATCTCATGAGAAATGCAAATTATCTCTATATGATTTTTCATATCATGATTTTTGGTAAAACGATATCCAAATTTTCATAAAAATTTTAATTTACTTTCAGACATTTAATTTTAGAATTTAAAATGTTAATAAGGTCATTAAAAACCTTCATTGTGATTACTTAAATTCTGGTGGAGGAAACATGTATGGAATCTCATGTTAACCAGTTATTATAATTTCAGCCTTTACTGTAAATTTTCCTTTCAATACTTCTCACCAGAATGCAAATTAATAGTGAATATTTAAGGCGAGAATCCCCGGTGGTGCAGTAATTAGTGTGTAGCAAAGCTGCACCACAGGTCCGGGGTTCGATCCCCGGGCTGGGCAAGTTTGACTCATCCTTTGAGTGGGTTTATAAAATGAGTACCAAGTCTGCCTGGGGACTATATCTTGGGGTCCTGCGACAAGGTGACCACTTGCCCAGGGCATATATGTTGACACACTTCGGGGCCCAAGGTCAAGAAAGCAAATTTTGGGGGCACTGCAGGCCGTGGCCTACTAGGGCTGTTGCACCACTGAGTTTAGTTTATTTAAGCCGAGACTTTGAATGAGAAAGTGTTTCAAGCATAGCATGCTCGCCATGTGGTCAGATTCCTGCCAGCTTAAATAGCTGTAATTATTTTGCTTTATAGTTTCTCACTGCTGCAAAGTTTGATTTTGATGCTTCAGTACAATTACTGAGCCAACTTCAAGTAATATTTAACTTTACAGTCTTTGACTACTGTTTCATGTTGCACTTAAATTTGACTGTTTCGTTTAGTTGTATCACCACGAGCTATGAATGATAATTTTAACAGAGAATACACTTATATTCTAAATTCTGTTTTACATTTATATTCTAAATTAAATCTAATATTATATAAATATACAGCGAAAATCGTTTAACAAGAAACTGATGGGACTGAAATATTTTTTCGTGTTAAAAGAATTTCATGTTAAAAAATATTGGAAAAAAAAACATATATTCAACAAAATTAAGTTTATTAGATTACATTTTATTTACACAGATATGTATATATGCATGTATTTAATAAAAATCGATGAAACAAAAACATCTAGAAGAACTTAATTTAATACAAAATTTCCTAAGTTTTTAGAGAAACAAAACATTTATTGAGTTTTGGGAAAATAATCTGATATTTTCCTTTGCATTGCCTTTTTTAGAAACAAGCTGCTAACAAATTGTACGATGTCATCCATTTTATTATTCATTTCACCATTAGAATGTGCTTCTGAATAACTGCGTATACTTTTCATGATGTTCCTCATTTTGGATGATGTGGGAAAAGGAGCTGCATTATTCATTTTCATCCTCGAAATCTGCATCAATGATAACAAATACCAAAATGTCTTAGTCTGCCATAATTGGGGCTGTACACACATTACCATTATCTACTGCAACAAATTCTTCCGATGATACAGTAGGATAGTCCAATAGTACAGAAACTTTCTCAAACATTTGATTAAGTGTTGCCTCAGTTTCAATATCCTCCTTCTCCATTTTTTTTGGCTCAAACCAAACTCATTGATTTTTACACACACTGCTATGTACGTTTCACCGAATTCCAAAGCCAACTGATGAGAGATAAGACGTTTTTGTGGCGCGTTTGTAGGAGTGGAGGGTGAAAATAGCTTATATAAACAAAATTGGCTCGTGTCACAAGCTATTGAGGGTATTTCAAAGCCAAGTTATTCTCCTTTCTATGAAACATGTGAAACCACTTATCTTTCATTCCACACCCCTCTTAAATGTCGCCTGCGCAGCTGATGTTTTCCGTATTTTGTTCATTCCCAGAAGGGAAATCTTTTCATGTTAAGCAATTTTCGTTTTGTGTTAAAAGAAAAAAAAAAAATGCATGAAAATACAAATCAGTTTGTCAGGACCATCGTACCAATCTGCAGCTTAAATGTGTGAAAATACAAGGCGTGTTTATATTTTGTTTTCAAAAGAATTTTTTTTGTAATTATATATATATAATTAGATTTAATTTAGATTTTCATGCAAAGAAACTTATAGCATAGCTGACAAAGAGAGTAGCTCATAAAGACAGAAATATAATTTTATATATACAGTAGACTCCCGATTATCCGTGGGCGGATTATCCGCGCTTGCCGCACAAAGTTGGTTTTTTTTTTTTTTTTTTTTTTAGCGTAAAGCAAAGAAAATAAAAATGTTCACAAAACTGAGTGAAACATTAAATTTTCTAAACATCGTGCTTATTTATGGCAAAAATATCCCAGGCCTTCTCAGAACCTTCCCCTCTGATGAGTAAGTGATTTCTTATTCACCCAAAGGCTGCTATCACACGTCGACTTGTTTCAGAAGAACAACTGTTTGGAACAATTTTTCTGCTTTATCACAACAGCCAATCAACATAGATCGCTTTGGGGTTAACGGAGGGGAAACTGGTTCCCCATTACAAACAAGCTGATAGCATTCGAAGCTGATAGCTGATTGGTTGAAAACTAACAACCTGCAATTTTTTTGGAAAGGAAGGAAAAAGTCGCGTGTCTTTCTTTCAATAGTAAACCAGGCAGAAAAATTGTCCGAAACAGTTGTTCGTGTGAAACAAACGCCGTGTGATATGGGCCTTACAGTGCCCGCTCCACGGCCCTCTCTGGTCTTAATCTTACTGATACGTCTTACTTAATCTTACTGATTTTACAGTTATGCTTTTGTAATTACATAATACATTATAGTATTAAAACAGTACATATGTTTTAATTTTTCTGTGTATCCTTGACGCCTCTTGTAAGTACAAAGCACTTCTCTGTTTTCATTAACAAAATGCATTTTAGGTTAGTTTTGAGTGATATACTAAAATATATTAAGCGTTAGTTAAACATTTCCTGCTGTTTATCTTACGTTTTATTGTACATATACATTTTTCAAAGTTGGAATAACTGTTTTCTCTTTCACTACACCCGTTTTTAGCTTTTTTCGGATTATCCACGATTTTTGTTTTCCGTGGCGGTCGCGCCACCCAATTCCGCGGATAATCAGGAGTGTACTGTAACTCATAAATGGACAGAATATTATAAAGAAGAATGTATTACATAATGAGCCTAATTATTCACTATTTTGAACTCCAATTTTTAAAACCAAGCAAAGTTACTGAAATCCAAATTATTTTTAAAAATAAAAAACATTTACTCCTGAAATTTAATTTAAAAATATATGTTTAAATGGACAAAATAAAATATTAAAAAAACTGTGTGAAAAGTATTAAAAAAATCTTACTTATAAGCACAATTTACAAAAAATATAAACAAATACCTGAACAAATATACTTTTCTACAATATCAGAAGAAATCTTCGAAAGAACAACAACAGGCTTTACAAAATTATCAGCTTTTATCGGTTCCACCTGAATAAAAATATATAAGAAATATTAAAGTATATATAAACTAATTAATGTTTTATTTGATAGACAATATAAGCAACAACTTACCAAGCATTTTGTTTTTGAAGATGAAGAAATATCATCTAACAAAACAAAAGAGAGAGAATATTATTACCCAATTAAAACTGAATAACTAACAGTTTTAAAACTTCTATAAAAAAATAATATTTATGTTGACATTCAAAAATTAAGATTTATCCACACAATCCAGGGTATAAATATGGTATAGATTCCAAAGACCATAACATCACATTCTATATACTAACTTTTGCTAGTACCTCTATTGTTTTCATTAGAAATTCAGAATTCATGTCATTTTAAAATACTAATATACTTAAAATACTTGTGACTAATACAGTTATTAGTCATCATTCCCCTCCATGAGTAACTCATTAGATTTCTAAAAAATTTTCACCAAAAGCAAAATTCTATTTATAGATCCACAAAACTTGAGCATGTCACAAAATAATTTTGTCATATACTCTGTAATTTTGCACTAAAATACTTTTTTCAAAATGTTAAATACATATTTGGTAAATCCAGATTTACTTAGTATTTACTAAAAACAAAAAGCTAGTATATAAGTTAAAAAATATTTCTACAACACGTGCTCTTAACATAAGGGGAAAAATTAATCATTCAAAGACAATTAGCTGATACTGGTAACTCTGTAGATCAGGCATGTCAAAAATTTTCAGTTCAAGAGCTGCAGGCAGCCCTTGAATACTTTTTCTGAACCCTTCTGCTCACCCTGAGAAAACAACAAAAATATACAATTATAATATATTAATAAAAATTGGAATTCCACCTAATTTAGAGGCATACATAAAACCTCCAGTGCTAAAAAACAGTCTTGAAATGGTGTTTCTAAGAGAATATTTTGTCAACGAATGTCGAGAATGTACTATCCTGTTTACTAATGGAATTAACAAAAATTCAATAGAACCAAACTCTACAAAAAAAATTCAGTGAAACTGGAATCCCCAATTTACAAGTACATTCCTGCATGGCTCCTAGAAAGCTACAAATTCTTATCAAGTGTGATTTCGATGTTCAGTAATACGTGTCAGCATGAACAACTTTCTCATTTATGAGAAAGAGCAAGTCCCCAATAATATTTGAGTTAACAGACGTACATTTGACTTCCATTCTGAAAAATCACTAGCATCAGCAGCATGTTTTCAGGCATCTGAAAGCTGAATGTAAGAAATGCAGATGCTGGGGGGGGGGCAATAAGTATACATTTAACTGCTATGATTTCCCCCCCCCAGAATTTTGCAAAACCAATTCTTGCATCTATAAAGTATATAATTTTAGATAAGCGGTAAAAATATTAAATAATTTAGTCCATATCAATATAAGTTTTAGGACCTTAAGTAAAAGAATTTATTGAAAAAATGTAAACTAAGAAAATGCAGTTTAAAGAATATAAACTGTCTAAACGGTCATAAAATCATTTCAAATTTCTTAAAAATTTTATTACTGAATATTTCAATACATACATATAAACTCTTCAATTATTCAATTCGTGTTTTTTCATCCATGTGGGCATGGGTAAACACGAATTGAAAAATTGAAGAGTTAGGTTTGGAGGCAACTTCCCTTTGATAACTCTGTTTCCAGCCTGCTCAACAATTATTTACTTATGCATTTTAATTAATTTTTAAGGATTAAAAAATTTTTGGAATTATATATTTGTTCATGGATTTTGATACTTGCACTTGATTTACATGTACTCACAGAATTTAAATGATATTGTAGATTAGTTCGCAGCAATAATTAATCATTTATTTGTTTGCAATTAAATTTCATTATTTAAAATTTAATTAACTTTAAATTGGCTTTTTATGAATAGAGAATGTTTGTTAAATTCAAATTTCATTCCTTGCAGCAATGGTGCTAGAAAATTATTTAAATTTAACTTTACTATTTATTCTTTTATATATATATATAAAGTAAAGCCTTGTGCTATTTAATTGTTTAATATAAACATAAATTACAAGCTTTTATTTAAAATCTTTGTAAAAAACGTTCAAAATAATTTTAATATATGAATTAATTATAATAATGTATTTTCTAAAACATTTATAATCAATAATAAAACATTTATAATTAATATTAATAATATTAAAATTATTTTATTAATTTTTTATTACTTTTTTCAAAAAGCAAAGTTTGAAATTTTAACAGTCACAAAACATTTTATTTAAAACCATTCAGCTGCAGAGGTGATTTCTTTTCTTCTTTTAACCATTTTGTACATAAATTGCATTTGAAATTAATTTAGGTGTATTTTCATTAATTAAAGAGTTAATGGCACTCTGATGGCGTTCTATAGAAATAGTAAACAATGTCAAAAAGTGGATTTCTAATCTTTGCTTACATAATAAGCAAAGGTTAGAAATCCACCAATCCGTTTGGCGTTGTGACATCATTTACTCGCAGTGGCTTATGGGTTAAGGGATGGAAGACGATGTGCATCTGAACCGGTCCTGAGGGCAAAACAGTTTCATATCCCCATTTCTCCCTAATACAAATGGTAGCTGCATAAAAAGAGCGTTGAATGTGAACGGGGCTTTATAGAAGAGAAGTTGCCTCATTTTCAGAACTATGTAAACTGTTCTCCTTCAGTCAGCCATAGATACTTTTTTGGTCCTTTTGACACCACTGGTTAGTATTTATTAAATTTTTAAACCACTTTTCTTTGGGATCTCTTAAATGTAAATTTTTAGAACATGCAAAGTAATAAAATGAAAGCTATCCACTTTTCAAGGAATTCAGTACATTGCTGAAAAGTCTGAAATATGTTGATTCTCTAGCATTTAAATTATGCATTACTAAAGAAAGAATGAATAGAAACATCAAAGCAAACAAATCTTAGCAACAAGATTAAGAAATTAGTTTGAATAAGATCAAATTTAAAACCATGATTTATTAATTATGGTACAAGAAGTAATATCAAACAAATTTTGCCTGAAACTTGACATAGCAGATTAAATGCAATTTTAAGTTGTATAAAAGTTACTTGTTTTGCAGCAGTTTCCCCTAAATATACTTGCAAAACACATATTTAACACAAATTTGGCTTCTAAATTTATAAAATAAATTAAAATAAAAAAAGCCTTCTAAATTTGGCTTTTGGTGTTTAATTTGAACACACAAATTCTACTTACACATAACTATGATACGATCATCTCTAACACAGCTGGAATTTTCATCACAATTATTTTCCTGTTAAAAAAATTTTCAATATTCAACAATATTATCATTACTGTCTTTCTATTAAAAAAGTGCAATAAACAATAGCAATAATAATAATTAAGAACATTCTATATATAATACAGGAACTCAAGCCCAGAAAGCAGCTTACCAAATCTTTTATGTCTGATAGAGATGAAGGGTCACCTGTAAATAGAAATGTGCATTAAAATTCAGCATAGGCACCTACAAAGTTTACCTATAGATCAAATTCATTTCATCTGTATTGCATGAATGCTTTTAACTCTCCAACCGTTTGGTCAACTTTATTTTTATTCTTTCAGTGTTTCTCTTACCTTAAAATTTTGGGCAAATTGCATGAATTTCTAGTAGTCATTATCTTCAGCATAAGTTGGCACTGTTTAAATTTATAACTTCAAAAATTTTTTTATTTACATTACGAAACTTCAATCACAAGAACAATCCCAATTTCTGCCACAGGAGGATTATGAAGCATTGTTGTAAAATTAGAATTATTCAGAGATCATACCAAATCATTATATACTGTAAAATATGCATTTAACTAAGAGTAACAGAAAGTCTAAGAGTAACCTTATCAAATTTGATGCTGATCTTACTGTTTTATTACACCAGAGATAACAATTATATTATTATTATTATTAAATAAAAAAAACCTAAGAATAAATGAATCAAAGTTTTTATAACAGTAGTAATAATCCATTTTTCATATATTTTACTTTGTGGGGCAAGATATGTCAAACATTTTTAACAGAAAGATACATTTAGTCAAACACATACAATGTGCTACTATTCACTCACACCCTATTTGATTTTTATTTATGCGAGTTCATGTTGGGAAATTAGAATAAAGATAAATACTAAATTGAGCAGAGATCAGCCAATATTGTCCGCCTTTAAATTAAAATGAATGTTCTTATTTCTTAAAATAGTGTTCTTGATTTCAAAATAAATATTTTCACTAAAGAGTTTTTGAGTATGTTGTTCTGTTTTAGTTCTTTGTTTGTTAAAATACTAATAAAATGTACATATTTCTTATGATTAGAAAATTTTACCCCTATATTGTTCTATAAAAGAAAAAGATTTCTTTTTTTTTTAATTTTTTATTTTAAAGCTATTTTGAAATGTAAAGGCAGAGTAGCAAGCATTTTTGTTTACAAGCAAAATTCTTTTTGTTTGATGCTTTTTACACAGTGTGTGTTAAATTTCAGAAACTTTGTAAACAACATGTACAACATGTGTATTACAAAAAGGCTTATAAAAAGACAAACTACATTCATCTTTTTTTTTTTTTTTTTTTTTTTTTTTTTTTTTTTTTACATACCAGGATTTCTATTTGATTCACTTTTCAAAACAGAATTTGAATTCTCATGAAGGTTATTTGCCTGCAAATAAATAAATAAATAAATAAAGGGAAATATATTTTGTATTACAAAGAACAATTTTTTTTTCCTAAAAGACAACATACTGTTTCTTCTTCTTCTGATATTTCTTCTTCTTCTGTCTCAGAATCATCTGCAGATAAAATGGTTGTTAAAAATCAAGAAACTAAAATACAGTATTTTGCTTTAAATATATGATAATTTTCTTTTCTGAATGTGAAAAGTTTCAATAAATGTTGATATTCGTTACTCATTTTAAATACCTTCTTTATTTTTAATATTACTAAATAATTTTATTTGATTTTAGATAATGAGAATTTTAATTGATACACTAAACAAAATGTAATAACTGGAAAATAAATTAAAACAGAAAAATCTTTAAAAAAAAGGAAAGAAAGAATAGCTGCAATTTTCCAGTTAAAAAGACAAATTAAGGTCATCAATGTAGGGCTTCAAATATACTCTATAAATAAATACAGGTTAACATAAAATGTAAAATTGCAGTAGGGATGGGAACACTTTACACTAGCATAAATTTGATGTAAATCTAACAGTTCTGAGAATGACTATCTCTCTTCTTCAGATGCAAAAACATTTGGCAGTGGGAGGGGGGGGGGCTTAACAAAGAGACAAATAAATACAGGAAGGTAAATAAGTACAAATATGAACAAAGAAAAAATGAACATAGCACAATCTCTCAAAGAAAATTTAAAAAAAAAATAATAATAAATCAAATAACCATACAATATAATATAGTAAATACATTACAAATCATTACAAGCCTATTAATTTATTAAGGCTGTCAGATTTTTATACTTATTTAAATAATGTTACAAATCTTGAACAATAGATCATCCCGCTTAATGTAATAATCTTCAGTATCAAAATCCTTATTCTGTTAAATGGATTAGTTTAAAACCTTCTTTATGGTTGAATATTTTAAATTTGCCAAGGAGTTCATGTACAGTAAAAGTGCTGCTTAATGTAATCAGATTTGTCCATGGGTATTTCGATAACATTAAGCGATGAAAAATATATTTTTCTGATAATGCGATGGAATTTAATGACTTTACTTTAAATATAACAAGAAACAAATAAACCCTTACATTTACAGCATTTTAATTAGGAAAAAAATTGTTAACAGTCAGATATATTGAATTCTTATGCAAAAGTTCATTTTTCGAACTGTCCATAATGCTTCTGAAAATTATTTGACCAATGTCCATAATGCTTCTGAAAATTATTTGACGAATGTGGTACCCGTAATCTAGATACTCATGCGATACCTCTCATCTCGGCATTTGTACAAAATTCACTAATTTCATCAGCAACTTATTGAAAATTTTTATCACATGATGTGCTTGGATTTGTTTCAGATAGCGACCAGTAGATATCTTCTGTCGCTGAATCTACAGCTTGAGGTTTTCCATAAATATCCATCCAAGTGTTAAATTTCTCACAATTCATGTAATTGCAGATGTTTTTAATTCTTCAACTTTTACTTTATTATTTATTAAAAGTTTAGCATGCTTAAACCTTCAGCAATACCTTCTTCTCAAACACACACGTTATCTGTCAGTCATAGATTTGTAATTTATTATTGTAATTTGTATTATTGTTGTGATTTGTGTTATTATTGTGATTTGTAATTTTTTATTTACATATTTGTTTGTGCCTAATGCGGTACATAACTGGAATGTGAGCTGAGCACGTTCATGACCATCAAAAGGTTAAAATATTTCTTTACTGTCTTCTCTGAGAAATGGTTTCATGACCTTAATGTTCCCTCAAATGAAAATCAAGATGCTTGGCAACTTCAGCCTTTACTTGGCGACAGAACTGTGTCTTTTGCCAATCTCTACTATATTTCAACCTTTGGCAGTTTATCTTCCACTTGGTGACATAATTTCAGTTTAAATAATGCATTCTATAATATTTAAATAGCATTAACCAACTTCAGATTTTCATTAATTAACTTGCTAATCACAATTAAGTGATGAATTTTTCATGTTTTCATATACAAATGGGTGGGGGGTCTGACACTTTGATAATAATATCTGAATGATAATATTATTTGTGATCACATTAAACGGGGTATACTGTAACAGTAAACTAAATTTATCAACTGATATTTAAAGATTTAGTAGCATATTTGAGATCAAAAGTCTATCTGATGTTAAAAGTAATATACACTAAAAAGAAAAGAAATAAAATCATCATAGAATTACCTGAAGAGATAGTTACAATTTTTTTCACATATTCTGGGTCAAGTTTCTCAAGAACAACCTGAACTTCAGGTAGAGAGGACTCAATTTCAGGTAGAGAGGGCTTAAGAACTTCAGGTAGAGGGGCTAAATTCATGTTATCTTCCTATCAGTTATAAAAGTAAACAAGAACAAAACAATATAAATATCTAACTAATAATATTTTTCAGAAGTATTCATTTAACATAAGCAGTTTCATGTTTTAAATGTTAATAAGAATATTTAGATTTCTATAAATTGCACAAAACCTAAAAAGTCTGTTTAC
Organism: Stegodyphus dumicola; assembly: GCF_044657685.1. Lineage (NCBI taxonomy): Eukaryota > Metazoa > Arthropoda > Arachnida > Araneae > Eresidae > Stegodyphus > Stegodyphus dumicola. The sequence goes on along the minus strand of NC_140770.1, from coordinate 266,382,372 downwards.
TTTTGCAGATTTATCATTACAGGTTAGTATACGATTTAAATTTTTTGTAAATTTACTCACATGGTTTTCAGTTTCCTCCCTGAATTTTTTAAATGGATGCCTCTGCAAAATGACAGTTTTATAATAGTGCTGGCCCTTTTTTGGAATTTTTTGAGTTTAGCCAATGTAGAGCAAAACATTCCACACATTTTAGCATAAAAAATGTCAAACCTTACACATGTCAGAATTTAGCTTGAATTAAATAACATGTAATACAATGTTGGCATTTTTGCACTGGGTCCCTATTTTCTGCACAGGATTTTACTCTGTTTTCTAATTAATTTAGTAAGTGTGGGAAGAGATTTAAATCACAGTATCTATTTCCCTTCTCCAACACTGGCACAAACCTTTCATTATTCTTCAAATAAACTACTGTGCCCTTCTGGGAGTAGGATTTATGCATTTTAGTGTACGATGCATCCATAATAATAAAGCTGCAAAGTTACACTAGTGCTGTGAAATTTTGCAATGAACAAATTTTGTGCAAATAAAAAGAATAATAATTGTGATTGACATCTTTAAAATATACTCTTTTGCAATAAAGTCAATGCACCATGAAGGAAGCGGTTGTTTTTGATGAAATTGAATATGTGTATACACAGATAATAAAATGATTAAAAAATCAAGGTCATAGTACCTGTTCACGGCTCACAATCACCCACTGAGTGTTCAAATTAGTAGTTGGTCGGACCATCCTGGCGGCAATGCATGCTTGAATTCTTCAAGGCAAGGCGTGGTAGAGGTTCCTAACGTCATCCTGCGACACATTCTGCCAGGCATTCGTCAGTTGTTGCTCCAGATCTGTGATATTTTGAGGTGCTCGAATCTGGAGGCCTACTATATCCCAGACATGCTCGATTGGTGAAAGGTCTGGTGACCTAGCTGGCTAAGGAAGAGTATAAACCACATGGAGACAGTCCAGAGATATGCAAGCAGTATGTGGCTTGGCATTCATTATCTTGTTGGAAAACGGCCCCAGGATGATGTGCTATAAAGGTAAAGCAACCGGCCGCAGGTTGGTATCAACATATTGTTGAGCTGTTAAAGATGTGCAGTGGATGACTAAATATGACCTGTTGTCATCAGAAATAGTGCCCGACACCATCACACCAGGGGTTATGAGTCTGATTGGGACCGAGGCCCCATCCTCTCCAGACGCGAACATGGTGGTCATCTGCTTGAAGAGTGATTCATCGCTGAACACTATACGATGCCAGTCTGATGGCAGTCATGATGATCGGCAGCGACATCACTCTAGACGACTCTGTCGATGTTGTGGGGTCAAAGGCAATCATCTTAAAAACCTCTGTGAGCGTAATTCCGCCTCAGACAAACGCCATGAGATGGTGGGCGGTACCATGGGAGGTATAGATGTAGCTGTTGTGCGTTCAATAGTCGACAATGATGCCGTTGGGGCAGTTTGGGCCTGGCGAACAATCATCCTATCTTGCCTCATATTTGTGCTCCTTGGCCTTCCATAGCCCTTCATCAGCAATTTCCTTGTAGCAAACATTGCTGCCAACATCCCTGCACAGCAGTGTCTGTACACTATGCGTGGCAGCCTATTGCTCGGCATGACACTCTACAATGCAACCACGTTCAACATCGTTTAGCTGTCTGTACTGTCTTCAATATCGTCATAAGGGCATCTAGTTGCTTCTTTACGGAACTGCAATGGCAAGATAAATTTTCCATTTCTGTTACTGGTTTTATACCTTGCGAATTCTGCACTAGAAATGAGCGCTTTGATAGCAATTCCTGTTCATTTGTCTTGAAACTTTGATCATTTGCATGTTCGATCAAGATGTTTTTGCATACCAAATTTCGTCACGATCGCAAAAGTCCTTCTTGGTGCTTCGATTTTTTTGCAAAAAAGTGTATGTAATATAATAATATTGTAACATCTATTTACACACAGATTCACAGATTTATAATCTACTAAACTTTTCCTTTAATCTCCCCATAATTATTTTACAAATGATGTAATTTTACCATTCCCAATTTTCAAGCAGTAAAAAATGATATCTGATGTATGAGTCTTGCTTAACGTGAGTTAAATCTATTGACTTAAGCTATAATGTATACTTATTTTAAATAGTCTCATACTTTTAATTTTAAAGTCAAAATTCTATTTCCTGCATTAAGCAGTTTTTTCCCTTTTTTGGGTTTTCCAAACAAAAATTGAATTTTAAATAATCATCTTTTTGTTTTTTCTTTATGCTATATTTTAAATACAGGTAACATGTCTGAATAATTTCATTTCCTAAAAAAATTCAGAAACTTGAAACTACTAAAATGCTGATTTTCTTCCTCACATCATTTGCCATTTTAGCTAAAATAATAGGCACATAAAAACGTAAATCCTCTGTAATGATAACAATAACAACATATGATAGTTTTAGCACTTTTATAAATGAGAAATTTTTAAGGGAAAAAAATCTCGGAGTAGAGAAAAATGATAAAATATATTTTGAAGCTAAATATCAATTTCTTTAACATCTACAAATTTTAAAATTAAATACATTTCATAAAATTTTTAATATATATTGAACTGCATATAAATAAAATGAGTAAAATCCAAATATGCCTTGCTCTCATACTGCTATCTATAGAGCAGGGGGGGAATGAGAAAATTACAGGATAAAAGCCTAACTATGAAATGAAGCCTTACTCAGCAGAATCCAATATGCTCAAAGGCTCAGCAGAAAAATAATAACTTTATACAGTCAAAAGTCTTTAATCCGGACTCGTCGGGACTTCAGCAATTCCGGATTATCGGTTTTTCCGGATTATAGATCATCAATTTAAATCTGGTAAGATGGCATGCAGAAATTATAAAATAAAAAATATGAAACCGTAATTTATGAAATAAAGAGCAATTATGATCTAAAGGGTATCAAAATTTACAAAAAAAGCTTAATATTTATTTGTTTACTTTATTAAACATTTCTTTCAACACGTGCATGCGTAAAGCATACATTACACAAAAAAGTCGAAATTAGAAAATTGCAACCAGAAAAGTATTTCATGTGTATTCGTGATATTTATAATGACGAGGAATTTGATTTAAATCATATCAAAGACGGAGTTCATCCAGATGAAATACTACATTTAGTAAGGAATTATAAGCCAAATAAAATAAAAACATCTGCCCTGAAGATAAGGATGGTGCTGACAGATCCAGTTTATTGCGTGATGCGACGCGTGACAAACTTTTTGCGCATGCGTAAATGCACTATGTGTTTACGCATGCGCAAAAAGTTTGTAGTTTTGAGGTCCGGTTTATAGATCATTCCAGATTATGGACGTCCGGATTACAGACTTTTGACTGTATCACTTCCAGATAACCAATACTTCATTCAAAGTTTCACAACATTATTAATTTCCCTTCCTTTCTAAAAATAATTATCTTTCTTCTTTTTAATCTGCTTGAAAATATTAATAAAATAACAAACATGCATTTTTAATATTAATTATAAAAATATATATGGAACATTACTTATCATTTGTTAAATTATGAAAGTTTATGATGTATATTTGTTATTATATGATATTATTTGATATTACTTATATTTGTTATCATATGATATTATTTGATATTACATATATTTATTAAATAATAACAGTAAATTATGAAAGTTCCTAAAAACTTGTAAAATAATGGTTTTATACTAATTTTTAAATCATCATTCTAAATTTGCCATGGGTAAAATCTGCAATGAAAAAACAGCACTCATTCTACTTTTTAAAAAATCATACTCCATATACATAATTACTTTGTTGTTTAAATTTTGCAAATTAATACAATTATTATTAAAAAAACTTACCTGAAGGTTTTTCTTTATAGATTTGTCTTTCACAGAGGGAATAACTGAATTTTTTTTGGCACTGGAGAGAAACTCACCTATACATCAAAGAACAATTATATTTAATACTAAAAAGATAAATAAACATGAACAACTTCAGATCTGCCTTTAATAAATTACCTTATTTCCCAAATTTCTGTTCTGTACATACATATATAAATATGTTTGTATGCCTGATAATCATAAACATAATAAACATATTTATTGTATTATTTAAAAAATCTAGTGCAATGCTAACCTAACTCATATTGTACTAACAATCAGCACCAAAATAAGAAAAAAAATAATGATTTTTATGGCATGAATTTCCTTTTATAAACTCTTAATTCATGTATTTTGGGCTCTCTTTAAATAATAAACATGGGTTTATTCATTTCACTTATTGAGTTTAATAAATTTTAAGCAGGAAGTTGACATTTTTCTTTTTACTTCCTTGTATGAAGTAAAGGAACTATTGTAATCACGAAAAATTCCGGGTATCATATTTCAACGAAAATATCCCTTTGACCGCTATCAAATGCAATTTAACAATGTTTTTGAGTGACATCTATACGTAAGGACAGAATAAAAGACTTTTCCCCCTTTCCCCAAATGTATTATAAAACTGATTTAAAATGAATTGCGAAGAGTTCTTTTTTCATGGTATCTGTATGTATGTATGTGCATACATATCTCACATAACTCAAAAATGAGTAACCTCAGAACGTTTAAATTTTGTATATAGGACTACTATAACATGTAGATATGCCTCCTGTTTTGCTTGCAATCAGCCGCACCAAAAGTATATAAAAATATTTGAATTTAACAAGCATTCTCTATTCGTAAAAAGCAAATTTAAAGTTAGTTAAATTTTAAATGAAATTGAATTACAAATAAATTATTAATTATTGCTGCAAACTAATCTACAATATACTATATTCTAATATTCTAATATAGTATAGAAACTATATTCTTTTAAACATATACATATTTAAAAGAATATAGTTTATGCAAAATAATTTAAGAAAGTAAGAATAAAGAAATTGAGATTACTGAGCCGAGTAACAGAGTGAATATATATACTATATTCTTTTAAAAAGATATATATATATCCACATAATGCAATAAATTATTTTAAAACATACCATACTTAAATAAATTTGCAGTTTTAAAAACTAACTACTTTTGAAATAATGCAGCTATGTATCTAATAAAATGGGACGAATCAGGAGAACATATTTAGAAAAGTGGTAAAAAAATTAGGGCATAATTTCTGTAAAATTGTAAGACATTTTAAGGATATCATTTTATTAGCAGAAACTGAATTTCTAACCTACCATTATCTTAAATTTTTAAAACATTTTAAAATCTGCTGTAACAGCACCATAAATGATTTTGCTTTAAAGATGGTTGAATAAAAAAATAAAAATCTGAAAGGATTCAGATTTTAAATTACATCCAAAGGGGCATTTTTTTTAACATTTTGTCTGTTACCTTAATTTATTAAATATCACGTTTTTCGCACTTAACTCTCCGAAGATTTTGAAAGAGATAAGGTATTCTTTTGTAAAGCATCAGCAGCTTTGCCAACAGAGTGCTTCAAATGTGTGGAAGGTTTCTATCACTGTATCCACCGAAAGTGTTAAGCAGTTTTTCTTTCCCATCGACACCTGCGGAGAATCATCCAGATGAACTAATTAGCATCGGCTGTAAAAGTATAAATCACTGTCAGAACTTCGGGAGTTTTCAAGAAATAGAATGCTTCGAAAGCGATCTGACATTGTAACAGTAACTGTTCACTTTATGCTATGGATTTTGTTATTAATTGAAAATTTTGAGGGAAATTGAAAATCAAGACTTTAAAAGAAAAAAATGCAGATGTTTAATTTTTTTCCCGTTCATAAAGCTTCATTTTTATGTATGTATACATGTGCATGTGCATATAAGACGCACTTTTTTTCTAACTTTGGTCTCAAAAATGTTACCTGCGTCTTATACGTGAAGGACAGGATAATGTGACCACAATCTATCTGAATATTTAAGAAAGTCTTCTCAACAGGTTTGCTTCCTATAGGCTCATATTTATTTATTATTACCTACATGTGTGACTGCTATTTTTTTTATACAGAGAATGTTTTCCCCATCTAGGGTTTGCAACCAAAAAAAATTAAAGATTTTAATTTCCGTAAAACAAAATACAAAACAGACATTCTAAGCCAAAACTGAAGTGTAAAACACTTTTTATTCACCAAAATGCACAATATATTTCTACTTCAACTAAAAGAAGCAAAATTAAGTTTTGTTCACATGGCTGGCTGGCTCAATTAGAAATAAATGTATAATCTTTTTTTTCTTCTTTCCTCTAAGAAACGAAAATTCAACAAGATACTTTTTTTTAACAAAACAAAACGCACGATGTATTCATTTTCAATAAAAAATAGTTTATACTATTTGGATATTGCAGAACATAGGAGAGCTACTTATTGCAAACATATCAGGGTTGCCATCGTGAAGGGCTTTCTAAGGGAAACTAACTTTGCACAAAACACCTATGATGCAGTCATCCCATTCACCTATCGCTCGAGCCTAAATCAAACTATCGGCAAGTGTTTTATCATTTAGCTATTAGCAAGGTTCAACTAGAACAAACAAATTCAAAAATTTTATTCGACTTACTCGACACCCGCAATAAGAAAATTCTAGTCTTAGTATATTTCTTGTGCTCTGCAGTTAGCTAATTTTAATGCAATTAGCATGTAATATCGATATTGAAAAAAAATTTAAATGTAAACTGCACTTTTGAATTTTCTTTCATATTGTTCTAAATTTTACAGTGTGAGCCTAGTTGTACGAACAGAAACAGATAATAGTTATATATGTCCAGGGCATACTGACTCTCCTGGATAGCGGAAAAGAAGTCTTTTTCATCAAAGGTGCCATATATAATACGTAGAATGACAATGCACATTGCCTTTCATTCTTATCGTCCCTCCTCTAATTTTCAATGCATGTCCTATTCTTTCTTCTAGTCGTTTTACATTACCGCTTCTTTTCAACATGCACCCTATTTAAAAATACTTGATCTGTTTTTAGAAATAGAGGTTAAACTTTTTTCAGTATCGTAAGAGAAAGGCTTTCAACCGAATGTAAGAATGCATTTCTGCGAGTACAATTTTGTAGGAAATTCTTCTGCAAAATGCTTCAATTTTATAATGAATATGTGCATAATATATACAAAATATATGAACAGGTTTTATAATTATATATATATTATTTACAAATTCGTTTTCAAAATCATAGTTTTTTTTTTACCCAAAAGGGGGGACAGATGGGCTACTAGTCTCAAAAACACTATAAACTATTAACTGCCATAAACTTATGGTTTCACTAAAAACGGTGAATCGACTTTTAAATTGTTGCCACCAAATATTAATCGTCCTGTATTATATTTAAAGAAATTAAATCATTAAGAATCTTCATGAATACATGTCTTGCATTATTAAAAATACAGTACCTAGAGCCATCAAATTAAGAATAACATAATCCTCCACTCGAATATGCACACTGGAAACTGGAATTTTTAAGTTTGAATTTGTTTTATTATCTCTTTCATATTTTGAAAAACTTTGACTAATTTTTGATTAGAAAACTCAACAATTTCAAAGCGAGCAGTGGTAACACTGTAATGAATAAAATATTTTTATCTCCAGCGTGCAAGACTGTTTATCGGAAATTCTAAAGATATGCTGTTTTTAAATATTTTATGATATTGCTGCTGAATTGGTATTTATGTGCTTTAATTCCGAAGAACATGGTATTTAATAAATAAAAGTAACACACAAAGCATCAAAAAAGTCCCTTTGGGCGTAATATAAAATCTGAAAGCTTCTGGATTTTATTTTATAATTTTAATTTTTAAATAAAATTTTTAATTTTATAATAATAATAATAAAATTTTATAAAAATGAAATTTTTAATTTTATAATTAGTTTTTAATTTTATAATTCCTTTTTAAAGTCCAGATGAGTGTTAGTACAGAAGCGCTATTAGTTTCGAAACGGCATTTTGCGTCGAATCACTTTTCAAACTGTTGCCACCAAATATTATCGCCCTGTATTTTTTTACAGAAACTAAATAATGAGAATCTACATGAACATATGTATGTTTTTCGCATTGTGGAAAAACAACGTTACCTAGAGTCATCACATTTTGGATCACATAGTCCTCCACCCGAACAAGGCCACTTGGAAGCGAGAATTTAGAATCTGGAATATGTTTTTATTGTCTATTTCATATTCTGTACATCCTTAATGGATTTTTGATTAAAAAACTGAACAATTTCAAAGCGAGCAATGGCAACACTGTAAGAAATAAAACATTTTTGTCTACAGCCTGCGAGCCTGTGTACTGGAAATTCTAATGATATGCTGTTTCTAAATATTTTTAGCCCAAAGTGGCGTTAACCCAAATGTTCTCGAAACATGTGTGTGTCTGTAAATGAAATAAATTGCCCATTTGGAACCAACAAACAACATGTATGTTTTCATTTTTTATTTTTGGGGGGGGGGAGTATTGAACCCAGTTTCACATAACTTTTCAACCAAATATTTTGTGCTAGCATTTTTTTTTTCTTTTTTCTTTTTTTTTTCTTTCTTTTTTTTTTTTTTTTTTTTTTTTTTTTAATAAAACATTTTAGAAAAGTACTTAAAATAAATGGATCTTATATCAAGTCAAAGAAAGTGCATAACTGTCATAAGAAAAACTGAAGCAAGGAGGAATAAAAAGTTTCACAGGTTGTAATTTTAAACTAATCTAATTAGCTTATAAGATAGACTCTTATTAATTTTTTGCAATGATAATAATAGAAAAATAATGGGAATAAAGATGCCTGCAGATTTCTTTATGTAGAGTAAAATAATGTAAATATTTTATATGTAAATATTTTATATTAAAATAAATTTCATAACCCTTAATTTTAATAAAACAGAATTATATTTGCATGAGGTTTGCTTATTTCATAAAAAGCATGTGCATATTTGTATCCTATAAAATAATTTGTTAAAATTCTACAGGGTATTTGAATGGGCTCCAGACACTCTATTTCATAAAATAACAAGCACATATTTATATTATATACAACAATGCCTTTAATATGTCAATTCACCAAATGCCCATGATCTTTTTCGAGCTTTATATAAAAGGAGAGTTATATAAACCACTTAGTAGGAATGAAACTTGTTTACAGCTCTCAGCTGATATTATGATGATGTATTATAATGTTGTGCTGCCGTTATTTACTTTCTTATACAACTGAATAAATTTTAAAATTTTTATTCATCTTCTTGAATTTATATTTCATAGCTCTAAAATTATTTTCGATTATATTTTGGCGAAATACATAGTTTGTTTTGAGAAGGAAAAATTATAGCTGAAATGATTTTATCAATTCTATTTTAGAATAATGCCTATTTATCCGGGAGCATTTTAAAAAGAGTACAAGCGGTTACGATTTTAATGTACGAAATTAACTTTCAGTTATGGGCTATTTCATCTAGGAATGCATGAGAGGCATGTGTTAAATTCAAGTGTCTGTAAAGCGATTGTGCGAAAAAAGTGCCACTGAATGTGCTGTTCCTTACCTTGCTAAAGAAAATTTAGAGAAATAAGACTGTTCATAGCACTTATCAAAGATGCTTAAACTATTGAAAACCGCATTTAAAAACTTAAAAATGCAACTTCTGTGTAGTTAGTGCTTGAAAGTAATATTTGGAATCTCTCCTGCAAAATTTTGATTAAAAATATATATCAGTTAATTTGCATCATATGAGTATGGATTTCTTATTCTAATAGCACACTGAAAAACATATTATTCATTGACATATTTATTTCTTTTGCAGAATGAAAAGAAATTTGCTTCATACATTTGTAATAAAAGGAGTCAAAATCTGTCGTTGTGAAGCCTATTTTGTTTTGATTTATTTATCTATTTATTTGGAATTGGAACCATGGTTCTGCCCAAAACAGTGAAAAAATTGTTTAGTCGTGCAATCTTTTTGAAGCATGTGTACATTACAACTTTCATAAATCTACTACCAAAATGCACTTTAAATAATGATAACTGCATATTAATTTAGTGAATACTATCATTTTGTTACTCTATAATACCAAGAATACATTTTTAGAACTGGGAAAGAAAATTAATTTAGGATTGAAAGAATTTATGAATTTCACAAATCTTTCACATTTTACAAAATATTTAAGAATTAATAAAGCAATACTAAAATAAAATATGAAAAGATATTAAAACACAAAGTAAATGGTAACAAATGACCCAGATATAAAAGAATTTTGCTTTTTTTATAAAACTTATTTCATAAATTCTTTTTTATTTGTCCCAAAATTGATTTCTTTCTCAATATATTTTTGCTCTGAAAGTGAATACCAAATCGTACGATTGGTATCATTGATGGTGACAAGAATAATATAACCACATTTGCATTAATTACCAAAATATGAGCCAGTTTCACTTACAAAGTCCTCAGTTGAAGCTTTACTACTGTTAGGCACAGAGCCAAGAGTATTAATTACGAGATTAACATCACTGGAAATGTAAATCACAAGAGTAAGCATTGATTGTTATTGATGCCTATTAAAACATATAATATTATGATAATTATCTCAAAAGGTGATACGCCCACCAACGGCCTAGCAGTAAACTTGCTGAACAAGGGTAGTTCGGTTCGAATTCCAGTTAACAGGCTGGCTGCATGAATGTTTTCATGATTTTTCTATTGTGTAACATGTATAGGAGCCATTTTCTCTTAGACAGTTCTCCATGAAGGCATCCCTCCTTTGGCAAATAGCCTTCGAGCGCTTTTTCAAGTAAACCAAACCAAAGAGAAATATTTCAAACAAAGAATAGATATTAAAATTTACATAGTTTTATTTTGTTCTTAGGCTGTAAAATTATTTGAGTGGACTTAAAGAAAGTATGCCATAAAAACTGCACATAAAATGTTAATAAGATGTGAAAACTGATTTCAAGAAATACATGCATATATTAACCTTTTTAGTAAAACCTCAATCATAAGTATTAACTAATGAATTTTAAAAAAATGGTAATCAGTACCTAATTTAACATAGCTAGCTCATCAGTCCTCAGTCATAAATAACGTCCACTAGCGGCCGAGCAGTAATGTCATTGAGCACTAGTAGTTTGATCTGGAACTGAGTTTTCCCACTTGTAACGTGAATATGAGCGAGATTTTTTTAAAAAGTCTTCCAAGAAGGCATCCCTTCCCATACAGAGACAGCCATCCTTTGTTTTAATTAACTGTAGTCATAAATAACAAAATGTTTTCCCATCCAAAGTCCTCCATGAAAGTTAAAGTTGTCTATCTTTATCTGAGCATCTAATTGTGTCATTTCAAATCTTGATACAGTAGAGTCCCAATTATCCACGGACGGATTATCCGCGCCTGCCGCTCAAAGCTTTTTTTTTTTTTTTTTTTTTTTTTCCAAGCGTAAAGCAAAGAAAATAACAATGTTCACAAAACTGAGCGAAACGTTAAATTTGCTAACATCGTGCTTATTTATAGCAAAAATATCCCAGGCCTTCTCGGAACCTTCCCCTCTAATGAGTAAGTGATTTCTTACTCACCCCTGCAGTGCCCGCTCCACCGCCCTCTCTCGTCTTAATCTTACTGACACGTCCACTTTCTCCCACTTGCCATTGTTAGTTTAAGCCTGATAGTGTTTGCGAACTGGTCGGAGTTAATTTCTTATCTTTTATTGTGTTCAGTGGTTGTGCTTTTTGATTTTGTGTTTTCCGTTACCGATTTAAAATGTCAGGAAAATGAAAGAAGGTTGTGTTGACAATTGCGCAAAAACTAGAATTATTTTCCAAAGTAGCAAACGGCGCTAAAATGCAGCAGATAGAATTGGATTGCGGAATCGCGGAAACAACAGTGTGTGACATTCTAAAGCAAAAAGACAAAATGGTGAATTTTGCATTAATTTCAGACAGTGCTTCCGCAATAAAAACGCGAAAAACTATGAATGGTTCTACCTTTGATGAGCTAGACACGGCACTCACACAGTGGTTAGCTCAAGTTCCAAAAGAGAGTACTCCTGTAAATGGTCCTACCACTGCGGCGAAGGCAAAAACTTTTTTTGAGTTGTTAGGCCTGAAAGAAAATATTGATGCGTCTTCTGGCTGGTTGACTCGTTTTAAGCAGCGACATGGAATTCGAGAAATTGGACTTCATGGGGAGAAACTTAGTGGTGACCAACAAGCAGCCGACGATTTCCACCATGAATTTGAAGAATTTGTTTTAAAAGAAGAGCTATCTTTTGAACAAATTTACAATTCCAATGAATCAGTACTTTTGTGGAAATGTCTTCCCACTCACACTTTAGCATTTGAAAGTGAAAGTAAAGCGGCGGGTCATAAAAGCAGCAAGGAAAGGATCACTATCAGGTCTTGCAGTAACACTACCGGTGGACATAAACTTAGACTTGTTGTCATTGGAAAGTAAAAAAAAAAAAAAAAAAAAAAAGAGAGAGAGATCTTTCAAAGGCACAAGGATAGAAAATTTGCCCGTTGATTACTTAAACCAATAAAAGGGATGGATGAACCGAAACCTTTTTCAAGAATGGTTCAAAAAAATCTTTGTTCTTCAAGTGCGTAAACATCTTAAATCGAAAAACCTGCCTGAAAAATCTGTGCTATTGATCGACAACGCACCTTCTCACCCAGCAACAAGCGTGCTTCTGATGGACAAATTTTTGCAAAGTTTCTCCCCCCAAACATTACTGCGCTAATCCAACCCATGGACCAAGGAGTCATTGCAACAATGAAGAGAACATACTGAACCAAGCTGTTAATGACTAAAATTGAAGAAGGTTATGATCTGAAAGAGTTTGGGAAGCACTACACAATCTTGGACAGCATCTACAATATTGCATCTGCATGGGACTCAGTGAAACCGTCAACCCTCATAAAATCATGGAGAAAACTCATGCTTAATGTTGAAGCCAACAATAACCTAACCCCTTTGAGTTGTGAAGAAGAGAATGAAGATGTAGACACGCCCACGTCAACTCTTGCCGATATGGTGAAAACAGTTCCAGGTGGTGTGAACGTCGATGCTGAAAACATTAACGAGTGGTTGGAGTGTGACGTCAAAGAGCCTGGCTTCGAGCACTTGACAGATGACGAAATTGTGAAGAAAGCAAGGGGAGAGACTGAGAATGAAGGACAGCGAAGTGAAGGTGAAGAAGAGCCCACTGTGCAGATGCGGAAGACTCACGAAGCGGCTTTGCAACAAGTCGACAGACTGCTGAGCTATTTGGAAAAACAAGACGACGCGGAGTTGGCCGAGAAACTTATGCTACGAAACATGCAATCTCGAGAAACTTATGTTACGAAAAATGCAATCTCGGATCAAGAGAAAATGCTTCCAAAGCAAGAAGCAAACACAAATATCTGATTTCTTCAAAAAGGTGTAGTTTTACAGTTATGCTTTTGTAATTACATAATACATTACAATATTAAAACAGTACATATGTATTAATTTTTCTGTGTATCCTTAATGCCTCTCGTAAGTACAAAGCACTTTTCTGCTTTCATTAACAAAATGCATTTTAGGTTAGTTTTGAATGATATACTAAAATATTAAGTGTTAGTTAAATATTTCCTGCTGTTTATTTTATGTTTTATTGTACATAAAATGATTTTTCAAAGTTGGAATGACTGTTTTCTCTTTTGTTATACCTGTTTTTAGCCTTTTTCAGATTATCCGCGCATTTTGCTATCCGCGGTGGCCGCGCCACCCAATTCCGTGGATAATCGGGAGTGTACTATATAAGACAAATAATCAGAAATTCTTATTTCCTTTTTCGAAATTTTTTGCATCACCCAGATCAACATATTTTTTCCACCTTCCTATAATGCTTGTGATTTCCTATAATGCTTTTTATAAAAAGCTATTTACATTTCTTTTCTACTAACAACTATTTTTTATAAATATTTACTTTTACCTGCTGAGAATTTTATGTCCCAACCGCTTCGAAATTTGGAATAAACACATCTTCATAACAGTAAAATATTCATAATCAAATATTGTTTGGACCTTTTTATTCGATAATACCTTCAGTAACATGGAAGTATTTTGCTTAGGGTAAAAAATGCATCATATCATATGATTTCATGTACTTTCAGTACTTTATTTTATCAACGCCAAAAAGCTATTTAATCAAATACGATATTATTTGAGAATGGTTTTCATATCATGCCAAGGAAGTTTCCCAGTAGTTCGTTTTAGACAAGAAATCAGAAGAGTAAAACGAATTTTTCTTTAACAAAATGCACCTTGTCCTCATATTTTAATAATAAAATGTCCATACTTCACACAATGAATTTTGATACAAACATATAAATGACACATTAGTTTGAAATGGAATTACATGATTTGAACTCTTTCAAAAATCTCATTTTTGTTTCAGAACAATTATTCAAAATATATATTGAAGTAACTCTTTTTGTGAACTGTTATAAAATTTTTAAAAAATACAGTATTTTTAATCAATACGCACAGCTAAAACAAAAATTATATCAAATTTCTCTGCTTCTACAAGTTATTGTAAGATACCTGTTTAAGCATTTATTCTAAGCTGAAAGAAATTATTTGTAAATTAGGTGACGCTGAATTTTTTAAAAGTTATTCATCGGTTCCATGCAAATTACATTTACTTTTGGAGAAGAAATTTTGTTTCGCAAATTTTTTGCATACACAAAGGTTTGCGTTGAAGGCTTTCCAGTATTTTCCAGTTTTGGCACGAAAATCGCCCTCAAGTCGGCAGATGGTACCGCTGGATTTGATGTTTTTATTTACGACCCTCCCATTGTAACATCTTTCTCTAACGATCGCTGTTTCCCCACTACCAATTAAGCGTGACAGGAGGTCTGTGGGAATGACAGTACAGAATATTCCGTCCTCAACTATTTCGAGGCGGAAAATGTAAGGCAGAAAAAATCATTCGAAACGCTTTCAGACCCATCAAAAGCTGGCAAAATAATCCATGTGTGACGATTTGGAAAGCCATCTTTCAATACAGAAAAATCCATCCGTAACAGTGAAAGGGTTAAACCATAAAATTCAGTTCAAGAGCAATATCGCAAAATAGTTTTGAATTGATAGAACTTCCGATACACAGTCTCACGTGCAGGAGATAAAAATGCTTTTTCTGTACAACGTTGCCATTGCTGGCTTTGAAATCCTTGAGTTTGTTAATAAAAAATTCATTAAAGATTTACAAAATATGAAATCAATAATAAAACAAATTCAAAATTAGAAATTTGGCTTCCACATGCCTATATTCACAGTAGGATTACGTCATTCAAAATTGGATGGCTCTATGTACCATTGTTTTATCACAATGCAAGAAATATACATACATTTATGCAGATTTTTCATTATTTAATTTCTTCAAATATAATGCAGGACTCTAACAACTGGTGGCAATACTTTGAAAAGTGAAACGGACATTTATAGTAAACCAATGCAAAATCGCAAAAGAAAACAGGGACAAAGCCCGTTTGGACTAATAATGCATAGGCTATATAAAAGGACACCTCATATTTGACGACATAGCATAATTTTTGCTCTTAAATAATATAGAGTCATTAGGCAAACATATACATTTTTCTTAAAAGTCTCCAGTCATTAAATGTTGATCAACTAAAAGAATTTTTTAATAAAAGAAAACTTTGAAATGCAAAAACAAGTAAAAAATGTTCATTACCAAACTGGGCTTAAAAATATTAGTAGAAGCAATGGAAAATTTTGGGAATTTTACGGGGTTGCAACTTAAATAGGAGAATGAAATTTCCTGACTTTTCCAGGTTTCTCAAGTGTGTTTTAAGAAAATTCCAGTCTATCTGCGTAGTGCATGTTTGTTTTGCTGAGAGGTAAATTATGGTACGACTTGAAAACACAAAAATTTGCCAATTACATATGACTTATTCCCAAAGCACTACTATTATAACTATACTAGGAGTTGTTTTCTCCACTGAAGATTGAGATTAGAATCTGCCCAATTTGATTAAAAAATGTCTATTTTTGCAGACATTTTGTAGCTAAACAAAAGAAAGAAATCTATTTAATGATATTTTAAATAAATTCAGGTATTTTATATTTTAGCAGCATACATAAGCAAAAAATATGTGCATTAAATTTTGTGATGGTATGTCATCATATTGTTAGAATTAGTTTCAGGAGTATGCAAGAGAAAATTGCCTAAAATTTGAAAGTATTATTAAATAATAATAAGTAAATTTAGAAGGAGGAAGCGACATTAAATGATACGAATAATATTAAAATAAAGTCAATTACTAAAAGATTAAAAACTGAATTACAGTAAACTACGATATTTTCGTGAATATTAAATGGCTAGCCTAGATGGCTGATTACTATTTTTTTATTTTACTGCAAAATGACAAATGAGGCATTTATTAAAAAGAAAAAAAAAGTGTTTAAAAGCTTTTGTGGTAAAATTCTAGTTTACGGTACGGCCTTGGGCACGATTTTGAAAATTGTCGCCAACACCAAAATGGCCTGTTTACTGCTCATTGTAATGTTGCCAAATCCTGTGAGTACCGGATACTAGGATTAAATCAATTTTGTTTTATACAAGAATGGGAAGTTTTTTTTTTTTTTTTTTTTTTTTTTTTTTTTTGTCCAACATGAACCGCACATGCAAATCTCTCGATTCTCGAGGTTACAGGAAACCTGCTTTGTCTTTCTAAAAGACAATCTGATTGGAGCTGCAAAAACAAGCTCTAAACCAGCTGCTCGAATGATGCTAATTCAATACATAATTCGCCAAGAAAGTGATCTTTACATTGGTGTAAAAATCACTTTTTTGAGGGCATCACCGTATGAAATTTCCTCACTTCTCCAGATTTTGATTAAAACAGCCTATGACTTTTCCCTGACTTTTTTAAGTCAATTTTCAAATTCCCCGACTTTCCCGTTTTTTCAAGTTTTCCAGGTAGTGCGGCAACCCTGATTTTAGAGTAATTAGGAACAACTTTGCAAACTTCATGTAGTTTTAGGAATATTAGAATAATTCTGGCTTCTATAAAAACTGCATATCTTAAATGCAGATACCAAGCAATAATTTAAAACATATGAGACATATATAAAAAATATAAACATATATAAAATGTGTAATCAAAGTTGAACCTTTTAAAATAATTTATTCAGAATTATAATCAAAATATTTTTTTCAATATTTCAAATATTTTATACAGCAAGAAAAAAGTAATTTGTTTTGTTTTTAAAAAAATCAAAATTTTCATAAACATATATCCACAGAACAGGATAGATATGAGCTTAATATTAAAAGGAAATTAAAGAACCACATACGTATTGATAAACCTGTGTATCTTTTTATTGCGTCATTAGAAAGCTTATTTACATGAACATATGCAGGAGCTATACACACTACTCCAGTACGTAAAGCCTAAAAAGAAAATTTAAGAATAAAATAATCTGAATTTGATAGTCATACACTAACAAAAGCAATTACCACCCAAAGCATTCACTGATAAATACTTACCCATGGTAAACTTTCACTATCCAGAAAAACAGAAGATGGATCTAAATACAGTTTAAAAAAGAAACAGAATTTTATCAAAAATTTAATATTACAAGAATAATTTTAAAAGACATCTTGCATTAAAAAAACATGTAAAAAGGACTTACATTTTTTTAAAAAAACTTTATCACAATTTTTTATTTAGGACAAATTTTGCAACCTATATTTTAGCAGACATCCCCCCTCTGAATCCTTTTATCGACCATAACTGTTCATATGCTCACCCTGAACAATTCAGTTGCTCAGACTGAATTATTCAGCTATGGCAATGTACGATCACCTGCCTATAGGGAACAGTAACTGTATATAGGACTTTCCAAGAAGAAACAACACAAATTTTTGTTACATCTCAGAAAAGCCATGCAAACCTCATGTAGCTGGTCAGTCAAAAAATGCAGGATGTAAACTATCAATGTTTCTCAACTTTAACCATTTTAACTCTGGTGGATCTCTTATCACTAGAATATCATCTTAGCCAAAAATAGGGGAAAAGAATATCCTCCTTTATTTTGAGGAGAGTTTTGGAATGTTTAATGAAGAACAGTCTCAAGTTGCAGCACCAGTAGAAATTCCACATTTGCTCTCTCTAAGTAGTCTCTGTTTTTAGTGTTCCAAAAATTATCAAGACAGAAGCATGTAATGAATAAGTCCACTAAAAAATAAAAATTTCAAAATGCTGATGACCTTAAAGAAAGAAAACAAGAAATCACTTTTATTCAGGCCTTTTTTAAATTAAGGTCAAAACTGGAGAACAAATAATATATTTAAATGAAATTTGTTATTCTTCTTATTTTATGCTTTACATGCAACATTTTTCATAAACATATATGAAAAAAAATATACATATATATAATTCGTGTCGGGGAAGTTTTCAAATGGCCAAGGTTTCTAAATTACTTTGGTTTTATACTCTTTTTACATTGGCAATTTACATTTAATTAATTTTGATTCTTAGTCAATTTGCTTTCTAAATTTCTCAAAATTCCTTTTGTTTAAAGTTTTTAGTAATTAACTACACTTGATTTTACTTTTGGTTTTAAATATTACTATACCCATGCCTATATGGATGACGAATGATGAATTGAATAATTGAAGAGTTAGATTTGGAGGCACCTTCCCCTTGATAAGATCTATCTCCTGCCTGCTCAACAGTATTCACTAATGCAAATTAATTTAGTCTTAATTTTTTTTTTATTTTTGAAGATTAATTTTTTGGAATATTATATGTTTTTTCATGGTTTTAGATACTTAATTTACGTATGCTCTCAGAATTTGAATGATATTGTAAATTAGTTCGCAGCAACCATCATTTATTTGTATGCAATTAAAATTTCATATATTAAAATTTAATTTTTATTACCTTTAAGTTTATACAAATAAAGAATGTTTGTTAAATTCAAATTTCATTCCTTGCAGCAATAGTGCAAGAAAATTATTTAAATTTAATTTAACTTAACTATTCTTATGAAAAAATTTTATTATTTATTCTTATATATATATATATATATGTATATATGATCTTCTTTTAAATAATCAAAATCTAAATATTATGTAAATATAAAACATAACCATTTCAAGACAGCTGAAAAAAGCCTTCTTTGCCATTTAAAAAAAATTCCAAAATTTAATTGCATATGAATGAAATTTTACAGTCAAATACTCTACGACAAACATGCAAATGATGCCAAAAAAATCAAGGCTGATGACTAAATAAGCCTATCATACTGCACAGGGAAAATGCAGCAAAGAGAGTATATAAAAAGCAAAATTAGAATATATGGGCAATGCTGACAACAGACAGCAACTCTACAACCATGTGGTTATCTTGCAACCATTCTAGATTGAAAAAATATTACAATGTTCAATTTGAACACTTGCAATCAGATAACAAGGTTTAAAGTGGCTGTAATACTAAGATGAAAGAAACCAGTTGATCCAGTGAATCAATGAAAATGCAATAATGTTGTCACCTGCAGCTAAAGAAGGCACAAGTTGGCGACCACATTTACAGCACACTTGAAAAAAGACAAATGTGATGGAATCAAAATGAATTAAAGGTGTCAGTTTTCATCACAGTTAGGTGATTTCTAACTGAGGCATCCCTCTTCTTCTTTTGGTCAAAGGGTACAGAAGTGAAAATCAATTGTTAGAATAAGCATTACTGTGGAAGGAATCAAATTATTTTCTTGCAGTCATTGGATAAAAGTAATTTATCTTTTTTTTTTTTTTTTTTTTTTTTTTTTTGCAATACAAAACTTTCAGTAAGAATATTCATTTTCTGCACTTTGATCCAACGCATCTGAAAATCTCATACATGATTACTTTTTAGTCTCAAATGGCAAATAGCAAATGTTTAATTTCTTTCCAGCGTCAATTAACTCAGCTTTAGAGAAATACGATGTTATGTCGTTCATTTCAAGCAATTTTTTATACGGGTAACATAATTTGTGATTTAACCTAAATATATTCTTGCAAAAATCTCCAATTAGAGTTTGCCATTTTATATGAATATATGTAAATTTTATATGAATTTATGTTTTTTAATAACAGCTAATGTAATAACAGTTCCAGATTATTGTAAATTTAATCAGTTAATTTGTTTGCATGAGTACCATGAACAAAAAGCAATACTACAAATTACTTAATAATTATTGACCAGCAGTTAAATTTAATGAGAATATAATCACTGTCCAATTACCTTTTTGATCAAGAGCAGAAATTTCTTTGATGATATTTGCAAATGCAGTTTGGGGTGTTTTTCCGAATCTTTCACGCCACATAAGTTCATTTAAGTGTACCTGTATCATATCAGAATATAAAGTTCCTTTTATATGTCCAAGCATATATTTTACAGTTTTTTCTAGATACTGCGTAACATTTAAAATATGGTAACCATGATTATCTGCATCAATGATGTTTCTATCAGCAGAAACTACAGTATACATTCCACCCATGCTATAATATGATTTTACAACAATGATTGATTTTGGAAGTACCCATGAAGGTAAAAGATTAATAAAAGGATTTATTTTATCCTTAAACTGTTTTGGAACAGCACCCATATACACTGCTTTAGTTTTCCTCTGCATGGCTCCAATAATGAGAATATTTTCATACTGTACAACAGCAACTTCTATGATTTCTTTTTCTCCGCCAAATTTCACAAACCGTTCCTTCATGTTAGCAGAACATACTTCTCTTAATGATTGCCAGACACTTAGAATTTGATACAATGGAAGTGGTACTTCAGACATAACAGTTCTCATATCAGACTGGCATGCCCAGTGGTAGATGAGTAAAGAAATAGAAGAAATAGGATAGTCAAATTTAGCATAGAAAGTAGGTCTTGTGAATTCCTTTTGAAAGTGACACCTATGGAAATGAAATGGAAATAATCAAATTACAAAATATCTTACAATATTATAACACATGGCAAACATATTTTAAATAATAACAGTAGAAATTCAACATATATTACTTAACACTCTACATATATGCTAACAGTTAAGTATTACATTTTTGTTTAAATTGCTGATTCTTCAATCTTCAAAACATTTATCACAATATTAAATTGTAGCAAATGTAGTAATGACTTAAATGAAGGACTTAGCTTTCTCCCCTCTCTTGGATGTGTGTGTTCCATCATTTCATTGTGGTTAGTTTCCCTTTGTTGCTTAATATTGGGGGGGGGGGGGTAATGGGAGCCACAATGACTGTTGGATATCCCAAATACAAGTATTCTTAAATTGCCAAGCCAAGTTGGGCATTAAGCGATCATGTAACAACATATTTGTGTTTTCCCTGTTTCTTTTTCTGCTAATGGTTTGTATTTTATATATATTGTGAAGCAAAAGCTCCATAATCTGTTCATAATGTATTTTGAAAGATATAATCATACTTTTAAAACTAATTTCAGTTCCAAATTTAATACATTATACAATATTTTAAGTACAATTTTATACAAAATGCAAAACTTTTTACCATAAAAAAAATAAAAATAAATAAATAAATAATAAAAAAATTTGAAAATAGGGAAAAAAGAATGGCTCATAAAAAGTACAATTAAGCAATAAAAAATTTTACACTACTTTTCCAATGCGCTGTAGTTCTCTCTCTCTCTCTCTCTCTCTCTCTGAGAAAGAAGTCCAAATTCTGTCTATAAAAATTATCACTGCTGATCATTGTTTTTGATACTGAAAACTTTGTGTTGTAATTTTGAATTCTTTTGCATTCATATAAAAAATGTGTGCAAAGTAGTTATATGTGTCGAATGTACTCCACATTGAAGGATTATCTTGTCGAAAAGATTACCTTGTCAATATAGTCAAACTGCTATGAAACCTGCTTTCCATCATTCAAAAGTTAAAAGATGCATTAATACCTTTAATTTAAATAGAAATATGAAAAATTAACTTACAAAGGAAAGACTAGGAAAAGTTTGATATGAAATGCCCAAAGTATTATTTCTTTACCCTTAAAAGATCATTTTAATAATTGTGAAAAATTGACTCATAAATGGCAGATAAACTCTTCAGTTAATGTCTACAGGTACACTGTAAATCGAAGATGGAGTGAAAATGGCATAAGAGCATATAAGCCTGTGAAGAGACCCTTCATTAATGAAAAATAGACACTTAAATGACTATAGCTGGCACGTTACCATACAGGATGGACTGCGAATCAATTGCACAGAGTCATCTGCAATGATGAAGTGACACATTCTCTGACCCTGTCAAAATGGCCCTGTTTGAATGACACCATCATAATGAAAGATTTTAACTCTAACAGTAAAGCATCCTACTGTAGTCATGATATGGGTTTAAGTTATAGCATTATAGTTGAATTTCACTAACCAATTAAGTTTAATTTACAAATTCCTCTGTGCTTCACCTTGTTAGAGATTCATTCATTCCAGAGAATTACGCAGATTTTAAAGGCAAGTTCAGTATAACATCAGAGAAATAGTTTGTAATCATAGGAGTATACTGAATCAACATTCTGCTGTATGCCCACCACATTTGCCTTTTATCAAAACACTGCTGCTCAGTATTTAGATTTGTAAATGTAGAGCTCGTAAGTAGCTGATTGTTAAACTATCAAATCCAGGCAACAGGTAATTTGTTTTTGTAATATTTTAATCTGTTCCTCACAAATGGTAAGGTTGAATAAACTTTCATCAAAAGTTATCAGTTTGTATAATTTTATCATTCAGTTATGACATCAGTAGTAACACATACCACAGTTTTTAACTAATATTTATGAGTGTTACACTTTAAATAGTAAGTAGAAATGTTCCAAAGTGAGAGCTAGGAAAAGTATTTGAAAAGTTTTTAGACGTTAAATTAGTGTTGTATTAGCTATGTTAATAAACACTGGTTAATATAAACCGTGCTACCTACTGGTGATACAAAAAAAGAAATTCCAGTGCACTTCTGATTTGTCTAAAATAAAGAATGAGAATTTTAAAAAGAAATTTCAGATCAACCAAAAACATATAACACTAAAAAAAAAATTGGCAGTAGAGGATATTCTGCATTGCATCCACCCAAAGAAGGGTATTACTTTTACTATTTTAAATTTTTAATAGAATTTTCTTGTGATTAAAATGAGCAAACAAAAATTTAAAAAAATCTCTTCCAATTTAGAACAACGCAAGAAATACTCACATTGATTTTTGGCATATCCAAGCAGATCCATCTTTATAACTAGGATTATCTTTTAAAACCAAGTCAGCTTTGCACTTATCGCATGGGATTCTATTTTTAACAAATCCTTTTTTCACTAACCATCTGACAGGACTACTTGTAAAACATTCTTTCCTTAGTCTGATTTCTGGAAAGAAGTAGCAGGATTAAAGAAGTTTTAAACATTAAAGAAGATTCACATAACAGTAATAAAATTAAACAAATTAAAAATCAGGCTTAACAAACATACTGTTTAATTTGACTGGTTCAGCTTATTCATTATGTGAAATATGGTTTCCTATCTTTTTAACAGTATTTTAATGAAATTGCAATTTTTAATCAAAAAAAATTATGCTTAATTTGTATACAAATACTATAAAAAAAAAAGGTTCCAAACACACTGAAATTTTCTATTCTTTAAATATCAGATTTTAGTCAACTATGTAATAAAATTAGTACATGAAAAAATAAAAAGATTTAGTGGTTCATGACATGCCAGAAATTATATATTTAAGACTTAGTAGTTACATGCTTGAAAATTCAGTAATAATCTCGCACCATAAATTTTCATTAAGAACACAAAAATGAAAATCTCAGTAATACAATTAAATTATTATTCAACTAATATTGATATTAAATCAGTGTAATGAGTAATTCATAAATAATATTACTTAAAATTTCAGATAATTCCTTCATTAAATATAACATAAAAATATTATTATGATAGAGGCAATGAAGAACACAATTTTCAAATTATTATCATTGTTTATAATTTAAAGCTCAACATTAATGTTTCAAATTATAAATAAATGCTTATCTACAAAGGCTTGTAAATGATAAATCGAAAACACACTCTGGTAGTTAATGCTACCATTTCAGATCACATTAGATGGTATTAAAAAATTTCTCAACTGGGTCTAGGGAAAGACAAAACTAACCTAAGATTTTAGAGGCCACCTCTTCTCCCCAGAAGTCCTCTGGGGAACTGAAGTAATGATCTCAATGATTATGCTGTTATGTTAGTGCTAAACAATAAACACTTTTTCAAAAGTTCATTTTCATCCTTAGCCATTCAAAGTGACTTGAAAACAATCTGTAACTCCAGATGAGAACTAGCTTTATAGACACAATCTTGAATACTATCAAGTCCCCAATTCTCTAACAAACTGAATAAGCAAATGTGCAATAGTCAGTTTTGGTATGATAATATTGGTATGATGTATGGGAATGAGAATGAAGGAATTAAAAAGCAGGTAATAAATCCAATTTTCAAGTTGGATTTATTACCTGCTTGTTAATATCAAGTTGTATACACATTTTGAGATTTGGTGATATCATTTTAAATGAAATTAAATAAATAATATTAAATAAAGATTAAATGATAGTGAATCAATTGAAATATAACTCAAATTTTGTATAACAAGAGCACTAAACATTAATGTACATATACTACACATGTACAGCATTTTAAACTAAATGTAAATACTGGAGCAGAAAATTCATCTTTGCTTGAACTAAAACATAATAATAAATTGCAACATAATCAGTGCTAAACAATGAACACTCACTTTTTCCCACAGATAGGGAAAAATTCACTCATGCTTTCATGTTTTGGAAGGAAAGGAGGGAAAAGAAGAATCTATTTGACCTTGATCTGCTGACTACGTCCACACTACACATATCTACGCCCATGCCTTTTCTAATACAAGATTAAAATAACTGCACTTCCAAAGAAAAATTCCACTGTTTTCATGTATCAAGAAAACATGCCAAATGTAAAATAGCAATGAAGAAAACCTACAAGACTCTTTCAATGAGGATAAAGAATCAAAGTAAACCACTACTCTGTTTCACTGAAGAATCCATGCATGTGACTATTCAAACTTTTCCACAAAGAAAGCTTCTACCCAAAAAAATTACACTTAGAGAAAAAATGACCATAAAATTACTCCTCTTTCAGAAATACTGCTATATAAATATTGATCATTTGATCACATAAATTTGATTTGACAATAAATTGTCCATTCCAGGAACAGCTGTAGGGATGACTGTCAAGAAATTTGTTTGAAAAGCTGTTTTAAGCATTAGTGTATGCAAAGTGTAAAAGAATATTCTGCTGGACAATATACAAATGAATTTCAAAGTTAGAATTTTGCTTTCATCAATAAATTTATTTGTCACTTCTCAATAATTTAAAAAACTGTATATTTTTTAATTCAGAAAATGCAATTTTTAGATAAAATATATGTGAAAAATTATTTATTGGCCATAAATAAAAAGAAATATAAAAATTACCAAATCTTGGCTTTTTTCACACATGTGAGCACAAGTAGTAAATTAATTTTACAAAAACTGACAGTTTGCAAGCATTACAAACCTTCAAATTTCTGAACTTGGTTTAATATTTCAAATCAGTAGTCAAGTAAGTATCTTAAAACAGGGCTTGAATTTTTTGTGTTGTTTTAACAATGCCTGACAGCAAGACCAATGAGGAAAACACACAAATTTCACATGTCATAGGTTTCTGATATTTTTCTCATGAAAAAGTATGCAAACTATTTTACAAATATGATTTCCAGTGTAATGATTAGTTTCCATTACTTCTACATTTATAATATTATATAAAATACACAAAAAGTCACATAATTTTGGGGGGGCACCAGCGGCCGAGCAGTAAAGTCGCTGAACACTGGTTTGTTTGGTGCAAGGTTCAAACTCACAAACGGGCTGGCGGCATGGGCGTTTTCGTGGTTTTTCCCATGTGTAACGTGTATACGAGCCAGTTTCCCTTAGAAAGTCCACCCCGAGGTCATCCCTCCCCTTAGGCAGATAGCCCTCGAGGCTTTGCCATAATCACACACATAGAATTTTTTTTTTTTTTTTTTTTTTTTTTTTTTCAAAATTCACATGCATGGATAGACTTTCAAGAGACACAGACTTTAAGATGCATGTGAATTTTTTAAAATCTGCTTCACAAAAGAAAATTGAAGCATCTTTTAAATTCCCACATAATTAATCATCAGAAAATGTGTTAAAATTAAAGAGCTTCTTGTTTCGCTTAGTACATTTTCACATATGTTAAAGTCTTAACTTTCACAGTCACGGCAGCTACTGTTAGAATTAATCATTTCTTACAACAATTTTAAATTTGTTATAAAAATATTCTGCAAAAAGCCATCCAAATAAAATGCTTATGAAATATAGAAAACAGTATCCAAAAGAAATATCTTTAACCACATCAAACAGAGAAAAAAATGAGAAAGTGTGGTCTATGATTAATTAATGCTATCTATGAATTAAAAAGCAAGCTACAATAAGTGAATGCAATAATCAAAATTCAGACTTTAAAAATGAGATATCCAAGTCACACAGTAACCTTAACACTGCTAAGTGGTTAATGTATCAATTTTAAATGAAATAATTTACAAATCAGCAAGCATAAGACTATTTCATAAGACCTAACTTAGTTATTTACATTTTGAAATTTTTTAAAATGCCTACATTCCTTTTGCATTTGGGCATTTAATTTATAACTTGGATAAGCTGCATCTCCCCCAATATTATATTCATTTTTATTCATGTTAACCATTAATACTAGTTTACAAACCTAAATTTTATACTATAAATATAAAAGGAATCGATATTAAACAATCACTTTAAAATAAATTTTCAGATAAATAAAATGCACCATGTTTTTAATCAAAGACATATGTGTGGGAACTGTAACTAAGATTATGTAAGAGGGCCATCTAGATTAGGGTGTGGTCAGATGAGATGAGACGTGAACGATAGTGAGGACAGACGTGTTCAAAATGTTTTGACGATTATTCTTTTTTACTTTTCTTTTCATTTTAATGTAAATAACTAAATTCTAGTTTAACTTCATGAGTTGAAGTTATGCTTATCATCAATCTTTCCCCATATTTTGGTGTCAGAAGTTTCGATTCCGTGCTCATAGTTGGATTGTGCCATTTGGATTACTAACGTTCACCCAAAAGGATTACAGGTGAGCAATTAGCATTTATCAATTTCAATTTGACTGTATAATTGTTTCAAATAATAAAGATGTCTTCAGAAGAAAATTTTGAAAAGTTAAAACGAAAGCGTAGTATTGAAAGAAGCAGTACTACTAAACTAATTTCAAAAATTTATGTTGCTTTAGCAGATGAAAATGTTACACGTGATATCTTAGACAAACATCTAGAAGTTTTAATAGAGAAAATGAATAAACTTAAGTCCTCAGATAGTCAAATTGAACATTTCAATGATGCGAACTTAATCGAGGAAGAAGTAAACAGTAGTACTGATTACCAAGAAAAATGTCTCAGGTATACTAACAAACTTAAACACTTATTGAAACAGAAAGAGTCTTTTACTAACTCGTCGACATCTGAAAAATTGTTAAGTACTTCGAATGATGGTTTAAATTTACCCTCTTCAGTTAAACTTCCTAAGTTAACAATCAAACCGTATTCAGAAGATCCGAAATTGTGGAATGAATTCTGGAATTCATTCGAAACCACTATCGATCGAAATGATTCACTTTCGAAAATTGAAAAGTTTGCCTATTTAAAAACATATTTGAGCGGAGGAGCTTTAAGTGTAGTATCTGGTTTTAAGTTAATGGATAAAAATTATGACAACTGTTAAAGTTACTTAAAGATCGTTTTGGTCGAAAAGATATTATAATTGATTCTTTTATGAGTAAACGTTTAAACTTGCAAAGTGTTAAAAACTCTTCAAATGTTCCATCTTTGAGAAAGTTATATGATGAGCTCGATATAGCTATATGAAATTTAGATTCACTGCAAGAGGATTCAAAATCCTATGGTACACTTTTGATTTCAATTGTTCTAAATTTATTGTCGGAAAATCTTGTTTTAGATTTTAAACGAAACACATACTCAAATGCAATGTAACAATTTCTGACCTTCTTTCTTTTTTAAAATGTGAAATTCAATCCCGTGAATCTACATGTTTAGCTTTACGTGACAGAAAAGTTTTCTCAGCAAATTTTAGTAATTACCAGTCATCTAAATATTATAAATCTAATAGATTTGGTCATTTATCTAAATTTTTTCCTTCGCAGACTCAACTGTTTATCTTGTGGAAATTTCGGTCATAAATCCTTTACCTGTGTTAAGAAAACTCAGAAGCAAAATGCTGACAAAAACAACAGTCCAACATCTGAAAAAACGAATGCCGTCACATCAATCAACTTTCATGCCCCGAACCTACTCCATAAAGTAATCAAAATTAATGATATATCACTCACCGCTATCATTGATACTAGAAGCAAAGCAACGGTTCTGTCTAATGACATTTATAAACAAATGGGGAATTCCGCTTTAAGTATGTTTAATAATATGTTAGCTGGCTTTGGTAATGACAAAATTAAACCAATGGGTTATTTCACAGCTGATATTTTAATAGATACGGAATTATTTACAACTAATGTTTATGTTGTAGACAGTAATGTAATGCCATTTGACGCTATAATTGACATGGACATTCTTGAACAGGGTGAACATAAACAAAGATGGTGTTCATATTTCTAAACATGTTGTTAAACAAAATGATCCGGAAGATATGTACATCAATAATATTTCCCTTAATCAAACATTTGAACTAGAAATAGGTCCTACTGCTACAAAAGAACAAGTTAGAATTATTGAAAATCTTGTCTCCAATTACAGACCTCTTAAAACCAAAACTATGAACATTGAGATGACTATTCAAGTAAAAGGTAAAACACCTATTTTTCACAGACCTCGACGATTAAGTTTTGTCGAAAGAGACATTGTAGACAAGCAAACTCAAACTTGGTTAGCGGACGGCTAATAATTGAACCTTGTTCTTCCGAATATTCTAGTCAAGTTGTAGAAGTACGGAAAAAAAACGGCAACCCTAGAGTTTGCATTGACTATTGGAAATTAAACAAGAAAATAGTTAAAGATCCATACCCCTTACCCTTAACAGAAGACTTATTGGATAAACTACAAGATGCTCATACATTCACTATAATCGATTTTAAAAAATGCTTTCTTCCATGTTAGTGTCGACAAAAACACCTGACATTACACTTCATTTGTCACACATAATGGACAATATCAGTTTCTACGTGTACCTTTCGGTCTCTGTACTTCTGTATCATTCAAAGATTTGTAAAATCCGTTTTCAAGGATTTAATCTTGCAAGGTCATGTTTTACTGTATCTAGATGATATCATAATTCCTGCTAAAGATGAAGATGAAGGGATTCAGCATTTGAAATCCGTTTTCTCAGTTGCATCTGCTTATGGATTCGAAATTAATTTTAACAAATCTAAATTTTTAAGTCGTAGAATTGAATTCCTTGGTCATGTTCTCAAAAATGGTCAACTGTTCCCATCTCCTCTTAAAACAGCCGCTGTTATTAATTATCCTGAACCTAAGAGTCACAAAGACTTATGAAGTTTCCTTGGTCTTGCCGGATATTTCCGTAAATTTATTCTCAATTTTTCCATAATTGCTCAACCATTAACTGATCTCCTTAAAAAAGATAACGGACAATCAAAGAAAAGCTTTCAATCTTTTGAAACAACGTTTATGTGAAAAACCCGTACTCAGCCTCTATAATCAGCACAGCAATACCAAAATACACACTGATGCCAGTACCCATGGCTATGGTTGTATACTCATGCAAAGATCTATGACTGATAATTGCCAACATCCTGTTTATTACATGAGCAAAAAGACATCTGATGCGGAAAAGAAATTCACCAGTTACGAACTTGAGGTACTGGCTGTAATGCTTTGAAAAAATTTAGAGTTTACTTAGGAAAACACTTCAAAATTATTACTGACTGTAATGCGTTCAAAATGACGATGAACAAGAAAGACTTAAATACACGAATAGCACGTTGAGCATTGATGTTAGAAGATTTCAACTACGAAATAGAGCACAGAACTGTTGATGACACACGCTGATGCATTAAGCAGATCCTCTGTTATGGTCATCACTCAGGATAGCATCATTTTGAAAACACGAAACGCTGAAGAGCAAGATGCTCACATCCGAGCTATCAAAGAAGTCTTAAAAGTTAAAACTTATGATGACTATTGTGTTAAAGCTGATATACTTTATAAATTTGTAGACAGTAAGGAATTACTTGTTATTCCAGAATCAATGCAGAGTGACATAATTAAGGACACATATCTTCGTGGACATTTCGCTTCTAAACGAACTGAAGAACTCATCAAACACGAATTTTATATTCCTAAACTTAAAGATAAAATTGACAACTATATTGCTAATTGTGTTCCTTGCATACTAATTAATCCTAAATGTGGTAAACAAGAAGGTATATTGCATTCTATACCCAAACAAGATGTACCGCTTCAAACATATCACATTGATGATTTAGCACCACTCCAGAGTACTCATAAAAAATGACAAGTATATATTTGCTGTTATTGACTCTTTCACAAAGTTTGTATGGCTTTATCCGACAAAATCTACTAATAGCGCCGAAGTAATATCTAAATTGGAAAATCAAAAATTTGTCTTTGGAAATCCTTCGTGTATCATTTCAAATAAAAGATCAGCATTTACTTCAAAAGATTTTCAAGATTATTGTTCAACCAACAATATTCAGCATATTCAAATTACTACAGGACTGCTTCGTGCCAATGGACAAACTGAGAAATTGAATTCTGTCATAAATTCTGTTCTTTCCAAATTATCGATTCAAAATCCATCAAAATGGTATACATACGTCGGCGAAGTTCAGCAAGTGATCAATTCAACATACCAACAAAGTATCAACACAACTCCATTCGAACTCATGTTTGGAACTAAAATGAAATCTACTAATCATGACAAAATTGTTAAATGCAAAGAGATCCATTCAGATTTCATCAATGCTCGTGATGATCTTCGCAAGGAAGCTAAACAACAGATTTTGAAAGTCCAGGCTGAAAATCGTAAAACTTACAATCTGCAACGTAAACCATCCCGTAAGTTCGAGCTTCATGATCTAGTGGCAATCAAGCGTACACAATATGGACCTAGTCTTAAACTGAAACCCAAGTTTCTCGGACCCTATAAAATCATGAAAATCAAGCCAAATAACACTTACGATGTTGAAAAATCTGGTTTCTTCGATGGACCTGTGAAAACAAGTACTTGCGCCGAATTTATGAAACCTTGGACTTCATCACTAGACTTTTGGACTTTATCCATATTTTCTTTGATTATGACTACTAATTATTACTTTTTTCTATTTGTCTAGGTGCTGTTAATAGAAGATCCAGACAGAATATTATTTTCATTTATCTCTTTAATTTAGTATTTTCATTTATAGTTTAACAGTATTACTATTTTTTCTTTTTATTTTATTTTATATGTTAAATTTCACTGTTTGCTCTTGTCATCTGAGGGCAGATGACTATGTCGTATGGCCGAATTATATGGGAACTGTAACTGTAACTAAGATTATGTATGAGCGTCATCTAGATTAGGGTGTGGTCAGATGAGATGAGACGTGAACGATAGTGAGGACAGACGTGTTCAAAATGTTTTGACGATTATTCTTTTTAGTTTTCTTTTCATTCTAATGTAAATAAAAAAATCCTAGTTTAACTTCATGAGTTGTAGTTATGCTTATCATCAATCCTTCCTCATATATGTAACATGCATTAATTTCTAAGCAGGAATTTTATTTATTTCCTTAAACTGTATTTTGTACTTTTTCTTGATTTTCTTCATAAATTTTATTTCTTTCTTTCCAGCAATTCACTTACAGATTTTCTGATCAAAAGATACTCATATGAATTTTGCAGACATAAAAATATAACAAGCATTTTAATTAATATTTGCTTTATAAATAAACTAAATTTTAAAAGGAAATAATGTTTTTTTTTACTACTTAAATGTAAAATTCATATTCTTACGATGGCACTCTATTATACACTAATATATAACGCAGAACTAAAGAAAATTATTTAATAATAATTTCTTAACCCCTTAACTGCACTGCCACGGAAAATGTACAAGATTCATTTCCCAGTGCCATGGTTTTTCACACAGGCACACGTAGTTATGCGATGTATTAGGGGGAAAATAAGTGCAAGTTTTACTTTCTAAAAACTGTTTACTTTCACAAAATAAAGAATAAAAGAAGAAAATAAATGCACAAAATTTAATGTTTTGAGTAAAAGTATAATAAAAAGATGCAAGTATAATAAAAATTATATTTTTATAATAAAAAAGATCCCTAAAATGGAGTTTTGATAAATTCATTTTTAGACCAGTAAAGTGTAATATCAGGTTTCAGTGTTATACCTTGTGAAATCAGTATGCCTAAAAAACATATATTTCTTCTGAACTGGTTGAATGCCATGATTTTGTTCTTGATTTTTCGTTTGCAAGGTGTTGGTTCGTATACTCATCTATAAAACGGTTAGTTTCAGTAACAATATGAAGCACGAGCAGTTCATCAAAAAATAACTTGAAAAAGATAAATGGGTTTGAAACATCGTTATATCTTTCTTTATTCCTGGAACCTACTACAAAAAAAAAACCAAAATGGAGGACACAGAATAAAAAAAAAAAAAAAAAAAAAAAATGTTTTACTTAAATAAAACCAGCCAATACCGCGCAGTCATTACTTTCACCACTTTAGACACACCCCTCTCTCCAATTTCTCCCCACACATCTCTGAAATAGTATCCTCCTTCGCATACTTTGTCAAGGTCATTGTGGTGTTGCATTCCAGAGCTTTGTGAATAATTTTACAGGTAGCAGCGCAAAGCAAATGGTGGTAGTTTAGAATGGTGCATATATATACGCCCGGGGCAGTTAACGCATCGGCTGAGCAAGGCGTATATATACGCCCGCGGCAGTTAAGGGGTTAATCTTTTTAGGAAATCACAACTGATCACATAAGATCACAGCAAACATACATAAATTAAGCATTAAAGAAAGTGCATAATGATAAAAAACTAACAACCATAAACAGAAGCCTTAGGTTGCTGGAGTCTCAGTGGTTGGAAAGGATACATGTTCTCCGAGCAGTGCATAATGCAAGCAAGGTTAATTGTTCCATTTGTTACCATTGGCATGTGGCTCATAGCAATGAAGCAATCAAATGTCATTCAGCCAGTGAGCTACTCCAATGGATGCCAAAGTGACATTATAAATACAGATAGAAGTAGGCAAGGACACTAAAACTTCACCATTGATTGCAAGGATATAATCCTACTAAAATAATTGTTCAGCTCCATTTCAATTTTAACGGAGGAAAGAGGTAAGAGGCCTTGGTCAGATACCAAGGCCTCTTACCTCTTTCCTCCTACCACCAAACCACTCGAGATGGTTTTGGGCTTGTCAATATTTTAAGTGCCCTCATACTACACAGACACTCATGCTACACTTACAAATCTCATTTCTTCCCTAGGATTTGACCCAACAACATGGCAGACAACATGGTTAACCACTACACCAATCAAGGCAAAAACATCAGGACAGAGCATTTGTTTCAAGTGTACAACATTACAACACTGCTTTCCACCATTTACGATAATCTGATAATCATCTATAATTAGGCAAATGCTGCTCCAAATTACTGCCAGACAACAAGTTGACTGGGTCTTTAATACAGAAGGTCACCCTATTGCATACTGAAGATCAGCAAGATAACTAGCACCAAATGCAGAGTGTTTGAACCAATCAACATGAAATAATATCCAGTATATTTGCAAGGTTTCTAATGATTAGTTACAGTTGGTACCAATGATAACATGTAAAAGCTTAATGATGAGTTATACAGCACACAGATATTGATTTTGCTGAAGAACACCCCACAACATTCATATCAGACGTCACAAAATGAGTAATCTTTTCTTATAACAGCTAGACACTCGTGATAATCCTCCATTCTGTTCCACATCCATAACAGAATCTAAAGTATAACAATTACATCCTTCAACTGCTATGTTACCCTCCTTTGAAACAAATTTTGGGTCTTTTTCAACAAGATTACACTCAACCACTTACAGCAAGGACCTTTTCAGGCTAATCTATAATGGCAATACCTTAACATATCCAGCCTGATTGACTCACCTTTCCTTGATTGAGACGTTAGGAACACGATGGGAAGTAACCTGCATGAACTCTCGAAAGTTGACAAGATGACCAATTAGTTAAAATTTGCCTGCAAGCTATAATACAGAATATTATCTATATAATTTAAGCATCTATGCCACAATAATAAGTTGTACCTAATTCTTTTGCTTCTATTGTGGATTTACAAGAAATCAATTTCTTTTCTTATTGATCTACTTCACATACCAAATTTCAAACTGCCTGGAAGAATTTCGCTTTACACATTTTTTCTTCATGAAAATATAAAAGTGTTGACAAGAAAATAATTGCAAAACATATCTTTTTTATTTTAAATTTCTAAGATATACATAAAATTTTTCTAAAAAATACCTAAATATAAAGCTTCATGGTCTTGTGAGGTGTAACTTTTTGAAGGATCTCTGACATAAACTCTTGGCATCCTTGGCAAAGTTTTCTGCAAAACTTCAATACTTGGATTACCAAATGATGGCCAATTCTGAAACTCACTGTCTAATTTTTTCACAAACTCTATTCGTTTATCAGGTACAAGCTAATAAAAAGAAAATAATAAACATTAAAATGAAGGTCAAGTTACTTCCGACACATAACTAAAAAAAAAAAAAAAAAAAAAAATTCTAATAAATTGACATATTATATGGAAATTATATTTAAAGAAATTTACTGATAACTTCTACATCTTACTCTGGGGTAGAGCAAAAGGAGAAAAACCTTTCCTAATGAAAAATGTTCATTACCTACAAAGACATGCATGCTAATATACACATATATATACTAATATACACACATATATTATCACTAATATAGTATCACTATAATATATCACTAATATAGTATCAGCTGTCATGAGACTGGTGACAAAGAACAAGTTGATTCGCTAAATTTTTGTCATGTGTACATTTGTCATGTTTTGTCATGTTCGCTAAATTTTTGTCATGTGTAAATCGTGTACTGAGCCTGTAGAATTAAGCCTGAATTCTATTATTTTAGTTATTTATCACACTTACATCTATTTCTTGCACATGCATGGACTTATCCAAGTCCTCAATATATGAATTCTCACATATACTTAAGGCTTATCAAGAGCCGGTGCTAGATATTTTACTGCCTGATGCAGTCTTTGCAGGTCCTAAATTTTTCTAACAAACCCCTCCCTAAGTTCTAAATGTTTGTCTATTTCTAAATTTTGGGTCCCGCTGCTTTCGCTAAATTCAAAAAATTTTGTCTTCTCTAGGTTCCAACACCTGGTGTGGCCATACAAGCTCTGGCACAGGGTCTGAGTTTATGTGAATAACAAATCAGTTAGTCTTAATTTAAATAGCACTAAATGTAATTCTTTGGCCTATGAGTATCCTTAACAAAATCTATTTTTAGCCATATGGGTAGAAATTTTTGTTAAATGTTTCCTTGTCAGCATTTCTTAGCGCAATAACTTAAATCTGTAATCACTGCCAAGTGTAATGTCAACAGAGAAGTTTACTATACTCTTTGTTATTCAATTACTATTGAAAAAAAAAAAAAAGTATTTCAAACATCGCTGCATGCATAAGTTGTCATGTGCTGATAAACATGCAACGATGAAAGCCAAATATAATAAATACTGATTCGCCAGGTTCGCGTCAGGGATATAAAATATTATATGGTGTTTAAAATCAACAATGTTTCTATGTAGAATTTTCCTTTTGAGATGTGTGACAAGCAGATATGCAGCTACAGAATCAAATTATTGATTGCACAAATTTATGCTAAAATGATTGTTTCTTCAATAATGAGGTATTTTATTTAGTGGTGAAGTGAAATTAAGAATCGGGACTCTCCGCATGTTTTATTATGGGGGGGAATAATATGCGAAGCTTAAAAAAGGTTGGTGGTGGTCCGGATTTTAGGTCAGTCCGGATAACTGGACGTCCGGATCTCGAACTTTGTACTTGTATATATATATATATATATATATTGTTTCAAAAGAATATAGTAAAGTTAAATTATGAATTTAACAAACATTCTCTATTCGTAAAAAGCAAATTTAAAGTTAATTAAACTTTAAATAAAATTGAACTACAAATAAATGATTAATTATTGCTGTGAACTAATCTACAATATCATTTACATTCTGAGAGCATATGTAAAGCAAGTGCAAGTATCAAAATCTATGAATATATAATAAATGTATAATTCCAATAAATTTTTTAATCCTAAAAATTTATAAAAATGCATAAGTGAATAATTGTTGAGCAGGCAGGAGACAGACTTATCAAGGGGAAGTTGCCTCCAAACCTAACTCTTCAATTATTCAATTTGTGTTTCATCATCCATGTATGCAATAAAAATTAAAGAAGAAATACATATATACATATATTTCTTCTTTACTTTTTATAATACCTTTCAAACAGAATTATCATAGAAGCATTTTTGCAACTGTTTTGTATAATACAGGAGTATTTTCATGACTGCAGATTAAAACTGAAATCTGTCATCAAACCCAAAAGAGAAAACCAATAATTCATTGCTACACTTCAATATTTATAAGCATATCTTTAAACATATGTATTTCAATAAACTAAGCATAAAGTAAATTAATGGAAACACAAATTAAATAAATAATTAGCATAATTAAGACACAATAACACGCCGAATAAATACTAATTCAGAAGACAAACAACAAGAATCAGCGTTATATTTACAAAATTTCCACAGGACTAGTTTCGATGGTTTTACCGAACCACCATCCTCAGCTGCAAAACCGCAAATGAATGCTGAAAATCTCAGCTGCAAAACCGCAAATTTTTTTTTTTGTTGTTGTTGTTGTTGTTGTTTGTCTTCTGTATTAGTAAATAATTAGCAGTCAAAGAAAGTACATTAAAATGGCAAATTCTTTCGGTTAACCTCCATTGCATCATCAAACAATTTTTTGCCTTCTAGATACTTTGATGCCAACACTATCAAGTTAGAATATTCTGCTAATTTACACAAGATTTAACTATTCAGCTCTTCGAATAGAGAAATTAAGTTTGGTTCTTGAATGAACTCTTCAGATGGAATACAATCCATAAAAATAACTGTGTACTAAAGATGCAATTAAAAAATATTTTTTAAATAGCCTATGACTACTTTTAAGAAAGAGGTAAAATGACTTTCTGACACTAACTTATTTATCCTATGAACATTTGTGTCAATTCAGAACTTGATATGATCATCCCAGTAACTAATGATTTTCTGCCAATCACTGAGCATTTAAGTTGCACAGAGAATTCATAATCAGCAACATTACAATTTCTGTATGCATAGTGTTGCTTTCCTTTGTTAAAGAAAAAGAAAGGTATATATGTACTAAATTATATTTGCCAACAATTTGTCCTCTCAAATTATTTATGAATACATTTTGCCATTTTCAAATTTTTTAAGCTTGGATATCTTATAATTTATACTTATTTTTTAAGAAGATATGTGAATAGCATTCACTTGTATTCAAAAATAAATACACTAACCTGAAATGGTACTTTCACATATATTTTTGTTGAAAGTTTTGATGCAATATTTGCCTTTGCATAAGTTTTCATTTCACTCGGATACATACATTTCAGTCCACCAGAATTGGACCTCTGGAATGAATTAAAAATTTATATACATGGCATGAATTTAAATTTATACACATATCTCTAAAATATATTTTAAACTTTAAAAAAATATGTGCCAAGATATGCAATATGTGATGTTGGAAATATCTTTTATTAATTCAAATAATGCTGTAAGTGTCCTTAATAATAAACTGGATGTACAATAAATTCAGTGCATTTTATACAAAATTATTAAAAGCTCCATGGCTTTCCAGTCTATTAAGCAATAACAGTTTGAAAGATAATTTATAGATATTACATCACGTTGAATGGCAACACTGGAAAATAATATTTGTAAAGTAATGGTTTAAGAATTTTGTAAAGACTATACTAAAAACTACTTAAATAAAAGTACACATAAAATCCAGCTTTAATTCTAGAATGCTGATTAAGAGATACATTAAAAAATACCATTATTATTTTCATGGTTTATTTTTTATCTACAAAACAAATGTAGGATACAGCCTTTGACCTTTACTGGAGTTTCAAAACAGTTGAAGATGAAAAATGGAAAATAGCTTTACAAGGCTAAAGATATCACTATAAAATTCTCATTTAAAATAAGAGATGAAAAAAGAAAACATGAAAATTTAATCACAGAATGAACACGACCTAGCAAAACAGACTAAAAACAAACAGACCTAGCACATTTCACTCACATGGGTTGAAGTTATCCAAAAGCTCCAGGAAAGTGTCTTAACTCCCTGAGTGGCATGATTGCCTTTATCCATTTATGGGATTTTTTTGTCACCTGGTATATATTAGTTAATAATTTAAAATCTTTTGCTTTCTTATTTTCTTTAATGATGTAAATATCATCTTAATAAATAGAATTCATAAGTACAGAGATGAAAATACATGCTTCATTCAATAAACAGTCCAAAAAGAATGTTTAAGATTTCTCTAATAAAGCTTTATGTTTATACCTTTAGTATTATCACATTACATGCCTGTGAGAAGAATTTATTAGTGAAGCTGGAAACATTTGAATCTACCTACCTATTAGATATCTGGCATGAAATTCAGTATTTGCTACAAGACCAACAAATACTTTCTACCCCAAAAACTTAATTATTCAAAACAAGAATGCATAAGTACATTCAAATTCTTGGAAATCTGCAAAACAGCCAGATTTGAGAACTCAATCAAAGTTCATTTTTACAGACCCAGAAATCAGCTAAACAAATATGGTGCTCTAGCTTCTTGATTTAGAAAGGGATCAATTTAGCTTAACAACTACATCATTTGGCAGTTTATCCTATTTCCTAAGCAAAACACAAGCACTTTACAGTCAGCAAATGGACAAAACTGTCTTTATATATCTCCAGTCATTTGTACCAACTAAATAAGAGAAATCCCCTTCCCTAAAAAAAACCAAATGAAAGAAAATTAAAAAGTGTTAAGAATGAATTGCATGATTTTTCAGAA
Source organism: Stegodyphus dumicola (assembly GCF_044657685.1). Taxonomy (NCBI): domain Eukaryota; kingdom Metazoa; phylum Arthropoda; class Arachnida; order Araneae; family Eresidae; genus Stegodyphus; species Stegodyphus dumicola. Next base: position 266,342,976 of record NC_140770.1, on the reverse strand, counting down.
TTATGACAAAAAATTAAAAATTTTATGGCAATTGCTAAAAAAGTTAGCACAATTTAACTCTTTGAGTGACATGGTTTATCGGAACATGATTTGAAAACTTGCATTTAAATAATAGATTTAGCAAAATTTGCATAATTATGTAGTTTAGTCTCTGTATTTGCAAATTTTCATTCATTAAAATGATACTTACAGCATTAAAGAAAATAAGGAAACAAGAGCTTTTAAATTAACAACTAATATATACCAAGTGACAAAAACTCTCATCAACGGATAAAGGCAATCACGTCACTCAGGAAATTAAAACACTTTCATGGAGTGTTAGGATAACTTCAACCAGTGTGACTGAAATCAAGCAACCATCTAAAAACTGCTTTCAACTTTTAAGACTAAAACTCTCTCAGATATGATGGACAGATATTAATAATTTATCTAATGTTTAAACAAAGTGAATAATGCCCCAACAAGTAAGACACTGCATAACGCTTAAGCAAACAAAAAAGAGCAAATAAGAAAATTTTGATTAGAAAATGTACACATAGTATTAGCAAAAACTGAACAAAGTTAATCTCTGTTAATAAGCTTGATTTTCAAAACATAATTGAATTTCAGAACATGCTTACATCTTTTTTAAATGCATTTTGATATCAAGATAAATGTCACACATCTATTTCTAAATATAAAACATTGTATGCATGCGTACAATGAAAAAGTTACTTTTAATACACATTAAAAATACATAAATAAAGTTCATATATTTTTAGATACAGCTTAACTATATTCTGAACTACACAATGACTTGAAAAAGAACTAACCACTGACAGAGATTCTTTCTTCATACTAACATTTGAATTAATTTCCTTGCATGTTTCATCAGTATTTGTGGCACTTGCAGACCTTCGAACCTCTATTTTATAAATAAATATTTGTTATCATACAATACAAATACAGTTAAATACATATATAACACAGTATTAAAGTACACACAGCATATTAATTATCAGGATTTTACTCATGTCAAAAACAGAATAAAATTAAACTGCTGCAAATTTAATTGTGAATTTCTTAATTTAAATAATACACTTTAAGTATTTATTGAAGATTTAGAATTAGCTTTCTTTCTTTAGAGAAATATTACCTTAAAAATTAAATCAAAAGCCACTTAGGTTTCAAAATTTTTTTAAATAACAAATTTTCCAAATATTAGTCCAAAATGTTCTTTATATATCAATGAAAACGTATCCCGCAGCTTTTCTAACATTATCACAGGAAAACATGTTGGAAAATCTTTTACAAAAGTCATCCGCTTTAAGAGTGTAAAATTGAAAAATCTGATGTGTACACCACATGACTTCCTTGTGTGGAATATTAAATTATAGGCACTTCATTTAAGCTTATTTCCTCGAATTTAATTACAGATATATTTTTTATTCATTTAATTCTGTTTTCAGTTTGCGGCACGACAAAAAAGCATAAAACCTCAAAAAATCTTCATTAAAAATTGAAAAATATAGGAAAAAATAAAACACCAAACACAGTTAAAGCAATCAAGAAAAACAAATTTTTACAATTAAAATTAGACTTTCTAAGCAAAAATCAGTCAACGGGCAATATGGCAGATATTTCGGTGCACAAAATGAAAGTTTAATTTTCATCCCACTTTGCAAAAAGACACTGAAGGTGCAAAAACTGAATTCACTATTTTGCTAAGTTTCAAATGCACACAAACATGGCTGCTATGGCAAAAAAAAATTAGACATAGCTGCACTTAAACAACTTTTAAATTGTTGATAATTCTACAAATATTGTATACAAATTAACTAAAGGCACAAAAACATTAACCGGAAGATAAGAAAAACATAATTCAATCATTTTTAAAGCAAAAAATGCACAATTTACTATCATAAGAATTTTTAAAAATGAGCTCACTGAGCCAAGTAACAGAGTGGTATTATATACATATATAAATTATATAATATTGAATGAACTGAAATTCACTGAAATCAAAAACAAGTTTTCCTAATACTTGCACAATAGCTACAAAGTAAGATAATAATAATTTATTTAAAGAAATATTGATTATATTATCTTTTAATTTAGTAGAATGTATAAAAATGAGGTAACCCAGAAGTATGAAATTTTAATTCCAAAAATTGTTTTTTAAAAGGAACTTGAATGTAAATCATGAAAAAAAAAATTTTTTTTTTAAGGGGACTTGAATTTAAATCATGAATAACAAAAATTCAAACTTTGAAAAAGAATAAACCCAGTAATTATCGTCACTTTTGGTGCAGCCGATTGCATCTAAAACAGGAGGAGCACATCTACATGTTATATACAAAATTTCAACGCTCCGAGACCACTCATTCTGAGTTATGCGAAATACATATTTTATAATTCGTTTGGGGGGAAAAGAGTACATTATTCTGTCCTTACGTACAGATGTCATGCAAAAACATTGTTAAATTGCATTTGATAGAGGTCAAAATGGATATTTTCATTGAAATATGAAACCCAGAATTTTTCATGATTACAATACTTCCTTTACTTTGTATAAGGAAATAAAAATTATTTAACTGATATCAAATTATGCAAAATTTCCCCAATTTTATAATTTTCATTGTTTTAAATTAATTAAATTCTTAGAAATCAGATGATGATAAAAAAAAGTTTTCTATTTTTCATACATGTTGCTAAGAACAGGGATGGAGGGATTAAATAGATTTAATTAATCTTAGATAATTAAAATAATAACAGATGATAATTAATCTCAGATTTATTTTTTCAATAACAGAGTATTAAAATAAAAATTTTGGTTTTCAGTATTAAAATTTTCTGCAAAATGTAAAATACTGAAATTCCAAAGCATCATAAACTATGCAAAAATGTGTTTCCAATTAAATGAAAAAATAATATTTTCCCATATTAATTAGTTTAAAAAAGATACTGAGCAAGTCTTCAGTACTAGAAACTAATGAATGTGAAAGTTTTTAAATTCGCTTTAAATTTTATTCACTGCAAGAATTCACTTTAAATTTTATTCGCTGCAAATTAAAATTCGCTTTTTCAGTTTATAAATTCCTTATTCTACTCAAATCAAAACTGACAATATACATGAAAGACAATAATCTGCTCTATTAAGGTTCAAACCATAATTAGGTGATTTATTATACAAAAATGAATTAGAAAACTGATCTGATTTCAAATAAATTTATTAAGATGGACAAAATCTCCATATAAAAATTGCTGAGTATGTTCAATATATCTGCATTATACATACCTTTTTTAGATTGTATATTTTTTAAATTCTGATCCACCTAAAAAGAATAGCACATTGATCAAATTTTCTGTTTTATGTTTAGAATATTCTACAAAATATTATTTTCAATATTAACAGATAAAATAGAGCACACTTATTCTCAGATAACATATAGAGATTTTAAAAAAAATAATAATAAAGCCTTCTACACCATCTAATAATGAAAAAGTTTCTTATTTTGATTGTAATTAAATTTTGCTTGAAAAAAAATTTCAAAAATCTGGAACTGAAATTTATTTGAACTCAAAATTTGTAGGCATAATATTTTTTATCATTTAAATTTCCAAATTGCACATACAATTCATAACCTACTTCATTAAATTATCTACTTTAACCAAATGCTTCTGAAGTGAATAGATATACTGAAGTGAATATATCTGAAGTGAATATACATACAAATCAAAATAAATTAATGAGTTATTTAGTGTACTAAAATATCCACTATGTCAAAAAAGTGTTCAGGAAAGATAAGAATTATTAAACATATCATGAATAAGAATCCCCAGATAAGAAAACGTAGAAATTTTATATCTAGGACAGCTAAATTGAGCAGAGGAAAAAGCAGAAAAGACATAACAGGCAACACAATATAAAAATATGAGAAAAACAAAGGCCAATAAAGATAAATTCATAAATTAATGTATGATTGATAAATATCATAAGTATATAATAAAACAAGCTTGATAAGATTTCTTGACAAAGGTAACATTCCAAGTACTAGAGATTATAGACAACGAACCCTGCAACTATCTTCAACAGACATCCAGCTATGATAGCTGGTATCAGGAGACCACTGGCCGGTTAAGACCACTGAATACTGGCAGTTTGACCTGCTTTGGGTTCTAACAAAGGTGAACAGGCTTGTTGCATGGTCATTTTTTCTATGTTCCCCATATGTAGCTAGTTCCCCCCCCCCAGAAAGTCCTCCGTGAAGGCATACCTTTTCTTAGGCAGATAGCCCTTGTCACTTTATCATATAAAGAATAACCTAACCTTCTTTCATCATAAGACCACCAATACGACCAGTATTATTGAGAATACCGAAATGACCAATACATAAACATCAATAGTTATAATATTATTCTCTATGACAATCACTTGCTAATCCAACCGAGACCATCAAATCTGTATATAAACGGGTCAAATTTCCCTATCAAATTAAAATGTTTCATATATTAAAAAAATAAGATTGATTCTTACTATTGAACTGATTTACTATAACAGCAAAATTACTTTTTTCTGAAAACAGTAATTAAATCGTTTCTGAATCCTTAATTTTATAATTTTTAGCATGGTATAATTTGTCACAAAATATTCATTTGTCACAATTTGTCATTCATTTGTCACACTATATTAAGAAAGATTTTTAAGCATATTTTATTTTTTACTTTTTAGTTGATTAAGTATAATAATGAAAGAAAAAACTATTTTCTGAATGAAGGAAATTATTTCCTTGAACCTACATAATAATAAAATATGCAATTTTCTTTCTTTCAAAGTCTGTGATTTCCAAGTGATATAGCATAACCTTGAAAGGAACAAAACACACTGCTGAAACTTTGTCATGACAAAATAGGAAAGTTTTGCATGATAAAATAGGAAAGAAATTCATTAATAACTTTTATCATTCTATTAAAACAAATAAAAAGTTGGTTTTATAATCTGGGAATACATCAATACACTATGAATAATAGTTTTTAACATTAAAATATTGTGTAATAATAAAAAAATCAATTTATTTTAGAAAACTTCTCCAAAAACCAATAAATTATGAAGAGACTGGGAATAATTTTCATTAGGAACATTAATTTTGATTTTTTCAATGGTACAAAGTTCAAAATTCTTAAATGATTAGTTTGGTCATTAAGCACAAATATATGCTAAGACTCCACAGAATAGCCTTTCAACATTAAATAACTGAAACATATATGCATATCAGATTTTGAAAATACAACAAGCAATACTATACAAATATATATTACAAACACATGCAGTAGGTGAAATTTCACGAAAATCAGGTCACTGATTACATGATCCGATACAGGAAGAGAAACTACTTTAATAAAACCACATAATAATTCATTTAATGCCACAAATTTACATTACAGATTACTTTAAAAGAAGGAAGCTAAAACAATCCATATAACTGCAAAATCAGCCACTAATGAACAATACTCCTTATTACTAAATGAACTGTACTTACCTCGCTTATTTTTTGCCTCAACTCTATAAGTGATCCATCTGGAATAAAAAATAATAATAATAATAATAATAATAATAATTAATTAAAATATAAAGAAAAGAGATTTCATTATAATTTTACTTGAATTATAAAAACAAACAAGTGAAAACAGACCTTTGTTATCCAAAATAAGTAAAATAATATTACCGTAATTTCCGGAAGTAACACCGCGGCGTTTACGTGTTTAAAACTTAAATTTTCAGCAGGTGCGGCGTTTAGGTGCACTAAAAATAAAATATTTCCTATGATGGTCATTGTACATAGTTTGGATGGCCTTGTCGTGCATAGACTGGTGCTGTTCCCACACAAAAGACCACTCAGTTGCTTTTTGCGAACGTTATTTTTACATTCTTTCCCTTGAACGGACCTACATGCCTTATTCACCCTAAACGAGATCTCAGAACAATAACATTCTTCCCCCTTTCAAATCAACATTCTCATCAGTTCGAATAGTCTCTTTCCTCTTCCATTCGATGAATCTTCCAGGACCCATCCTCTCCCCACCCCTGCCTTTTCTGCAATTTTTTTCAAAGGCGGACACGATTCAAAGGCGGACTCCACCTGCCTCGCAATAACGAACTCTGACGTATTTCCCCTTCAGCATGAATGGATTTTTCTTGGCATTCTGCCAGATACATATCCCATCAGTTTGAGTACAAGTACTTGTTGGATAGTTTTTAAGTAAGAAGGGAGCGGAAAATTTTTGAAAATGTCCCTAAATGGCACAGAAGCTATACTGCTGGTTTTCAGCTTAATGTAATTTCACGTGCTGAACAAATTGGAAATCGAGCAGCAGCTCGAGAGTTTGAAGTGGACGACAGATGTATTCGACGTTGGAGAACTGAAAAAGAACTTCTTAAAAATATGCCACAACAGAAACGAGCCAAAAGAAGTGGTACTGTAAGGTGGTCACATCTAGAGGACGACCTTGCAAACTGAATAAAGGAGCAACAAGGAAAGGGAATGGCAATTTCAACTGTAAAAATTCGCTTACAAGCAAAATTTATAGCAAAACGAATGAACATAAATGATTTCAAAGGAGGCGTAGCAGATTTATGAAAAGAAAAAATATTTCTGTGCGTACTAGAACAACAGTCAGGCAACAATTACCAATGGACTGGCAGGATAAAAAGTCATCTTTTCTAAAATATGTGACAGCTATTATTGACAAAAAAAACTTCTTCAGTCGCAGATAATAAATATGGTTGAAACGCCGTTAGCTTTCGACTCTCCTGCAAACAGAACTGTTGATGAAACTGGTGCAAAAACTGTATCTGTGTTTATGACGAGGCATGAAAGAACGTTATTTACATGTGTGTTAGCTTGTGCCGCAAACGGTGACAAGCTAAAGCTGATGATCATTTTTAAACGAAAGACTATTCCGAAGGGAGATTTTCCTAATGATGTAATTATTTGTGCAAACGAGAACGACTAGATGTGCGAAGCAATCATGCAGGAGAGGCTGCAAAAAGTTTGGCAGTGTCGTATGGGATCTTTTTTCCAACCAAAGGGGTTATTGATAATGGATTCCATGCGTGCTCATTTCTTTAAGTCAGTGAAAACCAGATGTCAAAAATTGTCTACGACTGAAGCAATAATTTCTGGTGGTTTGACAAAAATCTTACAACGGTTAGATTTGTCAGGTATTAAATCCTTCAAAGCTTAAGTCTGAAAGCGGTGGGAGTGTTGGATGAGTGAAGGATTGCATACATAAACCAAAAGCGGTAAAATGCGTAGAGCATCTTATGAAGAAATTGCAAAGTGGGCAGGAAGTGCGTGGAAATCGGCAGAAACATCGTAAATAATAGCAGGGTTCAAAGAAGCTGAAATTATATCCTTAGATAAAGAGACTGTAAACCAAGAGGATGAATGTGACGATCTGGAAGACTTAGATCAGGATTTAGTAAATCTTTTTAACACGCGGGAAAGCGCGTGGGGTGTATCATACCCCATCCTACATAAAAGTGGAATATTCCTAACTTGTGAAACTGAAACACTGTGCCGCATTCAGTAGCTGAGTTTCTAGTTGTAGTTGACTTTCAGAACCGCTTTTTCTTTGCCTGTGTGTTTCAGAAAAAGATTTATCAGTATTTTGTTGGAACTGGGGTATGACACACCCCCCGCGCCTGTGCGCATAAGTGCTTTTCTGACTGAATATTTAGTTCAGAAATTTATTTCTACAGTGTAACAGTAAATATTTCTACTCACAAGTGATTTTAAAGTATTTGACATTAAATTCTTAAAAATTTATAACCGCATTATGGTACAAAGAATGACTCCCTGTGAATTGGAGATGCAACGCCTGCGAGATTTATTAGAAATATTTGAAAGCGATGAAGATTGCATTTCGGAAACTGAAGATGAAACTAGGAATATTATCTACACTGTTTTGGTTTCGAAAAAGATAAAACATTAATTCCTAATGTTCCTAAAAAAGGAAAAACTGTTCTTATGCTTTCAACATTATAAAACGATCATACTATAGATGATACTATTGGAGGAAATAAAACGTAAGGAATTATATGTTTTTATAATATGACTAAAGGAGCAGTGGATATGGGAGATGAAATGTTAGCCAATTATTCAATTGCCAGAATAACCAGGAGGTGGCCAAAGGTAATTTTCTTTCCTGCACTGAATGTTGCTGTAATAAATGCTTGAATCATATTATATTCAACTGCTAATCCACCAACTAGAAACAGAAGTCTGTTTTTTGAAGGACTTAGCATTACAATTAATGAAAAAAAGTATTGAACAAAGATCAGAGATTAATACTTTACCAAAAAAACTGACGTACTGCATGCAAAACAAAAGCAGAAGTTTCGACGAAGAATTAAAACGAATACATAAAATTAGAAACAACTAAGTGTGAAAGATGTGATAAATTGCCTGTGCGCCAAGGACAGAAGAACGTGAATGCAATGTTTAAAATGTGAAAACATTCTGCGCCAAGAACACATGAATGTATTTCGTTCAAAGTGTAAGGAAATAAAATAAGCATTGTGTATTAGAAATGCAATCAAACTTAGAGGCATGATGTTTATTTTTTTATTATTTTCTTTTATCTTAATTTTAACTCTAAGATTATTTTGGAAATTAATTTTTTGAAACCCAATCATTATTACAAATATGGACTTCTTTAGTGGGTAAATATAAGTATATACGTGAAGGTAAACATATTTTCCACATTTCTTACCTTTAATTTATTTTTGAGTTATGGTTTCATTTCATGCATTTTTCTTGACTGGTATGTCATATATCAGGACTTAGGTTGAGTTTTTGCATCTATACGGCCGACGACGATGTCACGCGCAATTTAATCTATTGCGGCGTTTCTGTGTAATTTTAATTTTTTTCCCGCCATTTTTCTCGAGTGCGCCATTTATGCTGATGCGGCCTTTCTTCCGGAAATTACGGTAATGGAAATTTGAAAACTATTAAAATTCTCAATGATTTAAAGTATTTCATTGACATTTCTAAAGGTCACATTATTAATACCTTCATGACATTTTAATAAATAAGACAAAGAATAATAAAACACTTGATCCTTAACAATCATTAATTCCACATCAATAATGATAATAAAAGCACATGAAAGAAAAGGTTACAAGAAAAGAAAAACATTTAAAGGAAAGAAGAGGTTACAAGGCCTATAAATTTCAGAAAAATTTTGCAATGAAGAAACATTGACTAGAAATCAATCATCAATTTCAATGTAAAAAAGCTAAAATTTGGTTTTGGAGGAAATAACTATTTCTCTCCTGCAGTTGCAAATGATTTTTTCTTAATTGGAAATATAAGTATTCATTTCACAAAATTAAAAAATCTGATGTGGACACCACATGACCTCCTTGTATGGCCTATTAAATTCTACACATTTTTTGCTATATTTCATTTAAACTTATTTCATTTGAAAGTGAGATATGATCCTCCAGTTCTTTACTAAAGTAGACAGTTACACAGTTGCTGAAATATTCGTTTTTATTAACATCAACTATTTTTACAATTATGAATCCAACCTCAAAGATTAGAATAGAGTAACAGTTCCTTTATTACTTATTAAATAAATCGAAGGCCTTTTATATATCTAAAGTTCTTTATCTATTTTTATCTATGTTTTTTAAATTATTATGATGTAACCATAAACAAATGAAAAGAAAAAAAAAAAAAACTTAGAAGAAACTTATTAAATTTTCAATTTTGATTTGTAACATGTTTTTACCGAGTTTAAAATGAGTACAGTGTGGTGGTATTTTTATCTCTGTATATTTATTCTAAGTTTGTAACACTTGTTACTACAGTTTGTAAACTTTCAGTAGGTCTCTCGACTCGTCTATATTTTGGTTTCAAAAGAATGGCATTCAAACTTTTACGTAAAATTCCCGAATAATGTGCAATGTTTGTTCCTCCATCAGTATATAATATAGATATGGGCTTTAAAGACACAGAATCTTTGTCATTGTTGAAAGTATTTTTTATAAACAGGAAATGATTTTTATTCAGTAGCCCTGAATCACATCTATCTTGTAATTCCCGTAAAGTCATTCTCCTATTCATGCCATCACTTTCTATTTCTTCATAAACATAAATATCTCTTGAAGCTGCAATCGCTTTTATATGTGCTTCATTTCCCCACGATTTAATGCCTGCAGTATTATTTATTAATTCTTTTACACTTGCATATTCGAACAAAAAAAAGTCATTCTATCAGGGTGTTCAAAGTATAACCAGTTTTTGTAAAAAATATAACAGCATAACATTCTAATGCATTCATGTAATTCCTGTGTCCCAAATAAGCATAACGATAATGAATGGAATAAACATGATACGTCACCTTCTGTTTTCACTACTGAGAAATTTTCTGTTAAAGCATCATAAATTTTTTTGTTTCGTTGGAAATCAATAGGGTGAGATTTTAATTCTGAAGGATTTTCTGTCAGAACACTTCGTTTTATCATTTCCAGGAAGTATTCGTATTCTAAAAATATCGTTTCTGAACGATTAGAATAATGCTTTTTAGACAATGTTACATTTATTTTATGAATTTCTGACAGCATTCTATCAGCAATTTGTAAAATTGTTTCGTCTAAATTTATAAGTCCAACCACATTTAGTTCAGCAATTTCTTTTAAGGTACTAATTTTATGATTACTAATATTAGTACTACAATTAGAAACTGTATTTTGTATTATTAATGGTGCCTGTTCATTTTGTGCACACATACGATTATTGCTTTGTAAATTAAACTTTACAAATATTGGCTTATGGTATGAAAAGTATGTTTTGTACACACCTGTTGTCAGAGGCACTTGTAGAAAATATAACAAGTTGCGTATTTAAATCTGTAGTAGGTACATCAGTTGGCAATACGGATGTCAAGTTATAATTGTTAAAAATGTTAATTATATCAAATTTTCTTTCACATCTCATATCGAAGTTGAAATCACCAATAATTATTAATTCTTTTTTATTTTCATAATAAAAAGCTTTATTTTGATTTTCCTGTATTTCAAGTACATGATCCAGATATAACACATCAATTCCTTTTCTTGCAAAACAAATAACACCTCTTGACAAACGATGTATGTTGAATCGAAATATTTCAACGAAATTAGGAATTTCAAATTTGTCAGTTGATTTTGAGAGTGTTTCCGCAAATATTAAAATATCACATCTGCGATACCACTCATCGCTTAATATTAATTCAAATTTGGTCGACAAGGAGTTGATATTTTGATACATGACCGTAATTCCATTAACTACTTTTAAATTATCAAATGATAATTTCAGTGTTTTTTATGTTCATAATCTATGTAATTCTAACAAAACTGGATCATTTGATTTAATTAATTTTGGGGTTTTAAATGTACCAAAAAAATATATAATCCAGATAACTTTGTAACTCTGCTTAGCGCCACATATAACATGGGACGTGAAATTCTGTTTGATTTATTAAATGCATATTTCTTTGTAAGTCTGACCTTGGCTTTTGTGTATTGTCAAAGCATCCACAGGTACTACTGGAAATTGTTTTCTTAATATTTGGTACTGTAATTTATTTGAAATATTTAGAGAAATACTGGTTTTCCCAACTAATGTTAGATTGGTATCAATATTTTCGGATTTCATGTAGTCTTTGTACAGCAGCCTTGCTTTTTTACCAACAGCGTTCGATGCAAAGTCTATCCATATTATACACGGATCCGTAGAATTTGAATTAAATGTTATGTGCTTTAAGCAACCACAGGCTCCATTCACAAGGCTGTCTTCGATATCAATATTGCTAGTTATCATATATTTAATAAATAATTTTAATCTTACACTAACGGGTAAAACATTTGTCTCAATCATACTTTTTGTTTTTAATGATTCTAGTACACGATTTCTACTTGTATCTGATAATTTACCTAAAATCGTATTTTTGCTTCACAAATGTATTCTGTGCCTATTTGCTTTTCTATTTTCATCTGATTATAAATATCGACGTTAACATTTTCCGCAAAAAAACATATTGCACTTTCAGGAACATCTGATTCTTGAACCTCTCTTGATTTAAGTAGTTCTATATCCTTCGCAGTCATTTGGCCTACAGCCAAATTATTTAAAGCGTCAATAAAGAGTTTTTCATCTTTTTGTCTAATAATTTGCGTCAGTTCAAAAAATTCAAAACTTTTCCATAAAGGATTTATGCTAAAAAGCCTAAACATTTCATTATTTTTTGATATTTTATAAATAGGTCAATCGATTACAGGTGGTAACTGATTCAAATCACCAACTACAATAACTGATAAGTCACCAAAAGGCTTATTTATTTCTCGTATTTGTCACAATCTGGTATCTACACGACTTAAAAGTGTACTACCTACCATTGAAATCTCATCTATAATTAATAATTTTAAATGGAACAATTTTTCTCTAATATTATTTGCTAAATCAGCAGATAGTTCAGGCATTTGGCCACCAAACTGTACTACGGGTAGAGCAAAAGCAGTGTGTAATGTTATTCCATTTATTAAAAAGGCAGCTTTACCAGAAGGGGCACATAATAGAACAGCTAATTTATCTTTCTCAGAACCAGGTAAATTGTCATGGTAATTAGTAATCATTTGGTAAATGCATTTAATTATTGTAGATTTTCCAACTCCAGCTGAACCGCTTAAAAATATTTTTAATGGTAATTTGCGTCTTTTGAAACTATTCAATACGTGCATCACAAAGTCTCGTTGCAAATTATTCAACTTCGACATTATATTTAACAGTTCTTTAGGTGATACTCGTTTAGGGCATATAAAACGAATGTAAAATTTATCTTTACAAATTTCTTTTCCATCTTGTTGTAAAATATCAATTTGCTGGTGGCCAGGTAATTCTTCAGCTAAGAAATTATTAATTTCTTCATCTTGTACGTGCTGAATTTCATTCTGAACATTTTCTAAAGCTCTAATACATCATCCCCTATACCCGAATATTTTTGTCGATTGTGTTTGATTATTTCTATATTATCAAGGTAAGCGTTTTCCGTATCCACATTTTCTACTTCATAAGCTTCATTTCTGAAGGGCAAAAATAACAGAATTTGTTCGAAATAATAATTGAACGAATCTTGATCTAACTTATACTGTCTGTATCTAATAATTGACACTTTTTCTTTTGGTCGGTATTCAATTAATTCATCATCAATGCCATTACTTCGAATTTTTCATTTTGAATAACTAGAAACAAAATCTGCTAAACATGTTTTTTCTAGTGTTGGCGGTCTATTGGCATATTTTGTTATGATGGTATCCATGAATATTTCATTGGATTCAGAATTCAACTTTTGTAATTCAGTCGGACTTTTTAACATTAAGGCGCATTCATTTATTGGACTTGTGTTAATATAAATTGTTTGTCTACTGCTTTTTGACAATGGCAATGATAAAACGTGATATGCCGCTTCTTGTGCCGACATTAAATTGTTATTCAAAAAAACGTTAGTAATTTTTCAAAATTTTTCTTTTACACTGATATTACCACTGTTTACATCAGATTCGGCATCACATAAAAGTTTAGACAGACCAGCATCTACTTTTCCAACGTAGTTAATTATGTACGATGCTATTCCATATTCTTCTAAAACAAACTGTGTGTCTATGTTAGCCTAAAATAAATGTAATATGGTTTTATTATAGCAATTAATATTTACTTCTAAACTACTATGTTTTAAAAATACTTGTGGTTTTTTTAATGATCTCCTTAAAGCTACAACATACTGGTCTTCGGTTATTTTTTAATTTTATTAAAATATCTTCAAAAGAAACAAGTTCTTATTTTTTTGAAAAATATAACATTAAATTTCGAATTTCAGACAAAGTTTTTCCAATTTTATCACTCTTATCATCATTATTTAACAGATCCAAAATCATTGTCCTATTCATAACAGGCTGTGGAAAATTAAATCGACATTTCATTTTACTTTCTGTACCTTTGTAAAATGTATGAGTATGTCTATGACGTTGAACTGCCATAAAAACATCATTTTCCTCATATTTACAAGTTATAAATCTATCTATAAATTGTATGCATTCTTTTACGCTTTCGCAGTTGGTTGGATCATATATGGGCGCATCTTTAATCCAAAGAAAAATGTGCTCATGCGAAGATCCACATACTTGAAATTTGACCCGTTCATAGCTATCTTCAATTAAATATTCATCAAAAACACTGTTATCCCACTTTAAAAGTAATATTAATTTATTTGCTATGTAATCGAAGTACCGCGCACAAGTTACTGGATCTCGCATAACTAATTCTGATTTTTCTGCGTCATCTAAATGTAATGCCTCTTCAATCGAAATTGTTTTTTTCATATTTAATGTACTTAAACACTGTAATAATTCTGACCAAATCTTTTCACCTGTAGATATTGTTAAGAAAATTGTAGGTTTGCCTAATTGCCTGATCATTGCCATTAGGTCACATTTCTTTGATTCCCAATAAGAAGGCGAAGATCTAATTTGTTTTAAAATTTTATGACCGTGGTCTAACTTAATTAAATTGTCTAAAATTGCCATATCTAAAACATTTTTAACTCGTACATCTGTGGTTCGCTTTGTTTTTTTCAGACAAATATTTAAACTAGCTATGCAGGATTTTTCTAATTTCTTCTTAGCCATAAAACGAACCCTAGTAGGTATACATGACCTTCGATCCCAGCGCCTAATCTCTGATTTTGCCCAATCTCCATACAAAATAAAAGCTGGAATATTCCTTTTGTAAATACCAAATATCTTAAAAAAACAAAATTCGTCTATATCTTCTACTGCATGCCAAGGTACAGGAGTTTTTCCTTGTGCTGGAGCTATAATTCTAACATTGTTAACTATCTCTTCATTTCTATCAACTAACATAACTTCTTCATCTAATTCTGCCTCTAATTTAAAATGTGAATCAAAATCTACATCATGTGAAAGACGTAAATGATTTTGACTATTACATAATGCTATGTCATCATTAATATCAGAATTATCTACTATGAAATTAATTTTTTCATTGTACTTGCTTTGAAACTGATGCAAATATTTTTCGTCAATCTGAATATTGTGTTTCTTGTAAAATGGAGTTCCAATCAGATATTTTAGAGCTTCGCAGACAACAGCAGGACGAATTGTTTCAAACATATAGTTGCTCTTGTGATCAAAATGCCTTTTTAACTTTAGCTGTAATGTCGCCATCTGATTGAAATTTCTCAGCAATACATTTAACACATCATTTATTTCAATTGGTATGTTTACTACACTACCTTTCAAGCCGAGTTGTGGATTTCCTGCAAAAGATTTTAAAGGCCTAATTTGCATGAAATTAATATAAGGTGCAACCATTCTCTCTTCAAGTGGAGAAAGAATTTGCAAGCAATTAGGTACATCAACAAATTTCAATCCATTGCTAATAGACAAATTAGGTATTTTACTTTTACTTATATGAAAGTTGCAAGTTTTACAAATAAATTTTGAATTATAATTATAAATTTTTGAAAATATGTCTTCAGAAACAGTTTCTTTAATTTTAACTAAATTAAAGTTAACTACAGAGTGACCGAAAAATAAACCCTCACAACAACAACATATAAATTGAGGCATACATGCTCGATCTTTAATAAATTGCAAAAAATACTTATCTTTTGGTTCATTACTCCTCTGATACTGTCGAACAATATTCTCTCTAAGTCGGAGTTGATCATCATTTCGTTTATTTGTTTTTTGTTGCTTGTCATTTAATAGTTCTTTGGTTTGATATAATTCTTGTGATCTTAATTTGTGTACATGTTCTCTAGTTTTCAAATTTTCTCTCTCTTTGTATTCATCATCTTCTCTTAATCTTTTCATTCTTCCCTTCGCCTTAACATTTTCTTCCACTTTATAGTCATTGCTCTCTCTTAATCTTTTTATTCTTTCCTTGTTATTAAGATTTTCTACCACTTAAAATTCATCATCCGCTCTTAATCTTCTTATTCTTTCCTTGGTCTTAACATTTTCTTCCTCTTTATATTCATCATCCCCTCTTAATCTTCTCTTTTATTCCTTGGTATTAAGATTTTCTACCACTTTAAATTCATCATCCGCTCTTAATCTTCTTATTCTTTCCTTGGTCTTAACATTTTCTTCCGCTTTATATTCATCATCCCCTCTTAATCGTTTTATTCTTTCCTTAGTCTTAACATTTTCTTCCTCTTTATATTCATCATCCCCTCTTAATCTTTTTATTCTTTCCTTGGTATTAAGATTTTCTACCACTTTACATTCATCATCCCCTCTTAATTGTTTTATTCTTTCCTTGGTATTAAGATTTTCTACTACTTTATATTCATCATCCGCTCTTAATGTTCTTATTCTTTCCTTGGTCTTAACGTTTTCTTCCTTTTTATATCCATCTTCTTGTCGTTTTTTTAGATATACAGCGTTATCCAAATTAAACTTCCTTAACTCAGAGGCCTGTGCAGAGAGTTGTATGGGTCATAATGTGATGAAATTTTAAAAACAGACACTTCAGATCATGCGCTCGAGATTTATTAAACAAAAAAATTAGTACAAGAAGTTGCCGATAGGTGGCGCTGCAGATCAACAAGACATTCTACAGATGTTCTATATGTGTGCCGTGGTTCTCCACAATTCTTTCCATTCGCAAAGCAGTGTGTTCCACAGTGGAACGCAGTAAGTCCACATTAATTCCACGAACATGTCGAATAATTGCGTCTTTCAGGATGTGCCAAGGTTGCTGGGTGTTCTCGGTAGACCCGATCCTTTAAGATTCCCCATAACCAAAAGTCGTATGGCGTGAGATCAGGCGAGCAGGAAGGCTAAGCTGTAGGGAAACAGCGGCTGATCACACGTGCATCGGTAAAAGTTGCCCGTAACACCTGTTGAATATCGTTGTTGTAATCTTATGTTGTTGTAACACCAGAAGCCACGAAGAATATGGGGAGGTGCACCATCCTGCATAAATATCGTGTCCTGGAGGCAGCCACGTTGTTGCAGTTCAGGGATCACAATTGTCAACATGTCCTGGTACCGTTTTCCTGTGACAGAGCAGGTTTTGAACCCTGGTGGAGTCACCTCTTCAAAAAAATAAGGCCCAATGACGAATGTTGCAGTGAAACCGCACCATACAATAACCTTCTGGAGGTTTCAAGGGCACTTGATGGATTGCGCGCGGGTTTTCACTTGCCCAAATGCGGCAGTTGTGCGTATTCACTTGACCATTCAGGTGAAAATGGGCCTCATCCGTTCAAAGGATGTTCCACGGCCAAGCAGTATTGACTTCCATTCTGGCAAGGAACTGTAACGCAAATGTTTCCCAAACTACAGGATCCCCATCGGACAGCTGATGACGACTATGGATTTTGTAAGGAAAATAACCGAGGATTCAACGCATCACATGCCAGACAGTCGTATAGGGCATATCAACAGCACGAGAAACAGTTGTCATACTGACAACACCATGTGGCGATTGGCTAGTGGGGTCCACGACCGCCAAAGCAACGTCTTCTTAGCGTGCAGATTCCACAACCTGTCGTCCTCTACCTGGTAAACTTCCCAGCTGTCCCGTTCTTTCGAACTTCTTCATCATGTCTCGTAGAGCGCGTGGTGTCATTGGTACTCGGCGTATGATCTTCAGCCGACAGAATGCTGTTATCGCAGCACAGAAGTTCTCGTCATTCTGGCAGAAAAGTTTCACTAACAGAGCTTTGTCTTTCAAAGTCACCATTGTGCATCAGCGAGCTGGAAACAACTGCCTGTGCAAGACCTGTCTTCCACTTTTGTAGGGCTTGTCTTTTGGATACGTTGCGCAGAAGCTTTATTTCTGCAAATCACGTTGCTGCAATATGCCCATTACTAGTGTTACAGCGCCACCTATCGGCAACTTCTTGTACTAATTTTTTTTGTGTACTAAATCTCGAGCGCATGATCTGAAGTGTCTGTTTTTAAAATTTCATCACATTATGACCCATACAACACTCTGCACAGGCCTCTGAGTTGGGGAAGTTTAATTTGGATAACCCTGTATTTCGTCATGTTACATTTCTTTTTCCTGTATGGTTGTTTCTTTTTCATCCTTGATTATTCAACAAATAATCCTACAGTAAAAGTGAATATTTTACGCAGTAAGGTAAAAATAAACATCTGTAATGAGTATACAGGAGTTCAGTAAATGAAATGGCTGAAATACTATTAACTTTCATAGCTATGTAACGTGCAGTCCAAGCATCATGAAAACTCAGCGTTACAATGATAAATTTAAAGAATATTCTCTTTAGAACAACAATAAACAAAATTAAATAATGTTGCCACTCGTTAATTGTATTAATAAAATATCGCTTGTATTTATGTAACGATAACGCGCTTATATTAAAATAGAAAAATGTTAATAAGCAGATAATAAAAATGCATATGAACTGATAAAAATTTATTAAAATGAATTTAAATTATTTTAATTCTAATTTTATCCTTGCGTCAAATAGTTTTGAATGAACATTTCAGTTTAAACACGGAAAACATGCATGGACTGGGTTGCCAAGATACCGGAAGTTTTCCGGTCCTCTGTGACTTGGTACACCACCAAATATATAATAGAACATATTACATTTAAGTTTTCTTAATAAAAAAATATTAAAGGAATTCCTTATATTAAAGGAATACCTTATTTCCTCGAAAAAATTCCAGAAAGGATTAAGCATAATTTAATTCGCAATAATAAATAAAGGCGTTATCTTTGTTGTTGCGAAGCTTAGTCTCTTAGACTGGCAACAAATATACTATTCTGCTGTTTCAAATGTAAACAAATATGTCCGCCATGTTATTTAAAACTAAAGGCTTAGCCGCATTTAAACAGCTTTTAAATTGTTGATAATTGTACAAATATTGCTTGCAGATTTACTAAAGGTATAAAAACCTTAACTGGAAGATAAGAACAACATAATTCAATCATTTTTAAAGCAAAAAATGCACAATTTATAAACATAGAAGAGTAAAGAAACTGAGATCACTGAGCCGGGTAACAGAGTGGATATATATATAAATATATTTATATACGTTTGGTGCGGACGATTGCAACCAAAATACGAGGTGCACATCTACATGTTATAGTAATCCTATATACAAAATTTCAACATTCTGACGCTACTCGTTTTTGAGTTATGCGAGATACGTACGTTCGTACAGATGCCACAAAAAATTCTCTTCAGAATTCATTTTAAAGCAGTTTTATAATTTTTTTGGTGAAAAAGAGTCTTTTATTCTGTCTTTACGTCCAGATATCATGCAAAAACATAGTTAAATTGCATTCAATAGCGGTCAAAATGGATATTTTTGTTGAAATATGCTGGCTGAAACTTTTCGCGATTACAATACTTCCTTTTTAGTTCGTACAAGGAAGTATAAACATACGCTGTCTAGTTGTGTGTGTGTGTGTTTAAGGAGCATATTAAATTATTTAAATTATTATTACATTAATGATTTAAATCTTTATTTCGTTTTTTAGTAATTGATAACATTTAAAATACAGCTGATTTTTAATATATCCAATCCACCATAAAAGCATTTGTAACATAATTGGAATAATAAAAATGCTCCTAATACTATATAACACATTATATTTAGTACAGAATGGTTTGGATTTTACATGTTCATCTACTATACATTAAAATTTACTTAAGTTACTAGTTAACCAAATTAGTTCCTTAAAACTTTACATATACATAAAAATCTTCCTACTTTATTTAAAGGTAATATATCCTAATTTGCACTTAACAATTATATTTTAAAATACAATTTCCCTGGAATCCTCCTCTTCTATATATCTCTGTTATTTTAGTTTCAAACATTTCTCTGTATACTTGTACATAAGAGATTCAGTTTTTACTCTTTAAATCCTTTCTCTCTTGGAAAAATTGGAGGAAAAAAATTGCTTTTACTTTACAGTTTCTGTCTGGTATAAAAAAAGACTAGAAATGATTGGCATTTGATAAGGTCTATGTGCTAGCATTTGTTTTATGTACTGCCACAATGCAAGATACCTCTTTTGCAGATGCACAGTAACATCACCACAAGAAAAATCCACATTTTTGCTTTTAAATTCTGAACTTAACAGTTACTTGCTTTAGATGTGAAAGTGTCGTATGCTGTGATATAATGCCTAAGAATTAAATAATCAGAAGGCAAAACTGCCTAATAATTAACATATATGTAATCTTTTAATGCATGTTTAAAAGCATCCTCATTAAATTATTTTTTTGTGTTCATCATTTTTGTGTTCAAGTTTGTGTTCACCAACAGATAGTATTCCTTTAGCAAAATCAAATCCAGTAGAAAATTCATTCTGAAGGCTGCACAATGAATCCACAGAAAAGGTAGGCATATTATTATTTTTACTTTCAAGTGGGTTTCAAACTATCACATTTATTGTAAAAGTAATTTTGTCTTAGTGCTCCTCAACTTGACAAGGTCATTTAAAAAGTAACTATATGAGTTCATAATATTTTGCAACATATTACATAATTAATATATTTTTAATATCCTACAATAAAATAATTGCAAAATTTGCAATTCCAGGTCTTGAACTGACTAATGGCTTCAGCAACAATTAAATGTGATAATAATCCTAAAATATTGTCACTATATACAATCTCTGTTTCTCTTCCCCTATATAGAATGGTTCTCTTCTTTTTCAAATGATAATGTAGATTTTATATTTTGATATTTACCTACTTATACAATTTTACCTTCAAAAAAGAAATGCATTAAGAATGCTGGATGCTTCAAAACCAATATTTTTACAAAGTTTTACTTTTAAAGTAAATTTTTTGCTCTATCAATTCACAGCAGCAGGTATTACTTTTATTTAATAACAGTATTCCCTCCGAGGTATTAAGCTAAAGT
This sequence comes from Stegodyphus dumicola, assembly GCF_044657685.1. Lineage (NCBI taxonomy): Eukaryota > Metazoa > Arthropoda > Arachnida > Araneae > Eresidae > Stegodyphus > Stegodyphus dumicola. Next base: position 266,322,005 of record NC_140770.1, on the reverse strand, counting down.
TCCCAGAGTACCCAGTTCAGAAATCCCATCAAAACTAATATTACTTAAGCTACGGCCAGTCCAACAAGACTGAATTTTCTCAATTCCAGCAAGACTGAATCAGCCAGTCCAGCAAGAATGAATTTTCTCAATTCAACTTGGATTTTTTCCATTATTGTGCCTTCAAATATTATTTCAAAAGCAAGTAAGTTTGTAAATTAACTTGTCAATAAATTACACCATCCTATGCATTTTATACAATGAAGATTTAATAATGTCTATCATTAATCAGACTTATATGATTATATTTATAAAAAGAATGGTACAAAAACACATACCTCTGCCTTGGCTCCAACGTTTACTTAACCTAGGGTTCAGCTAAAAGAATTGAAATTAAATTAATACTCAAAATTAATATGATTAAAAAAAAAATTCTTCAAGATCCAAAAACAATAGACATGACTTAATATTTATATGAATTTCTGTTATCATCATGCAATTACTACAGAGTTCATTTTATTAAAGTGAGAAAAAAACTTAAAGACTAATAAAATAATTATAACTGATATTATTAAAAATAATCAAATGCAAACATTCTTTACAAAAGAAAAGCCTCTCCTCTCAAGAAACTAGAATTTGGGCACTATTTACTCATGTGAAGAAACAGTTCATGACAGTGAAAATTACAAAATCTAGATGTCTAACAACTGGAATGATTTATTAACTGGACCTCCTGTAAACTTTTTAAAAAACATATAAATAATATAAATTGTAAAAATCCATTTCAGTAGTAAAAAAAAAAAGATTGGATGAAAAATGTGGCCATATCAGGTGCAATAACAATGCCCCAATCATCAGTCAATTAATTAGCAACAAAATCTGTAGCATGGTTTTCAATCCAGCAAATATCACCAACAACAGTGGAGAAAGTGATAAAGAGGTTGTTGAAAATGACAAGATTTCAACTGAGTATTTTACGGGTATTCAATACAGCAATTACAGGACTCGAGCAATGAAACATTGTAAATGAACAAAAAATTTTATCTCTATAAAATTAGAGAAAAGTAGTAAAACAAAAAAATGAAGAGATAAAATTTTTTAATTTTATCTCTTCATTTTTTTGTTTTCTAATGGAAATAATTTTCTAATGGAAACTGGTATATATTTATATTATACACTAGGAATCTATGAAACAGTCACACACAGGTAATACGTTCAGCTGTTAGGAATGAACAAACAGAGAAAACTGGCAATATTACATGGCTTAAGCCAGATGTGCAGTAAGTAGTGAGAAAAAGTAAATTAATATCAAAAGCTTAGTTAAAAAAAAATGTAAACAAAATGGTTTTTTAGCCTTTCTTGGTTTTATTTCCTAACTTCTACTGCTTGCTTGATATTTATTACAAGAGACAAATACACAATCATGCATTTAGCACAGAACTAATATACTTACTTCCTTTGAAAAATCACCTATCTTCATTGTTGTATCATCTGTGAAAAATGAAAACTCAAATATGAAAAAGTGACAACATGTGCTGCTTAAATGTTTTCAGTATGAATTCAAAAATATAAATAAATAGAGAGAATTAAAACATAAATAACAATTAACAAAAAAACACTTCATCAATAAAAAAAAATTTCTAAATTTCATAATCAACTGAAGCATGAAAGCTTACACATACACTGATGATATTTAAAGACTAGCAGTTCATCTTACTGTGTGACAATTTGTACCAATAAGTTCCTGGAGTTTTCAAGAAATGCTGAAGCCCTTATACATGAAACTTGGAATATTCACTTGTCATGAGATCATCTTCAGTCTTCCCAAAAGTCAACAGTTCTAGTTGATGAAGGACTAGAGGGTGTACTAGACTTTTTTGACACAGTTACCAACAGACCTTTTATAAAATTAGCTTTTAATCTTAATTTATTAGTGGTTCTTATGCCAGTGATATTTTTTCCACAATGCAGCAAATCTATCAGACCATACTGTTCTTAAATGGAAGTATTTTTTTTTTATTATACATTTAATAAACAAATGGAATTCTACATAACATTGCACATAAAGAAACAAAATGCACACAGATGTGCCCAAAACATCATATGAAATTCATCTCAAATTCCGGCTTCGAAAGCATTTCAGATTTCCAGCAAGAATATTTTCTTCTCCATGTTGTGTCTTTCTGATAGCTAAAATATTTACAAAGTGGTTCAAACTAGTTGTTACATCAATATAAATTTTAAAATCTTTTTTGTTTGGGAATACCTGAAGGGCTCATCAAAAAACAACAAATTCAATGAAACCGCAATTGGGCATAGAGACTTTCTTCTGAGAATAGGTAAATGATTGGCATCAGTAAGTTATCATAAACTTGACAGTTTATCTCAAAGAACTTACATAGCAAGTCAATTGATATACTGAGCACATGTTGGTAAGCCATGCCCATTCCATTGCAAACTTTAATACCAACTTTTCTGCACTTATTTCTATACTAAAAATTTTCTTAGTTATTTCCAATAACATTCCAGGCATCATCCTATAATTGTGTGCGTATATATGCATGTATGTGTGTGTGTGTATTGTATATAATTAGGGCGTTTCATTTTACCAAAGACGTGATTTTTTACTTTGCTTATGTCCAGAGTCTAAGTGATGTAAAAGACATATATGCCAAACTTCAAGATGATTAGTTAATATTTATAGGTTGCACCCCATTGATTACTTTTATTTCAAACTAGCGAAATTCCTAACATTGAAGTGCTTGGTACTAACTCTCTCTTCATGTACTTCTTTCATCTTTGGCAAGTAAATGAACTTCAGAATGGGAACCAAAAGACCAATTTGGCTGCTACAAAAGCTGCCTAGTTGTGAGATTTTAGGAGCTCGGCTCCCTTTAAAGGGGTCCTGGCATTCAGATTTTTGGAAGTTCCAAAGTCTGTGAGCTAAACTTGATAAGAAGTTGCATATGACAATGTTGGATGAAGAAAGTCCCATTCAAGGATATCTAGGAGAACAATGAATGAAAATGGTTAACTAGATCCAAAAAGTCCTGAAAGATGAAAATCACCCAACAGAAGATTATTAAAAGTTATTACAACTCTTACTTCTGTACTTGAGGGGCTGGTCTCAAAACAAATCAAAACAGTTTCAGGATCCCAGGGGCTCTACTTCAAGCAAAGTCGATGTCAGAGGCAATATATGCACTTAAAACTGTCCTTTTCACTAAACAATTAAATATTCCTCAACGAGAATCAAAAGGAATGAAATAGGTTGCACATTTTATCAGCCTTGTGTATGCTTGCTTTTGCCAACATCTGTAAGTTAGTTAACTGCGAAGAATGATATGGATATGCTACAGCTTCTACAGACATCAAAAAAGTACTCTCACAGTTGCTGAGCGACACCTTTGGTATCTGACAGAAACAAATGTGGGATTGGCTTTTTCGGACTCAGGCTGATGAAAATATGACTAAAAATTCAAAAACCCAAACTGCAAGAAACAGGTAACTAGAGCATAAAAACCTACTTTTTGAAGAAAAAGACTTGAGCCATTTCACTACCAATAAAATGAAGATGTTCTTAGAATTGTTTGTGATCCATGACATTACAGAATACTGCAATGATTCTCTAAGAAGAAAAGTAAATGTTCTTGCCAAGCAAAAGTTATCTATGATACCCCAGAAAGAGTAATTGCTCTGATAAAAACTTTAACAAATCGGTCAGGGATGAACAACAAAAACAATTCTTGTTTATGTCCATCATCACAGAAAAGTTTTCACCAAGCAAACTAAAGAAGGGATTGCATCATTCAAAGCTGATTAATACAACACATGTTTTGCTTATCATACTACCTATTAATCTTATTATCTAGTTTTAATGTTATTTAAAGTTTGTGATATTTAATTCTTCAAATAAAAGTAATTAACATTGAAAAATCATATTTGTTTGTCCACTCTTGCAAAACTGATCAAATTGTGCAAATATCGTCCAATCTTCTTGTTTCGCATATATATCTTTTACCTCACTGAGACACGAGAGGAAAGCCAAAGTCTGCAAAAATATTACATTTTATTTTTCGCTGTATGTATGTAAGATAAAAAATATATAACTCTGAATTATATTTTAAATTAGCAGTACTCCTTAATTCCTCCTTTTGGTTTGGTCACTTCTCTCTTGCTATTCTAAAAGTGGCAATAACGCTTTCAAAACTGTGTTATATATGAAAACTAATTCCATATCATGCCATTTTAATCTTCTGCACTGTGTATACTTTTTAGCCAATCAGATTAAAGAGAAATTTTACTATAAAAACTGTTGCAATTCAACTATACATTCTCCTTCTCTGCTTACGCTTGCTAGCTGAAGGATGCTTCTTACTTGGCTGCTTCTGCTTAAAATGTAACGCATCATCAAAATTGTGGGGTGTGGACTGCCCCATTGTCTTGTGCCATTTCATAAAGCAATCAACAAGTAATAAAGATATATTTGGATTATCAAGTCATTTTGCAGTTCTTCAAAAATTCCCAGCATCTCCTACTACGTAATCGATATTCTCAGTGATCTTCCAACATCAATCCACTCACGACTGAAAGATAACATTTCCCTAGTCAAGCACTCATGTCAAATTACTGCAACAAACTAAATTATTTCATCTCGCACACATGCGCATATATATATATATATAAATTATAGATAAAACTTAAAATAAGTTTTTCCATAATAAGTTTTAAGTAAATTTCTAAAAACAAAGATGTGTATACATAGAATTAAGCAAAGAAAATCTTTAAGCATTCATTTATCTCAGAACTAAAAAATAAATATCAGTCCTTTCAACTGGTTATTAGAAATCAAATTCAAAAATAGTTCAAGATTAATATTACATGAGATACAGTGAAACTTGTCTTAGTAACCATTTCCTGCACATGACCATTTCTGAAAATTAACAGTGTATCTTTGAACACATAGTATAAACATCAGAAATGAGCATCTCATTCCTAAGACAAAAGCCTCTATCTTTGTAAAGACCAGAATCATTTGGGGCTCTAGTTGTCTGAAGCCTTATCACTCATGAAATGTTTTGGGATGAAGAATATGCAGTGCAAATTTTTTTGCTATTTAACTACAACATGCCTGGACTACTGTTTAAAAAAAATGTACTTTATAGCTAATGCAGAGAAAATTGACTGAAAGGCAAAAAATTTGTAACTTTTTGTGGAAGGAAGAATAAAAAATTCCTTTCTTTCAATGGTGAGTAAACAAGTTTTCCCAAACAGTTAATTGTCCCAAATTGGAGAATGAGAGATAATTCATTTAAAGAAGTTTCACTGTATAAAATATTTCACAGTACAAAGTCCGAGATCTGGAATTGCTGGAACTTTAGCAAATCTGCGTTTTTAGATTTTAGAACCATCAGTTTAAATGCATTAAGATGACATGTAGACCCGACAAAACTGGAGCATATTGTTTAGGTCAGATAGAAAAATGTCAAACCTCCCCCCAATCACTCAAGAACGATCACGGTCAGCAGCAGTAAAATATATCCATAAATGTACTATAACCATGACCAATTACAGTAAATCCAATAGTTATCCAATGGATTGTAGATTTCCAGGCCAGCAGGTGTTTGAAGGAGGCATGCAGGAATCTCAGTTAGATGAGAGAAAAATCACATTTATTTTGAGTATTATATTTATAATGGTGAGTCCTTCCCAGTAGGGATGGTAGTCTGCAGGTCTGAATATTAGACCAATCCACCTGTTCGATGCCGAGATTTTGGACTTTGTACTATATAATGAATTGCAGCATCAGTTCAACATATGAATATTAATAATGCATATTCAAATTATTTGAAAAATAGTTAGCAGATATCATTTAGTTATAATTATAATGATAATAACACTTACAAGAGTCTTCCTTAGATGCTCCACCCCAATGCGCTTTTAAATGCTGACTTAACTAAAAAGTTACCATCATTTAATTAGTTTCTAAAACATGTACTCAACAATTTCATTCTAAATATCACAGGAATAAAAAACTGACAATCATAGTTCAAATAAATTTAAATTTCTGATGAATTTAAGAGCATAAACTATGAAAAAATACATATTAATCATATGTAATAGTAATGAATGCCTTTATAATAGCAATGTTTTCATTTTCTGATATGTTGGTCAACAGAATTGTAGAATAACATGATCTGTAATAAATGTAGATAAATGGCCAGTTGTTTTTTCCTAAAACTGATAACTATGAAACAGGACATGAAATATACTAAAAGAAAAATAAATAAAGTCAAATAAAAATTATTAAGATTTATTTTAACTTAATATACAACTGCCAACTTTAAAGAAAGTTACATAATTAGGATGTTAAAAAACAACAGTAAAATGAATCAATAAAAAATGTCTTTAGCAGGGTATATTAAGCAGAGAAATTACCATATTTCTAAAATTGTAAGATATCTCCTTATAAATGGCTTCAAAGGGCATAACATAATCGACAGCACATTACAAATCATGATTCTTTTTGCAAGATGCTGCTGCTTGTAAGATTCCTTTTTAAAAAAGGCACTGGGTGCAATGGAAACCCCACCTTCAAGCTTCTAGTTTCATTGATACAAAGTAAAATACTAGATCCCTGATTTTACAAATGAGAACACTTTCATTTTATCATAGCATATATCACTTATTTAAAGTTAGAAAGTTTTGCTTGTATATCAAAAAACTGATGAAGAATCTAATTAATTTCTTTCTTTTCAGCTCTCTCTTCTTTTTTTTTTTTTTAAGAATAAGTTGGCAGGCTGAAAAAAAAAGGTCACATACAGAATAAGCTAAAAAAAGATTTCAAAACTAGCTACCTAAAATAATAATTATAAAAACTATATAATGATTTTAATAAGTTCACATAGTAATTAATAATAACAGACGTGAAGAACTACATCTATTGCTTTTAAATCACTTTGTTTGTTAATCAGCTACAGACAGATTAAATTTGAGAGAAAAATTAAATATTTTATGCTTTGGTGAACCAGTCGCAGACACTTAGCCGACGGCACATTTAACCAACACCAGTTAGCCAACAAGACATTTAGCCGACAAGCACACTTAGCCGACAGGACATTTAGCCGACAGGGACACTTAGCCGACAGGACAATTAAATATCTTATGCTTTGGTGAACCAGTCGCAGACACTTAGCCGACGGCACACTTAACCAACACCAGTTAGCCGACAAGCACACTTAGCCGACAGGACATTTAACCAACATAGATACTTAGCCGACATGGATACTTAGCCGACAAGACACTTAGCCGACAAAGACACTTAGCCGTCAGAACATTTAGCTACGGGACAATTAACTGTCTAAATGTGTCAACACATTTAGACAACAGGACACTAAACTGACAGTGAAGTTTAGCTGGCATGTACCCAATAATTATTCAAACTTACTATCAATTACAAAATTTCTCGACTTCTCCATAAGTTCAATATTTAAGTTATTTTTTTCACTATCAATAAAATTCATTTTTCGATTCTTAAAGATCTCATATGTGCTTTTAATAATTGTGTTAATTTAGCATTGTTTGATACGTATCGTGCTGTTTGGTCTATACTGGCCAAATCAAAAAAGCGTTAAAATTTCTCGTCGGGGAATATGAATGAAATTTTGAAAGGAAAAAAGAATTTTTTTAGCCAAATACAGCGGTCATTTAATTACATTTTAATGCGGGATCTTCAAAAATTATCCATAAAGCTTCTTCATTTAATCAGCTGGGTTCTTTTGAACACTTTCACATCATTAATAATTTTTCTTGTTTACTTAATGATATTAATTTTCAATCTCGCTCTTCCAAATGCTTTCAAATTTCTAATACCTTTACGTTTCATTACTATTTTACTCATCACATCATGTTACATTCTTTTCCTTACAAAATCATTTGGCTCCTCCCACTAATGAAATTTCCTTTCCCTGTCATGAAAAATATGAATAATGCAATAAAAATTATTGTTATTCTTGAATTACACTTTTTACAGAAACATATGGTGGTGAGGGTTAGTTTAGCATATATATTTTATTTTGCTATTAAAAACAATTTTAAAAAAGTGAATTTTTAAGACAAGCAAAGGTATAAATTACTTGTGACCTCTATAATTTACAGTTCAGGCCACCATTCTTGAGATAAAAATCCTGTAACATTTTACTGACCACGCCTCTCGCTTAAAATACTTACTTAGGTTAATGTTTATAGGCTTAAACTAGTGCATAATGTTTAATTTAGATGTAAAATATTCTTTAAGGTTTTGTTTTATTCATAATTGAAGCTGCAGAAGGAGGGGGGCACAAACCAAGTAGGACGGAGCAAAGCGTGACATCGTAAAAGTCACCGTGTGGTGTCATCTATCGATGCTAGATTTAACTAGATCAGTCATATAAATAGAGAATATTATGTACTACGTTTTGAAAGTCGTGATGTGTAATTTTCAATATAATATGTTATATTAATGTTTTCTTATAAAATATAACTTTTCGCAATATCTGTTAAAAATGTATAAATTTTCATTTCATTAATTTTATTTATTTATTTATTTCCCCCCTCTTTCATTCCTTCTCTTTCTCGTTTTTGGCTTAGCTTTACGGATAATTTTTGAAGATCATATTGAAATGTAATTAAGTGACCACCATACCTAGGTAAAAAAATTCTTTTTTCCTTTCGATATTCAATTCATATTCCCTGACGAGAAATTTCAGCACTTTTTCAATTTGGCCAATGTACACCAAACAGGATGATACATATCAAACAATGCTAAATTAACACAATAATTAATACCACATATGAGATCTTTAAGAATCGAAAAATGAATTTTATTGATAGTGAAAAAAATAACTTAAATATTGAACTTATGGAGAAGTCGAGAAATTTTGTAATTGATGGTAAGTTTGAATAATTATTGGGTACAAATCAGCTAAACGTCACTGTCGGCTTTGTGTCCTGTTGACTAAATGTCTTGACAGTTAAGTGTCTCGTAGCTAAATGTCCTGATGGCTAACTCTCTGAGTCGACCAAATGTCTTGTCGGCTAACTGTTCGTGTCGACTAAAGATCCTGTCAGCTAAGTGTTCTTGTCGGCTAACTGTCCGTGCTGGCTAAATGACCTGTCGGCTAAGTGTCCATGTCAGCTAAATGTCCCGTTGGCTAAGTGGTTGTCGGCTAAGTGTCACCGATCCTGGGTGAACGGCAGCACACTGGTACTGGAAAACAACAATATTTTATTTTGCGGCAGTGGCAACATATTTCTTTTAAACTGCTGAGTTTTTTATTACACTTTGCCTAATGGCAACACATTGTTTTTAAATCACAGAGTTTGTTGGTAGAAATTTAATCAAGTTTGCACAAAATGTATGATAAATTCCAACTTCCAGGTGTATGTGTTCATACTGAGGACCATGAGTATTCAAAATTTGGTAACTGCTGATGCCTCCATTTTTCTACAATTCAAAGAAAATACATACATACTTATTTAAGTACTTGTACAATACTTATTTTCAAAGAAATGACTACAGTGTCACGTTTCAGAGGAATGCGCAATGAATTCTATATGTCAATGAAGCTGAGATATATTTTATATAACTGAAATAAATACTAAAGTATTGCCTTTATTTATCAAGACATGTAAATTGCATAAAAAAAGTGGGGACAGTCCTATATCTCTGGTTCTACTGGGCCGATTGATGAAATCCAAACTGCGTTTTTCATGTCTCAAAAGCGCGATTAAGCATATATATTAGATTTACATATAGCCTTATTCTAGCATAGGTATTTTGACACAAAATCGGACTTTTTTTTTAAATAACATGCCAATTATTTTGCATATTTCGATTCTACGACTCAAATTATGCCTAAATATTAAATTTTATAAAATTTGGTGCAAAATTTACTGAGAAATTAAAAAATTTGTCTTGCGCTATCTTTTCAGTTTGCGCCAAGAACAGTATTTATTAATTTATTCATTGAATTTGCTTTTTTTCCTCCTAATTTCCTTCTTTGCTTTTACAGTTGTTTTCAGTGCTGACACAAGAAAATTAAGATTTTTCGATTGTTACACTTCCATAAATTTTGCATTCTTGTCAAATTTTTTTTTAAATATCAGTTGCATCAAATGCATTTCAGCTGAAGACAGCTTTACATTTTCTAGACATTTTAACTATAAATATAATTTAAAGCAAAGTCCAGAGGATAAATATTTGAATTAAAAGATTTTTGTTAAATGATAAACAAATAAACCACTGCAGTAGCGCTTATCCTGTACCACCAAGTGACCCGATTCTTATATCGGATGCAAACAATCTAAATCATATTACTTAGATATTTAAGCCTAATAATTTCCATATTAAAAAAGATGACTTTATATAATCTACAACACGAGAGGATATTATTACTTAAAACATTTTTTTAAGAGGATTAAAGTAAAAATTTATATTTTTATACATATTTCTCAAAGCTGGGACATGAATCAAACTGTCAACGTTCTGTTTGCTTAAAAACATTGTGAAAATAAACATCAAATGAACTTTCTCAGTTTTAGACAATTCAAGTTAAATGCAGCTGAAGTAAAGTAGCAGACAATAATACGACGAAGGTAGAAATTTACTCCTACAAATATTTAAAAAAAAAAAAAAAAGGAAACAAGAGAGAAATTTTTAAAAAAGTTAAAAATTTGAATAATATCATCAATAATTTTAAAAAATAACTTTTCATATAGTATTAATATTTATTACGCATCATTGAGGGAAAAATTGCATACAACTAATTCTCCGTAAAATTTATTTGAAACTTAAAGCTGTGGCAATTCACTGTAACAAAATCCATAAACCATATTTGGCATTACTACTGCTCCAAAAAAGATGCCAAATTTCAAAATGAGAAAATATGTAAATTCATGTATATCTTAGAAAATTTTGACTAAAAAACTCTAATTTTTTGCAGGTATGCTTAGAAATATACATACTTTTAGATGATGGTAAAAATGTTATAGGTTATAATTAAAAATTTTTTTCGAAAAATTTTGAAAAATTAGTTAAAAATAGAAATTTTAAAAACAAATAATAAAAAAATTGGTGAATTTTATTTGGAATGAACCTAAATTTCGAAATGTGAAAGGAAGAATAAAAAAAGTTTAATAAAAAAAGAGATATTAATAAATATATACCAAATTCAATTAACATTGAGGAGCTAAAATTTTCAAAGCTAATTTTTTAAAAACTGCTCGTGCGATTTTTACAAAACTTGGCAGTCTGGCATAATTTAAGTCGTAGAATTGAAATATGGAAAAAAATTGAAATGTTCTTGATGCAAAAGCAAAGTTTAAAGTTTGTAAAATTAAACATTTAGCAGCAGTAGCAATAGAAGCTCCCTAAGATTATATGTTGTGCAGACATTGAAGACAATAAAAGGTTTCAAACTTAACCAATTTATTAGCAATATATAAAAAAATAAAAACACAATGAATAAATTTAAACAATATCAGTAACTTCGAAATTATAATATAACCATCATTATCAAAATTTCATATATTAAATAGTATTTTACCTGGTCTCCAAAATACTGGCATTCAATACGCGAAAAACATTATCCTAAACAGAAATTATGCGGTTTTAAATGAAATTAGCTGCACTGTCAATAGATCCATGCTTAATGATCAAAAAGGCACCTGAAAATTAAATTAAGTCCTTGAGAGCACTTAAATCCGGCCCAGTAAAACATCGCCGCTAACTCATGTTAAATGCCGCCTTCATGAAGAACATGGATGCCACCCACGGCAGTCACACACATTGTAGCCTCTTTTGAGAATCCAAGAAAAGTCATCTTGTAGACTGGAACCAAGGAACTTATTCGGGAAAAGTCATCTTGTAGACAGGAACCAAGGAACTTATTCCGGAAAAGTCATCTTGTAGACTGGAACCAAGGAACTTATTCAGGAAAAGTCATCTTGTAGACTGGAACCTCGGAACTTATCCCCGGACTGCACGCATCGCAAGACGTCTTTCAATAGGGGCTGGAAATCGCACACCCAAGAGCCAAGAAAGCAGGAACTAGAAGGAATGAGCCGTATCCATATCCGTAACTACTGGTATTCAGTCCTAAAAAGTACTTTTACCAGGCAATACGTTCCCTGATGAGGGATCCTAGATGTTGAAATCCTCCAGAAATATTTTGTTTCTATGCGGAGCACTAGCACCTCCTAAGTGCTTCGAGACCGCAAGATGTAGTGGAAGCAAAGACTTGGTAAAGGCTAAATGGCATAATTTACTGAAATGGCATTTGAGATGAAGTTATCTTGATTTTAATGGCATAGGCATAAAAGATAAGTATTGTGGTAAGTAATATTTTAATGGCATAGGCATAAAAGATAGTAGATTGGCATAATTGATAAGCATTGTGGTAAGAATGATCTGAAAGTGGAGCTGCATTGACATACGTCTTATTCCTATGATTTCTGGTGACTGAGTGAGATGCTTGGGCGATGCCTGATCTAGTCAGTGCGCGAGCTTAACTCTGATTCGTTGGTGATATCACATGACATAAAACACATTTGCGATTTGTTGGCCAGTCCTCAATTTTTAGTTCTTCTGGTAAAGGTAATCGCATAATAATAAAAGTAAAATAAAATCTTGGTTATATATGAAAGACGAAGTAAAATTAATAAAGAAAATTATATACATATTTACACTACCATTTAACATTATGAAAAATGGTACGGGGACGATTATATCGTTGAATCAGAGTGGCATCGTAGTTTTGGAGGTTAGAAATTGTGGAGTCAGGATTTTTGCTGCATTTTAGAAAGAAATTAAGGCTATTTTTGAAAATTTCACTATTAATTGGTTTTATATTGAGGTCTCGATGAATGGTATTATTTCTGATGAACCATGAGGCGTTAGCGATAATACGTAGCATTTTGTTTTGAATTTTTTGTAATACATCTCTATTAGTTTTTGCTGTGGCGGCCCATGCAGGCGATGCGTATAGTAAGATCGGTCTAATTGCTTGCAGATATATGGTTCTTTTAGTCTTGAGGCTTAATGAAGAGTTTCTTCCGCTAAGTGCAATGATTGCGTTAAATGCTTGATAAGCTTTATTACGTGTGTAAAGCATATGCTTTCTGAAGGTAAGCTTATTATCTAAATAGACGCCTAAATATTTGACTTCTTTTGCTTGTGGGATGATTTGATTATTGATGATGATATTATCGAGTTGTCTTCTGAGAGTATTTTTTCTGAAGTAGATAAGGGTAGATTTGTTTTCATTAATTTTAATCTTCCAGGCTTTAAACCACTGCGAGATGATGTTTAAATGCTTTTGAAGGTTATTCTTTGCTTTCTTTGGATTGATGGATTTACTGATAATGGCTGTATCATCTGCGTAACTAGTAATTAAGATGTTAGGATCAGTAGGAATATCATTGATGTAAATATTGAAGAGGGTGCGAGAAATAATAGAGCCTTGAGCTAATCCAGCTATAGGATACCTGATGGAGGATAAGGTATTTTTTACTTTAACTTGGAATGATCTATTCTTTAGGAAATTTGAGATAAGCACGATGAGGCTTGGTGGGAAATTATAGTTGATGAGTTTGATGATTAGACCGTCAAGCCAGACTTTGTCGAAGGCTTTCTCTATATCTAGGAATATACCGGCTACTGTTTCCTTTTTGTTGAAACTTTCACCGATATATTTCACGAGCCTGGTGATTTGATGCACCGTTGAATATCCTGTGCGGAATCCAAACTGATGATTTTTGAATGATGTTACAATTAGTTAGATGGGCTTTAATTCTATTGGAAATGATGCGTTCGTAGATTTTTCCTATTGAAGGGAGAAGAGATATCGGTCGATAATTTACAGTGTTTGAGGGATCTTTGCCAGGCTTCTTCATAATAAAAATAATAGCATGTTTCCGACACTGAGGGAAGTAGTTGTTTCTTAAAAAAGCATTATAAATATTGCAGAGTAGAATCACTGCTTTTTTGGGAAGACTTTTGGTGGCTTTATTATTGATATTATCATGGCCTGCTGCTTTTCTAACATTAAGGTTTTTTATAATTTTGCGCACTTCACTAGGGTTTGTAGGAAGGATAGTTGGAACTATTGCTATTGTTGGTTATGAAATTTTGAACATGATTAGTGACGTTGATGTCGTTGCTGCAAGGATAGGAGATATTTGAAAACTGTATTTTGAAATCGTCTGCGAAAATTTCTGCAAGATCCTTAGGTTTGGAGATGGTAGAGTTATCTTTCTTTATGGGGCCGATGGTAAGGTTTTTGTTATGTAGAGCTTTGGCTATTGTCCAGACAGAATGGTCTACATGGCTTAAGCTGGAAACAAAATCATTCCATGCTTTATCATTATAAATTTTAAGCATATGACGGAGTTCTTTCTGGACCCTGTTGAATTTTCTTTTATCTCTGTGATCTTGGGTTCTCTGAGCAATTTTTCTAAGGTTGTTCTTCTCTGTAATTTTCCTTCGTATATAATTAGGAAGAGTGGCAGGGGCTTCTTTATTAATGAATTTAGAGTGGTTGATGGCTTGCATAATGTGGTTATTGAGTTGATTAATAGCTGTATCTATTTCTGGGCTTGAACCTAGGCTGGTGGTAGCCTGTATATGCTGGTTAAGTAAATAAGTGAAATTTTTCCAGTTAATTCTGGTCTTTAAGGGTGAGAGGCCATGCCTAAGCCCATATAATGTGAATTCTAGAGGGAGATGGTCCGATGAAAGACAGTTTGCAACTTGCACATTTGGAGTTTGTTGAATTTTGTGGGTGATGATGATGTCTAGCACATCTGGTTGGCCGAAAAGGGTGGTGAGAATATAAGTAGGAGCTTCTGGGGCGTAAATTTCTGCGTTGCTATTGAGAATATAGTTGTTGAGTATAATTCCATTACTATTGTTGTTTTTAGAATTCCAATTTTGATGTTTACAGTTTATTGTAGGGTATCCAAGGTTGAAAATTATATCAAGATCATTAGTACTGATGTAGCTGTTGGGGGGTTTATAAGCCGAAATAATCAGAAAATCAGTGTTTTTACTATTAAGTATGCAAGCAGTAGCCTCAAGGCTGGAGAGTTGTGGTAGATTGAAGGGGTAGCAATTTAAGTATCTTTTTGTGGCTATGAGAGTTCCTCCTCCTCTGTTGTGGGCCTGATCTGTACGAAAAATATCATAATTAGGTATTTTTAGCTTGACTGCCGGTTGGAGGTGAGATTCGGTGATCATTAGAATATCAATACTATTTTTCTGGAGGTAATCTTTTATTTCAGTAAGTTGCCTTTTAATGCCATTGCAGTTAAAATGCTGTGAATTTTGCGTAGTGAATGTGCTGGTTGCTGTGATTTAATCTATTGGTGTAGTTATTCATAGCTATGGTTTTCAAAGACTCGTATGGCCTCCATGGCCAGTTTTAATTTGGATTGACTTTCCTTCGCGTTTCTGAATTTAGAATAAATTTGATACAGCTCTTGAATAAAATTTTGAAAATCTTCAAATGCGTCATCTTTATATTATTTTCAGGGGTTTTTTTGACTTTTGATGGTATTTTCCTTTTATTTGGTAGGAGCGGTGATGCTGGCATACGATTTGTTTTCTGTAGTGAATTTCCTGGTGTTTGATTGGCTCATAGAACTGGGAGTGGGGTGACTTTTGATCATAGCGCTGGGCATTATCGTGGAGTTTTCCTTATTATTCCTGAGTGCTTGTTTGTTGGAGGGATGTTCTGGGCATTTGATGTTGCAGGCCACGTGAGAAC
Source organism: Stegodyphus dumicola (assembly GCF_044657685.1). Classification (NCBI taxonomy): domain Eukaryota; kingdom Metazoa; phylum Arthropoda; class Arachnida; order Araneae; family Eresidae; genus Stegodyphus; species Stegodyphus dumicola. The sequence continues at coordinate 266,306,223 of NC_140770.1, read as the reverse complement.
CTTTACAAAGAACACAGATAGGGGAGATCTTTTTCCCTTTTTGTGGGCATTCATAAGATTGGTGTTCCTCTAAACATCTAACACATCTCGGGATATTGTGACAGGCTTTCTGAGTGTGGACGTAGCCCTGACACTGGCAACATTATGTGGGGCCAGTTTTTCCTTTATATGCAACAATTCTAATTTTCATATCGAGTAACACCTTAACGCTAAACATTCTTTTTCCTTCTGGTGTATTAGCAGCTTCAATATAAAACATGGGGAGTTGGGTGGCTATCCCGTCTCTCATACGGATCATCTGCTTAACTTTATTAATGGGTAATTTATAATCTTCTATTAAAGCATCTTTAACTTCTTCTTCCGTATATGTAGTGTCTAAGCCTTTTAGGACTCCTTTAAGTGCTTTGTCAGAGTGTAAAAGGAAGGTATGGTAAAGGATTTTCTCCTTGTCGGATTTATCTTGTAATTTTTTATAATCTTCCGAGGTGAAGAGTTTTATAACTAAGTTTCCATCTTCTTTTTTAGCCTCTATTTTTTCAATATTAAGCCTGTCTTTTAGATCTTTACGAAGATCTTTCCATGATATTGAGGTGTCGGTGATTATTATAGGAGGGATTTTATTTGCAATTTTGTTTGGTTTAATAAACTGTTGGTTAACCGTATTTGTGTCATCATCTATATTAGTATTGTTACCATCTAGATTTTGGTCTAAATTGAGTGCGCTGAATTGATTTGATAGTTGTGTTGGGGGGAGTTCTTCTATAGATTCATTAAATAGTCGTCTATGCCTTTTTCTTAGGGCCTGTGTTTGCCATATTTCATTAGGTTTTGGTTCGATAGCATTTAAATGCGAGATAGAAATTTCACTAGCTAAGAGTTTCGCGAGTAATTCACGATTGTCATTTTTTGAAAGATTGTTAAATTCATTTTCCAGGTGTTGTATTTGCAATAAGTCGCATTCCTTTAAGTCATTCTTAGCCTTTAAAAAGGCAATTTCATTATGTAATCTTTTTGCCTTAACGTAAATTTCCAGTCTATCTAATTCGTTATCCGTGGTCAAAGTCATGTCCGGTGACCAGGTGAGCAAGATAAGCAATAATGCGCGCAAGAGAGTAATGTCACTGGCCTACTGGATGTCGTAATCAAGAGAGAGAGCAGAGCAAAAAATTCAATCCTGTCTCCTAGAGCTCAGGGGATCGAATGATCTGATGTGATCATAAATGAGGAATGAGTCAGAGCGACGCAAGATACTTATACCAGAAATAGGCATGACGTCATCTCACGGCAACCAATCAGCTATCGGCACGACTCGGCTTTCCAGATGACATAACATTACGTTTCGTTTTTGCATCTTAATTAGGCTGAAACAGTCCGTTCTCAACACAAACAGTGGCAGTGGAAAAAAAGAAGTAGAAGTAACTACCCTTTAAAATAAGAACATATCCCTTTAAAATAAGAACTAAGCCTAATAAATATTTCAAGGAGGAGAGATGATGCAGAAAAAAGGTTACAATAAGTCATATTTTCCAACCAATGCCCCCCACATCATCATCTCCGAACTGAAATAAAACTGAACGCCAGTATCTTTACAAAATTCAAAACAAGAATAAATAAATATCCCAATTTCATCCAATTCAAAAATTTTTAAGAAAAATTTTCCTTTAGGAACATCTTATTCTATTTTTCAAAATTTTACCATAACAAGAAAGTCCAACATGTTACAAAACAATGCAAAGACATATGTATGATCATACATTCAATACTTTTACCCAGGGCCCTGGTCAATCATACTACATTCTACACTATACAGTTTTACATTATCTAATACTCATCATAATATGACATATAACATATTATTTTCAACTAAACAAAACTCTTAAAAGGTTAAATACACACAAAAACAAGTTTCACAAGAAAATTGTTCCACAAAATCTTATCAGGTTATGCTTAGTCAGCGGTTTTGTCATGGGATCAGCCAGATTATCTTTACTTGGAACATATTTTAAATCAAAAATTTCCCTGCTCAATAGATCACGAATGAAAAACAGTTTTACATCTATATGTTTTGTCCTTGGGTTTTCAATGGGGGATTTTGTAAAACATATAGCAGCCATGTTATCCGCAAACAATATTGGTCTTGAAACATAGTTACTTGCAATTTTAAACTGAATGCATTCATCCAAAATGTTTTTAAACCAAACTAATTCTTTTGCTGATTCAGTCATGGAGATAAATTCAGCCTCCATAGTAGACAAACTCACTCCCCTTTCTTTAAATGTAAGCCAAGATACAGGTGATTCTCCCAACAAAGCTATTTGTCCACCAATAGACACCATATCATCCCTGCTTGAAGCAAAATCCGAATCTGAATATATATTGAGCTTCAGTTCCTTGCATACCAGTTTAAGTTTATGATGTATGGTATTGGAAACGTATCCTAAAAGTTTAAGTAATCCTTCCCAGTGAAACTTACTAGGATTGCTTTGAAACTGAGAAAATATATTAACAGCATAAGCTATATCCGGACGAGTACGATTGCACAGAAACGAGAGACATCCCAAAACATTTATATAAGGATAATTCAGCATTTCAGTCGTTTCTTTTTGTGTACTGGGATTTTGAGACTTTGAGTATTTCACACCTTTAACTATTGGAAGAGAAGTAATTTGTATTTTAAAAGACTTGAATCGACCAACTATGTCTTCTATATATAATTGCTGATGAATCAAAACACTATTGTTCTCATATTCAAATTCCACACCCAAAAGCTTTCTTGTTTTACCTAAAATTTTCAAATCAAAATGTGAATTCAGGATTTTTAATATCCTTTTAGCCTGAACTTCACTTTTTCTAAACACAACGATATCATCAACATAAACTAACAGAATGACAAAAATCTTTAAAACGATAGACACAATTACACCACTCAAACTTGATAAATCCTAGGTTACATAGTGTCCTATCCAACTCGTAGTACCATAATCGCCCACTCTGATGCAGACCATACAAGGCTCTATCTAAACGACACACAAAAGTTTCTTTATCTTGCTCTACAAAACCCTGAGGTTGGGACATGTAAATTTCCTCTGATAAAGGAGCGTAGAGATAGGCACTTTTTACGTCGCACTGTATATTTGCCCATCCAAGGTGTGCAACTAAAAGAGAGAAAAAGAGCCTTATTACTGAAATCCACCTGCAACCTAGTGGAGTCTTGTCTTTAGGAAGTGGAACAAGATGCCATACCTTATGCTTTCGCATGTTGGCCATTTCCTCTTCCATTGCCTCTATCCATTTATGCTTTTCTGTGGATTTCATTGCCTGGTTATAAGTGTTTGTAATTGAAACCTCTAGTCAGCTATTTTGGGTATATGACGTTGAAGGAGTGCCAGTTGGGTCGATTTCACCACTATAAGCATTGCTTCCCTTGAAATCAAACAAGGTAGGATCATACTGAATATTATGCTCAGTGCAATACCTTTCTACATCATTTGGTGATCGTAGTCTTTGATTAGACCCCCTCTCAAAATAGTACACATCCGTACGTGTGCCGTCTGGCCTTGGAACAGGTTTATGAAGCCAAGTTACTTGTCTCAATGTAGATTGAGTGTCAGTGCTAGGTATAGAAGAGGGTACACTGGTATCAATTCTTTCCTCTATTTCAGGAAAATAGCCAACTGGAATATCAGTAGATTGGAACTCAATCCTCTCTTCAGATTCCAAATCAGGAAGGGTGCCCAGTGCAGCTCCACTGTCACTTTTCTGCATTCCAATTGACTCTTTAAAAGTAGCATTTAAGGTTTCTACTACCTTTTGCTAATTTTCCAACCAAATCTTGTACCCTTTTGCTCGTACACTGTACCCAATCAATCGGCCCTTCAATGCTTTTGGATCAAGCTTAGAATTTCTTTTAGCCTTTGGAATTCCCCCATAGGCAATCGCTCCAAATGCCTTAAGGTGACGTACTGATGGTTTCCCTTTAGTATACAATTCGAATGGGGTTCTATCTTGGCCCTTATGACAAATTCTATTGAATGAATATGCAAAATACATCACTGCATCAGACCAAAATTCAAGATTCATTCCACTATCATGTAAAATTGCACGTACGTTGTTGAGAGCTGTCTGATTGAATCTCTCACAAACTCCATTTTGTTCCGGAGTATATACATCTGTAAATTCGTGCTTTATACCATTTTTATTACAATATGACCTGAATTGTTCATTATCATATTCTTGTCCATTATCAGTTCTAAAGTATTTCAACTTAAGGTTCAAAGATCTTTCAGCATGTGCCATATGCCTTTCAAATACTTCAAACACCTGACTTTTCTCTACAATGGGGTACACTACCACATAACAAGAATATTCATCAATAAAGGAAACGAAATAACGTTCGCTATTCCTACCTGGAATGTTAATAGGTGCCCATACATCAGAAAAAAACAAGCTTTCAAGCAGTCTCTTCACTCGAATACCTTCTATAGGAGATTCATCTTTGCTTATTGATTTGGCAATGTTCACAAAACAAATTAGGCGAGTGCTTTAACACAGGAAGACCTCGAACTGAATGTCTCTTACTAGTCCTGACAATAGCACCATAATTTATATGACCAAACCAACCATGCCATAATTCACTGTTTGTTATGCTGAACTGTGGATACCTCAAATTTCACAGATTTGCCCCCCTTTTTCACTATTTTCGGGAATACATGATAGTTACTTCCTATCAACTTAGCTTTGCACAAAGTTTCATTTTCATCATCAGTAACTTTAATTTGCTCATTTTTACCATAAAATCTTGCTTCATTGATATCCACCCTAGGTCCAGATATTAAATTTCGTCTCAGTTCAGGTGAGTATAACACATCTTTAAGCAAAATAACCGTATTCCCAAATTTCATTTTGACAGTACCCTTTCCACGAATTGGAAAAGTTACCCCATCAATAGCTACTAGCATATTCTCATTCTTCACAGGAGAAAAAGTATCGTATAATTCACGATTTTTACAAAAATGATGAGATGCAGCAGTATCAAAAATCCAACTATCATCATTTTCCTCCAAATTGTTAACATTAGCTTGAGCTATTACAGCTGAGGAAACAGAAGAAACAGGCGAAGGTGATCTGGAAAAATTACCTTTCATTCTACAGTATTTCTGAATATGACTTGAACGGCCACATTTATAACACTTGAGCCCTTTAATCTGCTGAAAGTTGGGTTCACAGTGAGTAAGTACTTTGAACTTCTATAGTCTTATTGGAATTTTCCCTAGCTATCTCTCTTAAACTAAGACGTGTTTCCTTTACTAGTATTTCACGTTCAACAATTTTAAATATGAACTTTTCATCTGGCCACCTCAAAACATTCTGAACTACTTGATCATATTTATCTGGAAGGAACCTAAGAAACTGAAAACATATGTATACATCTCTTACAGCCTGATTAATATCACCTAATTCAGTTACCCGTTTTAATCTAGAAGAAAAGAAACTAATACTTTCATTTGGCTTAATTTTACAATTTAAAAACTCTGAAAACAAGGACATATGTCTTGATCGATAATCTGGCTGAAAGTATTTGGCAAGCGTATTCCATGGAACTACCGGGTCATCAATTTCACTTATTAAGTTTCTATATTCGGGGCTTACATTCATATAAATTAAAGATAATGCCAAACGACTTCTATTTTGATAGTCGGCAACAATTTCTTTTGTAATACCCTTAACATCATTTAAATCAGAACATTTTTCAATACCTTTCACCAAAAGCCATGCATTTTTCTCATTTAAAACAAACTTCATACCTTTAGACCATGTAAAATAATTACATGACTCAAGTTTAGCAATATTATGCATAACATTAACAGTAGGCATATTTGAATTTCAACCAAAAACCGCTCCCCAGTCTCTTAAGTCCTAAATTAATTTTAAACTTCAAAAGTCTGCACTAAAGATAACTCTGGGGCTGGGCCCATAACCAAAATGATGCAAAAAAAAAAAAAAAAAAAAAAAAAAAGTTTAAAGTTTATAAAATTAAACATTTAGCAGCAGTAGCAATAGAAGCTCCCTAAGATTATATGTTGTGCAGACATTGAACACACTAAAAGGTTTCAAACTAAATTAAATAAAGTAATTAAATTAAGAAAATTAAATTAAGTCCTTGAGAGCACTTAAATCCGGCCTAACTCCGCTCACTGTAGTTGAACACGAGGAATCACAGCCCAGTAAAACATCGCTGCTAACTCATGTTAAATGCCGCCTTCATGAAGAACATGGATGCCACCCACGGCAGTCACACACATTGTAGCCTCTTTTGAGAATCCAGGAAAAGTTATCTTGTAGACTGGAACCAAGGAACTTATTCGGGAAAAGTCATCTTGTAGACAGGAACCAAGAACTTATTCCAGAAAAGTCATCTTGTAGACTGGAACCTCAGAACTTATCCCCAGACTGCACGCATCGCAAGACGTCTTTCAATAGGGGCTGGAAACCGGAACTTATCCCCGGACTGCATGCATCGCAAGACGTCTTTCAATAGGGACTGGAAACTGCACACCCAAGAGCCAAGAAAGTAGGAACTAGAAGGAATGAGCCAGACGACGCGAGATACTTATACCAGAAGTAGGCATGACGTCATCTCACGGCAACCAATCAGCTATCGGCACGACTCGGCTTTCCAGATGACGTAACATCACATTTTGTTTTTGCATCTTAATAAGGCTGAAACAGTCCGTTCTCAACACAAACAGTGGCAGTGAAAAAAAAGAAGTAGAAATAACTACTATATCCCTTTAAAATAAGAACTAAGCCTAATAAATATTTCAAGGAGGAGAGATGATGCAGAAAAAGGGTTACAATAAGTCATATTTTCCAATAGTTATTTCATAAAAAGTCCAATTTTCTGTCAAAATACCCATGTTAGATTAATGCTATATATAAATCTAATATAAAACCTAAGTCGCGCTTTCGAGACATGAAAAACGCAATTTAAATTTCGTCAATCAGCATAGTAGAATGGGAGATATAGAACTGTCTCCCGCCTCTTCCCGCCCTTTTTTTCCAGTTCACATATAAGCCTGAAATCACTTGAAATAGAGGAAATAAATTTTAAAGACAAGAGCACATAGACCATGCTGTATGCTGTAGACTACTACTGTATGCTGTAGCAAATTATCATGAAAAGCATTAAATGCCCATCTCTTCAACAGACCTTCACAGAAAATGAATGAATTTTAGCAACATGTGATCAAATTAAAAAGAAGCTGTCTTCCTAATCAGACCTAAGGAAAGGGAGGAAAAAGTCTTTATGCTCTAAATCCTGCTAGCATGGAGGCACATAGGCTAGACAAAGGAAGAGATTGAACACAATGTATGGAAAGACCCATACATTGATGCACTGAGTTTGCAGTTACTTTTAACAATTGCTTAGACAGGGCTTACACTTCCAACTATATACATGCTATGGTAATATTCAACATGTCTGGAAATAAGGTGGTGTTGTGTCAATATTTATATAATGCTATCTATCCCTAAATCAATGCTACTCAAGTATATATTCAGTTCAAATGTCCTTAAGTGTAATTTAATGCAAACTTACTTGATCTTTCATATTTTTCACCTCAGAGGAATCTGAAATGGTAATTTTAAAAAGAATTAGCTTGAAACAAAAAATGAAATAGGTGAATTACAAAGAAGAAGAATTTCACAAATACTAGAATTAACTAATATCTTTCCTTTTCATTTCATTTTAATTTTTATTTCCAATGTTACTTATATATTTAATATGAATATTTCAGCATGTCTTATATATTTATGTATCATAAAAAAGAAAAATATGTAAACATTAAAACACTCAAAGGTTGAACCAGGGCAATAATGCACAAAAAGAATTTGACTAAACTATTCTGCACAGAAATTACCAAAAAAACATGAATAAAATAAAATTTATATAAAATTAATTAATAAATATGCCACAAGTGTACACAATGTAAATGTCTGTCAAATATGAAAACCGTGCATGGAAAAATAAAAACTTTAATTTAAAACTAAATAAAAATTATCATCACTAGGAAATTCCGAACTGCACTAAACTTATGTATGCAGGAACAATTCCTGCTAATTGTATAGCTCCTGCACAAACTTCATAGTTTGTGCTGTTCATGCACAAATTTCATAGTTTGTGTTGTTCATGCACAAACTTCATAGCTAACACAAATTTTCATTACATTCCATATACTTCAGGCACATTTAACTAATTAATTTTTATTTCCATCAAAAAGTTTCAGATACAAAATGTACAAAATGTAATTCATATGTGTTTCCTTTAAACAGCTATAATTTGTTAAAATTTTTAATATTTCTTTAATAATAACTAAAATTTATAAAGTATTTCTACACCCACTTTCAAAATGTGGCCCAAAACAAGTATTTTGTACAGTATTTAAAAATTTATACTACTAAAATAATCAAATCTGAAATTAATATTATTGAATTAAAACTACATTTTTTACAAGATTTCTAGGACTGAATTAGTTTATTATAGCATAACAGATGAGATAAATCTGAAGTATGATGATGCTTTCATATAAGATTTCTAACAAAAATGGCTTGCAATTATGTTTACACACAGGAAACTGCAAAAATTTCATGGAATCAACACTGTAAGTTTCAAAGAACTAAACCAGGAGTAGGCCATTCCCCCTTCCCTAAAGATGTTTTAAAATAGCAGACAGTTGCTTGCTGACAGATCCAACAAAAGCATTTCCACGAATATACTGTTTACATTAGCATCAGTTAATGTTAATGCATTAATCTACCTCACATTTCTGCTTCAGTGGGCACTGCACTTCAACCAAAATTTCAATCACTTCTTCCTTCTCCATATTAACTGAGATGTTTCATGTTTTCATCTGGTGGTAGATCAACTTCATTTTTTAGAACTTCAGGTATCCAGTAAGACTTTTGCTTCTTTGGTGTGCTTTCAGGTTTGAGTTTAATGTTATGCTCTTCAATATTGTTGATTTTCAGAACACTAGATCTAAGATGGCATGTTTTCTTGAAGTTTGAAGAACAAGTAGTTTGAGGTGGATAAGATCAAGCTCTGCATTAAGATAGTGTTTTCTGCTTTCACTACAACAAATCAAGGAATGTTTTTATCTTCTCCAAAATTATATATCACACTGATATTATTTATAGCACTCTTGAACTCTTGTATCTTGTCTGCACAAACATGCTTCAAAGTGTGCTCCATATGCTTTATAATGATCATAACAGCTCCAATCCATCTTGCATAAACTTTGTTTTGACTATCAAGCCTTAAGATAATAACCATGTTTTTAAGTGCACATATGTGACATTCACCAGATTATAACAGATGGCTACTGATTTCTAATTATGCACATTACAATCTTGACGACAATCTGAATACATTACTAAGACTTAAGCAGATCTCAAAGTTTGCAAATATACAATATCCTCCGGATATCCCCATGGGAAAAAATATAAAATAAACGAGTATAATAAACTTAGTAGCCAATTGTAAGATGTCAAATCAATGGCAATAGCACAGCTAAGAAAGCAGCAAGGTAATTTCACAATCAGCTAGATAATTTCACAAACAATAACATTTTCTCTGCCATCTGGTAACTTTCACTTCCTTTACCATAAACAGCTACTTTTGTACTGAGTCTACAAAACAGTTTCATTTTTTTAAAATTATCTAATCAGTTATGTGAAAATTTACATCACTGATATTTACTCTAAAATAGCTGAAATTTTATGTGATGACATATTTACCACGTACCACTCACAGTAAAATGGCCCGGTAAAGAAAATCATCAGGATACTAAGGAAAACTTTTTTTTTTTTTTATATATATAATTTAAATATTAGGGAACTACTGAAATGCCTGTATTAAACTAAAACAGCCTATCTTGAATTATTATTTTTTAAATGAAATAATATATTAAAAAGTAAAACACATACAAAAGGCTGTTGAACCAGAAAATCTTAATAATTAGATAAGTTTTTTAGACTAACTCTTATATGATATCGAAATAAACTGAAGATTAATATACAGGATGTGGCAGGGAAACTATCTTATTTTTAAAATGAATAACACAACTAGTATAAGCAATATCAGTTAAATTTTTTTCCCAAGTTATAGAGAGTCACATAAAGTTTCTTTATTATGGTTTAAAATAATATCATTAAGGTGGCCTCCGTTCTGGTTCTTCAGTTGAGCCATGGTCTTTGGATGTTAGAGATTTCAGATAGCCCCACAAAAAGAAATCACAAGGGGCTAAATCAGGCTAGCACGCTGGCCACTGAAGATAAGGAGATAAGGTTTCCAGTGAAATGTTCTCCAAAAAACAATGGTCCAATGATGCATATTCTGGACAATGCACACCAAACAGTCACACATTCTGTATGGAGGGGCTGCTCATGAAGTTCTCGGGAATTCATGCCACTCCAGTATCGCACATTTTGCTTTTTCACACAACCTGGAACGATGAAAATGAGCCTCATCGCTAAAGAACACAAGGATATCATGAGGCATATTGTCAAGAACGGCTTCGCATACATTTTTTCATAAAAGAAAATTGCATGGATTTAGTTTTTGTACCACTGCCAATTTATATGGATGAAAATGCAGTACGTTGAAAAGTACAACACCATGGTGAACGTGTGCTCCTCTCTTGTCCACTGCATGATCGGTACTATACCTAGATGACATAAAACATCAGACACCACTCTTTTCAACGAGCGCCACCCCATGCTTCTCGGAATAAATGTTGCTAGATGGTGCACGTTTCAAATAAAGAAATTCCCCTGCCGCACTCTGTATCTCTCTGTACAAAGAAAAAGAACATTAAAAAAGTCTTACCAGCAGAAACATCAAAAGCATTCATTTGATCCATAATGCACCAAAATGCAGAATCTGCACATTTGCCAAATATTTCTCTCCACTGCAACTCTGACAGAAAGCCCTGAATTGTTGTTCTATCTAGTTCCTCATGACGAAATTTTCCAAACATGGCCTTCATATTAGTCCATAGATATGTTTTTACATTTAAAATATGGTTGCGAATATCATTTGGATCCATAATGCGAGAATCAGCAGACCAAGTACTTCTGGCTTCTGGCAAAAAAGAAGATTCAATTCTTTTCTCAGTTATTATTATACTATCAGGACATATCCCCTGTCTTATAAGATGTAAATGGCGATCTGTACAACATGCTTCATCAACATTTATCACTTCTAATCCTGTTATTTTTGTTCCTCGATCATGCACGCCTAAAATAAAGAAATTTCCTAACTTGACTACAGAAACTTCAATTTTGTTGTCTTGCTTATAATTTTGAGTTGGAAATCCAAGTTTTTTCCCAGCTACAACATATTTGCATAACTTCTGAAGAGCTTTAAAATATGACCAGATTTTTGAAAGATCCAAGTCAATATCTTCTAATATTGTGTCTAAATCTGACTGACATGCCCAATGAAAAGTTAGCAAAAGAAGTTCCTCAACTGAAAGAAATAAAAACTGTTGGAAAAACTTGGGCCTTTTTACTGGCTCTGCACATGAGCAACTGAAAAGGAAAAAAAAGAGAAAGATTTTTTTAAATGTTAAATAAATATCTTTATATAAATTTTTATCACTTAAAATAACAAATATTCATTAGTAATGAACCTTGAAAATACAGAACATGACTGACACACACAAAATAAAGAAAGAATAATAGGCAATTCAAGTAGAATTCATGAAATATATTATAAATATCAAACATGCAGTGTTTACATATTACTTAATTCAGAAGGGGGCAGAAATATATGCACACAATTTTTACTTCACTATTAAATATTTTCATACAAAAATATAGCAATAATCTTTTTCCTACACCTGCTTTATTTAAATATTTTGTTTTAAAAAAATGCAATGCTGTTGCAATATTCCATAACTTCCATCTTGGTATAGGACCCACTTATTAATTAAAGGTGCTCTGCTCTGTAAACATTTTGATAATTATTATTTATAAACTGATAATTATTGGGGATTATACTACATGCATCAATAATTACAAATCAACTAGTTTATAATATGTGAAGTTTCTATCACCAGTCTGAAGCTGGCTATTGATAGCACTAGTTACTAATGTATCTGTAATTTTGTCAGGATGTGCATTTTTCCATTGATTGTGAAAAGAAATACAAATTACGATAACCATGAATTTAATGTAATCAAAACATTGGAGCTGCTACTGTTAAGACTTCAAAAGTAAACTGCTATTCATTTTAATGTCTCTTGCTTGAATGGAGTAGTATGTTGTGAAGAAAATGTATAAGTTTCTAATAAATCAGACTGGATCGAATTAAAGGTATTAAACAGAGAGCATTTTTTTATGCAATATTTATTCATGAACAAAAATGAACTACTGTCTATACACAAGTATGACATGATAGTTCTTTTTACAAAAATACACTATCAATATCCATTGACAACCTAAGAATACAGAATCACAAACTACTGTGCTATTGGTGCTGTGTGGCTATAAATAATTATTAGGGAAAGGCAACACTCATTTTTACTTGAAAGAATTCTGAGAGCACAAAACTATTCAGTAAGGAATATACAAAATCATATGCGATAGAGCATATCCCTATGCATTCATCCAAAGAAACTACGTTGTAAAAAGCTACAGCCTTTTTTGATCATTACCATTCATCTTCATGGGCAGTCAGTCAAATTCATCAGCCAGTCAGATCACACAACCTGCTCAGTCCATAAGGTATATAATCAGATAAATACTTTTGTTGAAATACAGCTGCAGTAATGCCCATGCATAGATTCAGACATCTTCAAGTAGAATGAAATTCTTCTGGACATCAGTTGATACATGTATAATACATGTAAGTTTTAATATTAAATTTATAATAATTACTAATAATTAGTTTATGGCTACTTTTTTTACTTAAACCCTTGGGACTCTGGAAAATTAATAAAGGCTCATCAAAGTCATCCCGTACAAGTAAACCAGGTAGCAATAGTGTCGAACAAATATATTTTTGCATTCTAGACTGAGGACATTTCATGTCCCCTTTAATTTAGTATCAGAATCAGGAAACAGTTTATTTAAATGAAATGTTTAAACATTTTGACCGTTTTGTTATATCTATATCGTTTGACCATTTTGTTTGCTATATCTAACATCCCAGACAGCCCTCCTTACCTGACCAGTGAGTACCTGAGAAAGGCATCCAGTAACTTAGTATGCTAATCATGCAATAATTGAGAAATATTGGGTAAAAGACCCAATAACTACAGAGGACGATGCAGAAATGGGAAATCTAAAAGCAGAAAAAACTTTAAATACGTATAGAAACAATGTTCTCACAAAAATGCTCATATTGCAAAAAAAAAAAAAAATTCACAGCAGCTGCAGAATAAAATTTATCATTGGTATGAGGGTAAGGTGAAACGTTCTCAGCCTGACCCATAGAGCAAATTCAAATAGAGCAATCCAATCAGCAAAAATTTATATTTCCTGCCTACGTGCACGTGTCATTAGTTCGTACGACCAATTTCAACTTGTTCTTTCAAGCAGTTTGTTTACAAGAATTTTTGCAGCGGATGTCATATTTGTTAAAATGGACAAACTTGAATATTGTGCAGTCATAAAATCCCTTGTTTGCAATGAATTAACCCTTAAAGAAATTCATCGGAATTTGACAAAAGTTCACATAAATTTTGCTTTTTCCATGTCAACCATTAAAAGTAGGCAAAAAAAGAAAGAGCAAACACATACTCAAATGGCTCAGAACTGTGATATCCCCATTCGGCCAAGGGGAAAACCATTCTTTGGTGGCCTATCAGGTATTAAATTTAATATGAAATAAACATAAACTGCTTTAGTTACTCAACTATTAGCACGCATCATATCTATAAAACTGAAATTATTACATTTGTCTAATGATAAAACAAGCTATATAAAATTATTCAATTATCCACAATCATATGATTATACTGTATGAATTACTTTTACAATTATTAAATTATTAACTGCAAATAAAGTTAATAAAAAATTTACAGATATAAACTTATTGGATGAGAAAAAGGTTTACATTTAACACACCAAAAATTAAACATAGATATGCATATTGTAATGCATAATAATTGTAATCAGTAATTTTTTTTGTTTCCTAATTGACATAATTCATTAGAGAAGAACCTCCCTCCCTAAAAGAGAATATCCATATCCTTAACCCTGCAATGGAGGAGCCAGCGTACGGAGTACGCCAATGCCACCTTTGGGGCTGTCATTTTTAGACAGCCCATTCCTGAGCTTCCTCCTTCCTCTACCCTCCTAGAAACGTTTCATGAGTGCAACGCATCTGGTACTTCTGGTCAGTCTGGTTTTCGTCTTCCTTCTGAAAGCAGTTATTGTGAACATGTAGCGTAGGTGAATGCAGTATGTTGCTCCTCCAAGTATGTACAGAAAGAATATTGTACCTCTTGGAGATTATTTGCGCATTTTAGAAGAAGTCTCGGTTGATGAAGACTCTGACAATTTGGTTAACACATCTGATGTCGATGAATCGGAAGTAATTGAAGATTCTGATCATGAATATGACTCAAAAATTGAGGGAAATGCTTCTAAACATATACACTTTCCTTCCTCAAATGATGTTTCCCCAACAAATGACGATTTTAGTGAGGTTGAAAATGACATAAGTGATTTAAAATATGAGGACTTTTTTGTATAAGCAATGTACAAAAAGAAGAAAGTTGGAGGAAAGTTTCTGAAAGAAGAACATTAGACTTATATGTAGAATAAACTTCCCCTCAAGAGCAAATTCGCCAGAATGGCTTGAAAAAAGTTGGTGAAAAAAATATTCTAAACTGCCAAAACTTGTGACGATATAAATGCTGAGCTTTTTGCTTTCCAGAAAATCATAAATACAAATATGATTGATGCTATTGTACAATATACAAATATTTATCTCAAATGTAACAGGACTGCAGATGATCTCCAAAACATCTCGAAAGAGAAGATGTATGATACTAATAGAGCAGAAATATTGGCCTTTTTAGAATTTTATTATTATTAGGGTGCACAAAAATGTCAAAATTCAATTTGGAGGAAGCATGGGCAAAAGATGGTACTGAAATTGATATTTTGCAAGGGATCATGGGTCTCAAGCGATTCAGAAACCTGTGTGCTGCTATTAGATTCGACGATAAAGGGATAAGGTATGTGTGAAGAAAAGCTGATACGCTTGATGCAGTAAGAGAATTTTTTTAATCCTTCAATCAGAACTGTTAAAACTTTTATACACCAGATGACGAACTCACAATCGACGAGAAGTTGGATCCCTTTCACAGGTGATGATCTTTTATTCAATTCATCCCCAACAATCCCGCAAAGTATGGTCTGAAAATTTTTGCAGTTGTTGACTCATGAACGTTTTATACATTGAAGCTTGAAATTCATTGTGGCAATCAACCCCCAGGACCTTACGAGGTTTCTAATTAAAGTATTGACATTGTTAATAGGCTAATTGGTATGTACAAAGGTTTCAACCGTAACCTGACGACCGATACTTGGTATACAAGCTACCAGCTAGCTCAATATTTTCTTACCAAAGGCATAACACTTGTCGGCATGCTGGAAAAAAAAAAAAAATAAAATAAAATAAAAAGGAAATTCCAAATGAATTCCAGCCATAAAAAACAAGAGAAGTCAGCAGTTCCCTGTTTGGTTTTCAAAAGGATATGACAATTGTTTCATACGCAACGAAAAAAATAAGTGTGTAATACTGCTCAGCACTTTACACGATGATGACAAAATTGACCAGGAAACGAATAAACCTCACATAAT
The DNA here is from genome assembly GCF_044657685.1 of Stegodyphus dumicola. Lineage (NCBI taxonomy): Eukaryota > Metazoa > Arthropoda > Arachnida > Araneae > Eresidae > Stegodyphus > Stegodyphus dumicola. The sequence continues at coordinate 266,290,347 of NC_140770.1, read as the reverse complement.
CCTGGATTATAACAAATGTAAAGGCGGAGTTGAAACCGTAGACCAACGTTGTAGTAATTTCACTGTCGCCCAAAAAACCAAGAGGTGGACAATGGCAATATTTTTTGCACTGCTAAACGTAGTGGGCATAAATTGGCAAGTGCTCTTGAACTTCAACAAACCCGATGCAACTATCAAGTTTAGAAGATATTTTTTTGAAAAAAATCTAGCTACATCTTTAATGAAACCACATCTTTAGAATCGTCTAAAAATGCCATTTCTCCTGTCGCATTCCAAAGCTATTATTAGAAGGCTGGTAAAAACGGACAAGACGGCCGAAAGGGAAGAGGAACCACCTGCAAAAAAAGATCAAAGGAAGCTGCGCTGAGTGCGGTAGAATGAAGAATAATTACACTACCAAAAAATTTTCTGAGTGTTCTAAATTTACCTGCAAAAATCATCTTTGCAAGACAGTATAACTTTTAAACCATGCTGCAGTGAACAGGGACAATCTGAAGAGGTTTGAAGTGGCAAAAGGCTTTTGATTTTTTTATTTGTGAAATTTATTACTTACTGAACTTTTCTTTATGGAATATTTATAATTTGTAAATTTTATTTATGATCTTATAATTTGCATACAGAAAATAATACAGAAACTATATAACTTTAAATTACATTTCCAGTGCATTCCATTTTTTAATTAATTAAAAATTCGTAATTTCCATCTTTACTGCTTTTTTTTCTGTTATTACTTTTCTTATATCATTTTTTACTATGAGAATCACCTTATTAATGCCATGTATAAGATTAAATAGTTTCAAACATGAAGCAGAGGCTCGAAAAAAGACCTGGCGTGCTTCATAAGCCGCCCCTCTAAAACTGTACCATACGCCAGCCCCTCCATTAAAAAAGGGTATTCGTATATTACATCCTACAAAAATATATCAAGATATTTTACGAAAACTGGAGTTTAAAATTTTACTTACGAATCACACAGCCAACAGAAACCATCAAAGAACCTCTTATCTTTGGTTAAAGTGAAAACCTTCCCACCACATAAATTGCAAGGTGGATTCTTTGGCAAATAGTTTTTCTCCAGTAACCACGAAAGAGATGATGTTACAAAATCAGTTTTTCTTAATCTGGACTCTGACATGAAAAAGAGAAAAAACAGTAATATTCATGAATTAGATAAACACAGAAGTTAAAATGTAGCACTGTTGTAGAAGGGATTACACACTGATCAAGAAAGTTTGCACAACATTTTCCATTCATACATTGAACTTAAATATTAATGCAACAGCTTTAATCTAAAAATTTGATTTCACAATGGAAGCATAAAACTATTCACAGCAATCTGAAGCAAAACCGAGAATCTACTCAAAATAAACTCAATGTATACTAGAAGAAAAAATGCCTATAATGAATAACAGTAAATAGATATAAAAATTAAATTTAAACTGTAGATATGGATAATTCAGTTATATAAGAAAAATTTATGACAGCTGTCACCCCCTCCCTTCCCCCCCCCCAAAAAAAAATAATTTGAACAGCAATTATTTTCCAATCAGCAGTCAAATCACCATTTGAAATAAAAAATGCCCTACTTTCTGAATGTCCCTACTTTCAAAGAATAAATAATTATGAAAACACTTTCTAACAAGTAATTGCAGTCAAGGCCAGATTTGATTAAGGAGTTGCAAATAATATTCAATAAATCCGAATTTCTATACCCAAACAAATTTTTTTTAATAAATAAAAATATTTTATCTCTCCATATACAAGGCACTGTTAATACATTTAAAATTATACAATTTTTTTTAGCAAAAACATGAAAAAAATGTATGTTTAAAGTCTGTTTATCACTAATTAATCATATCAACAAATCTCATTTATGTATTTTATTTTTTAAAAAAGTCTTCTCTACAACAGTCCAGGAATTTTTTCCTTTTTTTAAAGGGGGGGGAAGCATGATTTGTTGAATCTTATTGCATCTTACATTCTGTTTATTACAGTCATCCGGAAATTTTTCCCTTCACTTAAAAATGCCAAAGAAAGTTTTTCTTAAAATATTTTTGAAGCTTTACTAAATTGTCTAATGACATTTGAAAAAAACCCATTGTTGGAATATTTTTTCCCCTTTTCCTCATTTGATTCTATATTCCCTCTCCACATCTCCATATCTTTGCCACAATAAGCTAATCCCATTGAAATTAAAATTGTTGATTTAGAATCTTCCAAAGAAAAATCAGCAGGAATAATCATTCAGTTTTGGTCACTTCATTTGTAATATTATCATGATCATTTGATTTGCTATATTAACTGGACTATATTAGATAACTCAAGTTTCCCCAAGCCTTATCTAGCCCTAAAAATAAAAATATAGGTGAAAGACAAAATATACATAACCAGTTTAAAACAGATAAAGATTGAGTTTCCCACACATTTAATGAAAAGATTGTTGCTATTTAGCCTTAATACAATCTTACCTTAATGCTGGCCTTAATGTTACTGCATTCTGGTGTTATAGCTGCTTAAGAAATTTATCTTATGCAAGAGCTTAATTTATTTTTTATTTTAATAGAATACATTACTTTGAATTTCATTGGAATTCTAGATAACTTATCAGATGTAGTAACACACATACCATTACATAAAAATATAACAGTTCTTAAATAAACCAGATTAACTGCATGTTTATACACAGAAGGCATTTTTACCTAATTATAGAAATTATTCAACAATAATTTAATACCCACTGAAATAATTTATCACAAACAACATAAAATATTACTTCACATGTTCTTGTATCATAAATGTCTATTCTTTTTTAAACATGACAGATAATACATCAATGTACTTACTTAATTCATTAAAGTACTTTTGTCGAAGATTGATGCCATAACATTTAATATTCAACAAATTACGTGTGTTAAAATACTGATCACCGGCAGGTATGACTGGAATATTTATTTGCATAGAAAATATAGAATTAGGAGCTGCTATTCCTCTTAAATAGTTCAATGAAAGAACAGCAGTAGATGTCCTGAGGCCACAACTTGTCTCCTGAAATAGAAAATGATTTTATTATCCCTACTAAATTATTCATCTTACAATATATCATAATTAATTGCAAAAGAACTCTTAAATTTTGATAAATAACCTTTTCATTAAGTAACAGATAAATAAAAACTTTACTGACCCAGAATAATTTGAGTTGCAAACAGCAGAAGATAAATAAATAAACAAAGAAAATATCTGATGTGCACATCACATGACTTCCTATGCCACATGCCTATTAAATTATAGACATTTTCTCTTGCATTTCATTTAAACTTATTTCCTCGAATTTCACTAATGATATATTTCACATTCAATTAATTCAGTTCTCACTTTACAGCAATGTAAAAATACAGAAACCCCCCCCCAAACATTGTCATTAAAAATTGTAGAATACAGAAAACATAAAACACCAGTTACAGCTAAAAATGGTAAGGGGGGAATTTTTTTACAATTAAAATTACAGTTTCTATCCGAAACCAAGTAATTGCTAGCAGGTAGGAAGCAAGGTTCTTTAATATTAAAGGTTAGGCCAGGAATGGAAAAAGTGTGCCATTGGTTGCTGGTAGTGACGTCACCCGGGTGACAAGACACATGGGTCGCCGCGTCTGCTACATGATTTTGGTAATGGAAAAAATGTAAACTATGATTTTATATGTGGTAGTTATAATAACATACGGGAAATACCGGGTATATACTTTCTGATTAAGCATTTTGTTAAAGCAAATATTTATTTTATGCACAGAATTCGTACAAATGCTGAAAATAATAGTAAACATTACATCCTTTTCTTAAAGGAAAGCATTTAAGTTAATTAAGGGAAATAAATGTTGTAAAACAAAGTATTTTTCAATATTTTTTGTTGTATTGTCTGAATTAAATAAATCTTTTTGAATAGAACACATGAAGACATAACTGCTAAACCATGGTAATAACATAATCAAAAAGTATTTTCCTATTTATTTTCATTGCTCATGCATTTTTTTTAATACACATTCCATCAGAAATATATGATCGTGATTTTCAGTTTAAATTACGTAACTCAAGCAAAAATATACATAAAAAGATTTAAATCAACAAATTCATATTTAATTACCCTACAATTCTACAAATTTCTTAATATCACATCCTTATACTTTTAAATAGACTTATCAGATTCTTTTAAAGTCACTTACTTATATTGATTCACTACAGATTTCATCAGAACTGCATATATTTTCAGTATTATCTAAAAGCACTCTTATAATCCCTTACACTCCTAATATTTCTATATAACATTTAACCTGGCGTGTTTATTTGCTATAGTAAATAATCTTCGATTTTCACGCCCTATGCTTCCCTCCATACATTAAAAATAGAATAATTAAAATACATTTCTTAGACATAAATGCACAATAATAAAACTAATAAACTTGCCCTACATCTTAATTTCAATTCAGCCTGTATTCAAATTAAATATTTTTAATTACTAATGTATTTATATCATGTTGTTTCTTAAATTCTTTTGAACACTCAAAATAGTGTTCAGTATTTAATTATTTGTCTTTCTCTTATAATTAAAAATAAATTATATAGAATCAAAATGAAAATATATGCAGCAGTTAAATAACACTGAAGAGAATATCTTACTTAATCTTTCGCTATTGTATTCCAGCACAATATACAGATTTGTTTTCCTTCAAGGTCAAGCATGTGTAAGTTCACTTAGTTATATCAATTAAATTACATCAGACATATGCATGTTAAATAACACTGAAGGAAATATGTCACTCACTCATTTGATGTTTGCATCATAGTATGGTTTGAAAATTGTTCCAGAAATTGTTCTTTCCTCCCAGTGAAGCATGTATCAGTTTACTTAGTTCGCAATGCTGAACTAAGACATTGCTTCAATACATAGAATTACGTTTGGGATGTAAAGAAAGTAACCAAAACATGTGAATGAAGTTGGATAAGCGAATTTATCAACTGATCATTCAGGTACTCAGTATTGATAAACATGACAAGTTTAAATATCTCACTATGATGTAAGTCTCATTCACAAAGTGAAGATTATGATAAAAAAATGATTTAAAATGAGAAATATTTTCAATTTTAAATGTAAAATAGCAGCAAAATGAAAAATAAATGCAAAATTACATCATAGTTATGTATGAAAACTACATAAATTCATTAAAAAAATAGTCAGTTATTTTATCTGGTTGTAAAAAGTGTTTTCCGCCAAAAACGTATTGATGAGTATAATTCTGACACAACGCTGTAGCACAATTTGCCACTTCTGACTAGGTATAATAGCAAATTAACAACACAAATCAAATCAAACTGTTGATGCTACGAATGTAAACAAACGGCAAGAACTAACGACTGTCACCCACATGACGTCCTGCGCATGTGGCATAATTTTCTCCTTGCACTATGCATCGCTCTTGGGCCACCCCTGGGTAGGAAGATAGATTTATCAGTGCACAAAACTGAGAGTTTACTTTTGATTCCACTTTGCAAAAAGACACTAAAGTTGGTGCACTAACTGATTGAATTCACAGTGTAAACAAATGGCAGCTTCCTTAGGCTTAGTTCCACTTAAACAACTTTTTAAATTTTTGACAATTCTACAACTGCAGGCAGATTAACTAAAGGCATAAAAACCTTAATCTGAACAAAAGAACAACATAATTCAATCTTTTTAAAGCGAAAAATGCACAATTTACCAACATGTAAGACTAAAAGAACAGAGCTCACCGAGCCAGGTAACAGAGTGGGTTTATATATAAATTTGGTGCAGCCAACTGCTACCAGAAAGGGAGGTTCACCGCTAACCGTCCCATATACAAAATTTCAACATTCTAAGGCTACTCATTTTTTAGGTATGTGAGATATGTACAGCTGTCACAAATACAGCTGTTCCTTCTTAATCCACTTTACACTCTGTTTCAGAAAAAAAAGCCCTATTCTGTATTTTCTGCCCATATATACAGACGTCACACAAAAAACATTATTTAAATGGATTCAAGAGCAGTCAAAGTTGATACTTTTATTGAAATGTGACAACCAAAATTTTCCACGATTACTATACATCCTTTTCTTCATACAAGGAAGTAAAAAAAATAAAGAGAAAAATCTAAAAGTTACAGATCAAAATTTAAACACTTTAAAAAGAACATTAAAAAAGAATATTTTAACATCAAAATCTGCAAAAAAACTTGAAATTTAAGAAATCGATTCTGTATTAGCTATGCAACACATGCAGTTAAAAATATCTTATTAATTATAATAATCGTCAAATAATAATAAAAATTTTAAATATTGGATTTATTATGAATAAACATATGTTATAAAACATTAAAGATTTAAACCATTTTATCTTATTGCTTTTGAATTGTTCAGTACGTTATTAATCAGTAACATATTAATGGAAGTTAAAACATTAAAAATTTTCTGTTTCGTCGAATGTTAGCATGAGAACTGGCTACGCACAATGGGACATGAAGATACATTAAAGATCTCAATCTTTCAAGTTTCGTACAGTGGCAACTTTTGCCAATGGCTACTACTAGATCTTTCCTTTTTCTCACTTGTTAATTTTCCCAGTACAAAATTTCATAATTTTAAGAGAAAGGATATATCTCATTTGAGGTATAGAACTTTTTTTGTTATTTCCTTATTATTACAGACACCATTTTTCAAATGCCAAGTTGGTGCCAAGATTCTTGCAAAATTCATGTTCACCTCTCACATATACTTTGTGTCTGCCCTGTTTCTGCAATTAATTTTAATTTGGCTAGGCAGACGACCCTTGAGGCTTTGCCGTAATCACATAAACCTAAACCTGGTTTCAATATGGCATCAGAAGCATTTTCTGATCCACTCACATACAAATTCTACAAGGTAAAACTGGTGATATTTGCATATGAGCTGCTGGATGCAGAAAAAGAAATTTATGTCAGCTTTGTTTTCTTATGTATAAATAGATTTTCATTTACGTCCATAACTTTTCGGGGTATATATTAGCTAATTGGTTGTCGGATTAGATGTAAAAAATTCAACTCTCTCATAAAATTGCTCCAGTCTATAGCTGTATTTTTCAAAGACTGAGTTGCTTCTCTTATCATTTACACAACATCAATTTCTCTGTCCAACATTAAATAAATTGCTTTGCTATTACAAATCATATTGTTAAAGCACCGGACCACTTTGCAAAATATATGCTTTTCCTTCACTTCCAACTTTTTGCACTGCAGCTTTAAATGCTTTCATTGGTATGTAGTTTTATTTAATAGCCATTTTTGCATGTTTGAATATGGGGTAAAATACATCTCACTTTTAAGAAACTTTTTTTAAAAGAATATACATTAACATATGGAGTACTCAGAACTCTTCTTGCTACAACAGAATTATGAGACAGTGAATTGTTAACATTTATATGAAAAAATAAATATCATAACATGTAGTTTATTTGCTCTTCTCATCATGAGCAAACTATAAATGATTCTCCTTAGAACTACAAGAGAGAAGCAGTGTAACACTGGGGGGCCTTGGATCCAAGACTTACCCACTATCGAATAACTTAGGCTTTTCAAAAAAATACTTCAAAATAACTAAACAAAAATATCTAATTAATGAAGAAAAAATCAGTATTTGTTTGGTAACATTAATAATTTTTGTTGTAGATTTTTTGTAAGCATGAATTAAATTATAATGTAAAAATAACATTTGGTAAAAGTAATGAGTTTAACTCCAGTACATTTCTTTTTAAAAATTTTAAGGTGTAAATTTAAGTTCTTTTTTTTTTTTTTTTTTTTTTTTTTTTCCTTAAAGGTGTAAATAGCAAATGCCTGCAGAAAATGTCAGAAGTATCTGATCAAGCTGGTGATTAGACTGAAAACACAGCAAGTATACAAGACAAGTAACTAATAGTTAAAATAGTTATAAGTTACAAAATAAGTGCAAATCCATGGTACACTGTAACTTAAGAACTAGTCATATAAATACATATAAATGCAGGGTACATATGGTTCATACACAATAGTGGAGACATAAGATTTGAGAAAGCGAACATGGGTGTAATACAACAGCTAAAGTATAAAACTTGACTTAATCTACTTGATCACTTAGAGCCGCCATAAGTCTTTTGCAGTAATTGGGATCATTAATGTCATAGATATACATACTGATGACTGGATAATCAATACTTTTTTTTTTGTTTTTCATAATTTATTTTTTAGCCACACAGCAATAATAAAATATGAGCTGTTCAATGTGCAGCTCCTCGTGTATTCTGTTATTCCTCACATACCATGGTGAGTTTGTAATCTGGCTTAACACACAGTTTTGACCTGTTTGCAATTTTTTACAACTTGAACGGTATGAGTAAACCCAAACCTGGCAAGCATAACATAGCATGGGACGGACATAAGGGCGGATTTGTAAATGAGTAACTTATTGTATAAGGTATTTCTCCCACCTTCCTAGCGTGCCTTCCTGGTGTAGTAGTTCTGCACACTGGGCCGGTATTCCAGAGGTCCGTGGTTCGATTCCTGGCGAAGGCATTGCTAATTTTTCATCTTGCCTGCTTTGAAAAAATACCTAATTGCTTTACAGTGGCGCCCAAAGTAAAAAGGTAGTGGATGATGATTTCTTCCCACCCACGATTGTCGATTTGGTCCCCTAGAAAAAACCCTAGTCGCCCTTTAAAAGGGGGAGTATATATGGTACTTCTCCCACCTTCCTAGCGTGCCCTCGTGGTGTAGTGGTTCTGCACGGTGGGCCAGTATTAAAGAGGTCAGTGGTTCGATTCCCGGCGAAGCCGTTGCTAATTTTTCATCTTGCCTGCTTCAAAAAAATACCTAATGGCTTTACAACTGTCTACAGACAGAACACAGTTTTGAGCAATTAAAGGGAAGGGTCTCGCTTTATCCGTTTGAAACTTCTGGATAATAGATGTAACATGTGAGTTCCATGTGAGAGTTTTACTGAGGACCACCTTAGATAAAGGACCTGGGGGACCAAAAGATGGATACCCCACAAAACTAGAGATTTTTCTTAAATTTTTTTCCTTTTTTGTAAATAATATGGCTCACATTTTGCTGATACTGGCTGGAATTTTTCATTTGCATAGCCAGGTCTCAAGTGTGTGTATGCATTTTTGTACACATTGTATAACTGGATTAACAAATGCATCCTCTTGCGATGGCTTGTGTTTGAGATTTAATGATAATCTTGGTGTCATTTACAAAATGATGGTTGCAATAATAAGGAAGCAGCCATTTAATTATTATTATTTCAATCTGATGATATTACAGAATATTGAAATATTGTAACTTAGATTAGTTGCTATACTTCAAGAGCAAATTTAAAAAATTTTTAAAATATGAATAATTCATTATTGGAACATGTTCACACATTTAATCTTTAAATAAGCCCTTATACATGTTATGAACTTCAAAATGAACTACATGTTTAGTTTTCTTTCCATCCTAATGTCAGTTTCTTTCCTAATATTACCTTGTAAGACCACATTATAGTCATTACATACCTTTTGCTAACCTCTTACTTTATCTTCCCCTAAACCAAGAATTGGTTTAAAAAAATTTCGTTCTGGAGATTTTTTTTCACTTGAAAATGACCAACATTCTGGCCAACCTTTCTGAAGTTGGTAATGACAAAATTAAAGCCATAACTGAATCAAATCCTTGTATAATTGGAGAAATTGCAAAAAAATTGTGAAAGAAATTGCAAAAAGGTTAAATGAATTGCACACAACGATAGAAAATCACATACAATGTCTACGACTCATTAAGAAACTCAGTATTTGGGTTCTAAATGAACTGAAAGAAATTTACTTGACAAATGACTATTTGTGATATGCATTTCAAATGTAATGCAACTGACCCTTTTCTGAAACGAATTATCACTGGTGGTGATAAAAAAAAATGGATTGTGTTAAATAACATTAATCAAAAGGTCCAAGCATCAAGAATCAGCAGAAATTCATACCAAAAGCTAAACTGCACCAGAAAAAGATCATGCTGCCAGTTTGGTGGAATTACAAAGATACTGTATATTTTGAACTTCTTCTACGCAACTGCAATGCAAGCAAGCTTTCGAGATGGAAAATAACCAGACCAGTGGTCTTTTTAATATTTATTTTACACTTAAACAAAAACAAGGATTTTTTAATTAAATAAAAAGTGAAACATCAGCACAGTTACAGAAAAGAAAGACAACTTCCGCATGATTGCAACTTATACCTACAGCCTTTCTCAGGCAAAAGCCCCTTCCTTTTCTTTTTCATTTGTTTCGCAAGAGAAACTGCACGAGGGGTTGTCCTTAACAAGTATTTTCTTTTGATTACTTTCTGGCCATTTAGGGGACACTTGGTATGTTCCCATGAGAACAGGAAGTCTTCTAATTTAAACCTGATATTTCATCAAAAGTGAGGATATTTACAGCAACCAACGATTAACTCCAACAACAGCCAGCAGCTAATGAAGTTTGAGGAAGTAATCAAAGAGAAAAGGCCAGAAATAGCAAATTGCAAAGGAATCATGTTCCATCATGATAATGAAGTGCCTCGCACATCTTTAACAACCTGTATGAAATTACTCAAGCTTGATTGAGAAGTAATGTCACGTCCCCATATAGCCTTGACCTTGCACCATAGGATTATCATTTATTTCTAAGTTTACAAAACATCTTAAATGGAAAAAATTTCAATTATAGCAATGATTTCCAATTGCACTTGGTTGAGTTTTTGCTGATAAAGACCAGAATCTTACAAGTGCAAAATCATGAAGTTACCAGACAGATGGCAAAAGGTCATCGAACAGTACTGAAGATATTTGAGTAATTAAAATTCATTTTTTGTAGAGAAAAAATTGGGTTTTATTCCTCACTAAATAAACCAAAATTATTTTCTTGCCTATCTGAAAAGTGTGGAATTTTATTAGTTATGCTTTCAAGTTACTGAATCTTTTAAGATTTATTTTGAGTAATTCAGAACTCTGAATTTTTTATTTCCCTAACATAACCTTATTAAAAATTTTAGTGCACAAAGAGGGAAAAGAAAACAAACATTTTTTTTAACTATTTCATTTTCACAAAATTAGATTACTGCAATAGGTATATCCGAGAGTTACAAAAAAAACCTTTATATAAACAAGGATAATTAATAATAAAAAAATTGTTTTAATCTGAAAGGTTTCAGATTTTAAATTACATCTACAGGGGCTTTTTTTTTAACGTTTTGTGTGTTACCTTTATTTATTGAATATCATGTTCTTTGCACTTAAACCATAAAATTCAGTTCAATAGAAATGTCGCAAAATAATTTTGAAATGACCATATCTTTAGAATTTCTGATACACAATTCTGCGCTGGAGATAAAAAGGTCTTTCCCCCCCCCTCCCCCTGTAGAGTGTTGCCATTGCTCGCTTTTAAATCGTTGAGTTTGTTACTCAAAAATTCGTTTAAGTTTTAAAAAATATGAAACCGATAATAAAATAAATTCCAAATTTCAAATTTGGTCTTCCACATGCCCATATTCATAGGACGATTACATCATTCAAAATTCGATGGCTCTATGTACCGTCATTTTATCACAATGCGAGAAGTATACATATATTTATGCAGATTTTTCATTATTTAATTTCTTTAAATATAATGCAAGACTCTAACATTTGGTGGCAACAATTTGAAAAGTGATTCGCCATTTATAGTGATTCAGCGCAAAATCGCAAACAAAAACAATAGTCTTTCAGGGACAAAGCCACTTTGGACTAAAAAAAAAAATTATGTCCCCTTGGACTAATAATTTTTAAATTACGCCCAAAGAGGCGTTTTTTTTTTACATTTTGTTTGTTACCTTTATTTATTAAATATCACGCTCTTCACACTTAAACCTTAAAATTCAGTTCAATAGCAATATCACAAAATAGTTTTAAATTGAGCATATCCTTTAGAATTTCCGATACAGAGTCTCGCGCAATGGAGATAAAAATGTTTTTCCTGTACACCGTTGCCATTGCTCGCTTTGAGATCCTTGAGTTTGTTAATCAAAAATTCACTAAAAGTTTTACAAAATATGAAACATTGCAAAATCATGAAGTTACCAGACACATGGCAAAAGGTCATCGAACAGCACTGAAGATACTTGAGTAGTTAAAATTCATTTTTTGTAGGGAAAACAGAGATTTTTGTAGAGAATTAGGTTTTATTCCTCACTAAATAAACCAAAATTATTTTTTTGCCTATCTGAAAAGTGTGAAATTTTATTAGTTATGCTTTTAAGTTACTAAATATTTTAAGATTTATTTTGAGTAATTCAGAACTCTGCATTTTCTATTTCCCTAACATAACATTATTAAAAATTTGTGGTAACAGCTTGAAAAGTGAAACGGATATGTATAGTGAATCAACGAAAAATCGCAAAACGAAAACAATAGTCATTCAGAGACAAAGCCCCTTTGGACTAATTAACAAATCAATACTTACAACTCCTGGAGAGTCTTCTTGCAGAACTTTCTGTATTTCATCTTCCCTAGAAGCATCTTCAGCAGAACCAATAACAGAAAGAATAACAGGACCATCTGTGCCTTTTTGCGTGTGAGCTATGTTGCTTTGGTTTGAAGACATCTGAGGTAGCTCAGGTGTTTTCAAACCAAACTGAGTTAAAGTTGACATTTGAGGTACATTTACAGCTAATGTTGAAGATACTTGAGTTCTAAGATCACTCGGAAGTATTTCGTTTTCATTCTGTCTTTCAGAAAATCCCTGAAAAGGAAATCGAAAATAATAAATAAAGCAATATGAATACACAGAATGGACCTCCCATCAGGGAAAATTCATAAAACCGAGTCTTCTGTTCATTATCAAAGAGTGCCCACTAAATGCAAATGCACTGGTCTCCTATTTCAAAGGCCCAGGGATTCGGGACTTATGTAAGGTACGTTGATGGGGGGAATATGCATTAATGAATCAATAACTCTCTTCCTTTCTCTCTCTATATGTATATGTATATATATATGTGGACATTCACTCCTACAACTCGTCCGCTTTTTCCTAAATCTAACAACAGCTACAGCAGCTAGATACTTCTTCAGGCTGCATGAGGAAATGAAAAGAGACTTCCATTCAGATGAGGTTATGACGTGGCAATGGATGGAACTGAACTATGTCGCTCAACAATGTTGCACGATGATGCAATTCCGTTTCATGATGAATTGAACTTTTTATTTTACTTCTTTTCACTCCTAGAATACCACAATCATGTTTATTCTTTCATCATTAAATACCTGTAAAATGCCACTGCCTTCCTCTATTTTAATCCTAACCTCATCCCACATGACCCCTTGAACTAAAATCTGTTCTTCCCTTCAACTTTTTAAATCCCCTAGACTACCATATAACATACCAAGTATAACTGTAAATTATGGACTACTGTGGAAACCTGTGGAATAATATCACAAGATCCCAGTTGTTGCGATTCGTCAGTACGTAAGTAGAGCTAATTTTATTTGATGAAGTAATACTAATCAGGAAGTAATGTTCTTTCAAGTTATTATGAATATTTGATGACACCTTTTTATAAAGTTTATTGAAGAAATGAAAGGCATTTGATTTTGATGAAAATTTTGTTTTTGAATGATTATTACTTTGAAAAATTAAGATTTCCGTTTTTGAATTTGAAGTTGATGGCAATTAAAGAGTTTTGATGAAGTTTAATTGAATAAACTAAAGGTATTTGATTTTGATGGAAATCCATTACCGACTATTTAAAGAATTGTCATGTATTAAAAACTTACTCTGAAGAATTAACACTTTTGTTTTCGAATTTGGTACATATATTTCTTATTTCTTGTGATGCCATTATTTTGTACAATATTATTTGAAGTTATTAATTTTGATATCATATCTTAACGTGAAATTCTATTTCCTATTCTTAACACATTATTATATGTTTGAAGATATATTTTACCATTTGTTTGAATAATATGTTCACAATTTCATTTATGGTTTTTGACTGTTTTAACATAATGATTACTGTGTAATATACTAAGAATTAAAATTATTGTGAAGAATAAGAAAAAATTAAGAATATATTTGGTGTGATAATTTCTGAAACCAGATAAATAATATTTGATGAAATTGGTATAATTGAATGAAATTGAATATTGGATGAAATTGAATAGCTGTTTTGAATATGAAGTATGTCAAAGAGAGCCCAATATTGTTTTGTCGTAGGACTATAGGTCAAAATATCCTACCAAGTAGGCTTCTTATTTTAAGACTTTATTAAGTAAATTAATGTCCCTGGCTTACAAATGTTTTTTCCAGACTGCTTCATAGGTCTGAGTCAGATGATTTTGAATTTTTTAACTTGATGTGTAACTGGATTAACCAGCTCACATTTTGCTCTGACCTTGAAATAATATCAGCAGCTTCCTGGGCAGGGTCTTTTGGACAGGTTAGTGGCGTTTCTATGTGATGATCCTTTCTGTTGGTGGATAGTGATGTCATATTCCTGGAGTCTCTGAATCAATCTGGCTATCTGGCATTTGATATTCTTGAAATTTAACAGCCAGGTCAAGAATGAATGATCTGGTGGAGCAGGAATTTTCTGCCATAAAGGTAAAAGTGGAAAATATATTGCTTTAATTATGGCAGGCAATTCTTTACTGGTGACACAGTAATTCCTCGCCAGTTTAGATAGACGCTCGCTGCAGTATGACAAGATACGTTCTTGACTGTTTACTTCTTAGAACAAAACAGCACTGCTCGCATCCACATCAAGAATAAATGGTTTGTCGAGATGAGGATATGTCAGGATACTAGTAGAAATGTTAAAGCCTCCTTCAGCTTGTTAAATGTATCCTCACATTCTTTTGCCCAATACAAATTTTGCTTGCTCTCTGTCAATTTGTGAAGGTGTTTTGTGATAAAAAAAAAATCATTTACAAATGCAGTAGAGTCCTGCAAACTCGACATAATGTGGACTGAGGGACTGTCGAGTTTCTGAAGAGTTATACGGAATAAGGGGGGGCAGTTTTTCAGAACTCTTTTAATATTTAACTGCAAATTACTCTACACATGTGTAGCATAATAATGGACCCAGAAAGGTACAGCATACAATTAAATAAATGTTGATTTTTTTACGCCAAGTTCTAACACAATAGGAGTCATAAAAAGTGCAAATACTGTAAAGTAATTGAGTAAAAAATTTGCATACAAGAATGAAGAAAAATTATTAGTAGTTCTTGTTATAGTGGATTGTCACACTCATAATTATTACAACATATCTTGAAATTTGTTAGACAGTTCCAAGAATTAATGGCAAAATGTGAAAACGGGACAAATTGCAGAAAAAGAACACTCAAATCTTTTAACAGAACAGGAAAGACAAACACATAAATAATAATTATATGTAGTATATGAAATATCTGTCTTGTTTGGCCTAGAGATATCTTAAAAAAGTTCCTAAAAAGTTGTCAAGTTATACGGAATGTCGCAATATCGAGAGTCGAGTTTGCAAGACTCTACTATATTCTATAATAGATGCAAATCTCCAGAGAAAATTTTGCTCTGAATGGGTATTTTCAGGATATCTCCAACTTTATAATGCTGACACTTTTTTTTTTTTTTTTTGGATCCCTACACACACCTATGGCACATATTATATGTCCGAGGTAAGTCACTTCCTGTCTAAAAAATTTATATTTGGCAAGGCATAACTTTAGATTCCAATTCCTTCAATTTCTGAAGCACCTTTCTATGACTTTCTAAATATTCTTCAAAACTTTTCCTGGCGATAATGATGTCATCTGGATATATTTGACAGCTTTCATAAAAAAGACCAATTAGCATGGTCTCCATGGAGGCGCTCGAATATTGCCGGTGCATTACATAATCCAAATGGCATCATCTTGAACTGTCAAAGTCCTTCTCCAATAGCAAATGGTATTTTTTTATTCTCTTCAGGGTGTATCTCTCCCTGCCAATATACACTCTTTAAATGAAGAGTCAAAAACCACTTGCTTCCAGAAAGAGTTTTAGAATTTGTCAATTCTAGGAAGGGGATAGCTATATTTCTTTGGAAGACTGTCACTTGCTGTTTGTCATCTTGGGTGTGAAAATGAAAAGAATCATCAGCTGCTAAATCATCTAAAATTCTACCTGATTTTATAGCAGCAGAAATATCAAGTAGGTATAATTGATCCTTGCTCAATACTTTTCTGTCAGCTTGAAGAATAAAGAATTCAACATGTTCAAAGTGAACCAGTGGAATTTTTTCACAGCCAGCGATTTTTTCCTCTATTGATCCAATGAAGGATTTTGGCTCTATAATAACACTACCCAAAAGATAAAATAGGTGACAGAACTGCAGTTCATTGAAGTGCAGGATACATATAGTTAACATGCAGTTTGATCTGGTGGATAGCACTATTTTTTAAACCAGTATTAATTACAGTTCCTTCACTCCCTATCACATCAAGTTCTTCAAGGGAAATTTATTGTGTAGTCAAATGGGAAATTATGGTAGAAGCTACATCTTCAGCAAGTCCTGTAGAGGAGGAAACATGGCTGAAATATTCTGATCCAGGTTCTTGTATAAGAGAATAAAGGTTCTTTTCCTTACTTCTTAAACAACTGGTCACAGCTACAGCTACAAATTTCAAATCTAGGGTACATGATTTAAAAAATGAGACCCATTACAGTGCCCCCAACCAGTAAAATTCAGAACTTAAAAAAACTGCAAACCTGAATCTCAAAGACTGTTAAAAGTAAATGTCAAAAGTCAATTCTGAAGTTATAAAGCCCCATCAATTCAGCATGAAAAGATGAAGTGTGCATGAAGACAAAATAAATAATCAATTGTACAACTTAAAATATTCAAAACTGATGAATAATGTTTTGTTACAATATTTGAAAAATAAAAACGCTGACATATCAATTGTACAACTTAAAATATTCAAAACTGATGAATAATGTTTTGTTACAATATTTGAAAAATAAAAACGCTGACATGGACACCAAAATATAACTTGATAAATAAATACATATTATATCAATACAGCTTGATGAAATCAATCAATAAAACATGCAAATGGATTCGCATTGCTAATTATGTTAATGCCAATTATGTTCTTAGAGATTACCACTGTATTCAAGAAAGTACACATTTCTTTTCAAGAAAACATTGTTACATTTATCTGCAGTCATTCACCACATATTTGTATTCAAGAAAGTATCTATGGATATACATTCATCAACACATGAATGATTATGGCCTTTTATGTAATCAAAGAAATCAATAAGAATGACATCTAGGTGATTATGAATGCAATTCAACAATGCTACCAATATATTTGTTAGAAAGCACTACACTGTAACTCCTTAACTGGACAAAAATCAATATGCAGTTTCTCCAAATACTATACCTGATATTTGACAACATAATCTCACATACAATAGTTCACACTGCAATAAAGATTAATGTGTTTGTTTAGAAATACACCACTTTGAAATGATGCCTTATTTCCCTTAGGAAAGGAAAAATTAGCATTGTCCTTGACTTGGCTAACTGTACCAATGAAATCAACACTCACTGTCTTATAGCAACAGTTCTTGCTGTGAAGTGGCATGATTAGGATGGGCACTATGCTCGTGCAACTATTTGCTATATACACCCTAGAGATAAGCCATGTACACTATTGACGATATCTCTCACACTGCTTTGTGAAGAGGCTAACATATTCATTAAAATATTTTCTGCTCTTGCAGACTTGTATATGTGCTCTACACAAGCACTTGCTCATCTGCCTGAGAACTTCCCATGTCCCTAAGTAATCAAACTATTTTAGCAATGGTCTCAGTTCTTAGATATAGATTTGCTAGAAATATAATCACACACTTTCATGCAGTCTACACACCATTTCATTGGCATTAACATACACAAGCACCATCTTACTATACTGCTAAAGATAAGGTCACCATTTTTTTAGACACAGTATACAGACCTATTCATCTGATCAGAGTATATATTAAAATTCCTAATTTTTATTTCCTAATAGAAGTATAATATCACATCAGATCTGCATGTGATAATTTCTGAGACATTTACATGCACTTTAAAAATAATCCCATCCCATTTCAGAATAAAAATTCCTACAAACAAAAATCACACATTGAATTCAGATATTTTATTCTGTATGGGAAACTATTCATTGTAACCATGCCCCCAGTATATGCTTTATCATATTAAATCATTTGTAAAATGATTTTCAACTGCTTTTCAACTTTGTAACTGATTTTCTCCCATATCTCTCATAACATTTTAGAAAAGATTGCAAAGTTCTAAATATTGTTAGTAGGGGGAGGGCATTGCAAATGGTCTCATTTTGAAGCACGTGATTCTTTTATTACAGCTAGATATTACTAGCTGTAACTCCATTTACCAACTATTTAGAAACAAAAGGGATTTCCTATTCACCTTGTGTATGCATTTACACAAATATACTTCATATACATTTTAAAAATTACCTCTGAATTTCTAGTTGGAAATGCCATATGCTGGCCTGTAGACAAGAATGAAGGTGTTTGAGCTTCAAAAGAAGTCGTGTTAAATTTGGAATATGTCCTAGATTCCTATTAAAATATTAAACACAACAAGATCATAAAGGAGTTAAAAAATGTATTCACATATACATTTTAAGAGCATTTTAAATAAAGATAAAAATAACAAAACTATTAATGACTTAGAATACAAATGATGATACCTGAGATTGGACAGAAGACATCTGAGATTTTGAATATGTTTTAGTTAGTACTTTTTGTAATTTTCTTAGTGGTTCCTAGTTAAAGAGGAGAGGAAATGATTAATAAAAACTTTACGATAAATAATTAAATATTTAAACTGATATAAAATGAAATATGAGACTATAAAATGTAATTACACGAAGGGGAAAATATGAAAGGAAAAGAAGAATAATGATCAGAGGAAACAATAAGTTATAAATTATTCCCCAGCAGTTTTTCAACTACGTGAATCAGAATATAAGAATAATCTAAAAAACATATAAAAGCAACCTGATAATGCAATATATAAACCCTGAATGCAGTACTAATAGATGTATAAGTAAAGTTAATTTCTTTCAAATTTAAAACTGAAGTTTGCATACAAATAATTATAAAGGCTCTGGGTAAATATTCAACACTGGCAAGGGAAGGAAGAATTTTGTTATCATAACAATAAACACATTTTCTGTTTGCTATTTGAAAATGTGACATTTTTATCAGGCAAAAGGTGAAACTCTTACCTACCATTAAGAAGTGTAAATGAAAGAGAAATTACTGATGATAGCCTCTTTAAAAAGTATATCTCTGGGACCTATTTTAAAATAAGTTACCTCATTACAAACTTACAAACACCATGATATTCCTATTCTGATATAACTAAGGAAGGGTGGAACAGAAATGCTAAATGGAAATAGGTAGACTTCTCCAAAAACCAAAATAACCATTGCTCAAAAGCAGCAATCAAGAGATGCTGTCCTCTACTGCAACAATAGAAACTGTGCAAAGAATTCAGGACAAAAGGCAAAATATTCCTTATTAAGAGGATATTCTGAAATATCTATGCTATTGTAAGATCCGAGAATAACATAGTTTTGCCTTTATGATGATGTCCTCAGCACATGTCTTGTACTGGAGTTTTGAACCAAAAAAAAGTCATTTGCATTTCATTATCCTTGTTTGATAACTGGATACAGTTCCTTGTGATTATTTCCTATTTTCCCAAAACAAAGTGACTCCTGTTTTAAATATGTTACTTTGATAGTTAACCCACAATTCAGAAAACTGCAATGGCAGTTTGAAACTGCTTTCCTTTTGATTTTTGCTGACAATCACTCTATGAGTATGCAAAACAACACATGTGTTTCACAGGAGATTATTTTGAATAAATCAAGGTTGGTAATTCTTTATAGCAATTTATTATTTTTATCTGTTCTATTTTGAAATTGCCAGACCATGTATGACTATACAGAATTATTTGAAAATACTGTCTACAGAAAGTACACAATAACAGATATATAAGCATATAATTTTTTAAAAATTACAATTTATTAATTTATTTATTTATTTATTTTAAAACAAAAAAATCATACTTCGTTTTCATCATTCTCACAGCTTCTCTTTCTTCCTACATCAGAACCTATAAGAATAAGTTTGCACACTGTAGTAAAATTTACTTACAAACAGAGATCAGAATAAATGTTTAGATGTAATCTAAATATTCAAATAAACCCAAATTATTAGCAAAAAATAAATATGACTTAAACATGCAATTTGTTACCTAACAATTATTTACAAGATTTCTTAAAAAATGAAAATGAATCCTTTACCAAATCTAACTTACAGTTTTCCATTAAATCTATTTTCCACTGCAAAATAAATTAGGATTCCATTAAGCCTAATTTATTTTGCAACAAATAAGCATAAGGTGAATTATTTTCCATGTTAGATGAAAATCATTCCCACTGCATAGAATCCCCTCTAATCTTTTTTAAAAAATTGTGATAATTGGCTGCTATACTAAAACACAATGGAAATGATGCAACTGGCCAGCATATTTCCTAGATCTCAATCTATGTAACTTCTGCTATGTAGATACCTGAAAAATTGAGTAACCCACCACACGAATGTACCGTTTTCATAGGGGCTGAAATCATTCTAATGTGAAATCCCTCTATTCCAATACACATATTTCAAGAAGGGAAATCAAACAAGAATGCAAAAGACTGTTCCTACCACCTAATACCATATACATTTCTATACACTATTAATATTGCCGACCATGGTAAACTATTTCTTTCTGATGTTGAAAAATCTTTCCATTACTTCAAATATCTTATATATAATATTTAATATGCATCAACACATATACATGTGTTTTGGTTTGGTTTGGTTTAATTATTGCAATGCACTCAAGAAGGGTGGGATGCCCTCATGGAGAATTTCCAAAGGGAAACCAGCTCATATCTAACTTACACAAAGGAAAAACGACAAAAATGTGCTTACAGCCAGCTCGTTTGGCAGGATTAAAACCTTGGAACCCAATTACCAATGTACAGTGCTTTTACCACTTGACCCCTGGTGAGACCACATATGTGTTGTGTGTAAAAAAAATATGTAAATCAAAATTATAATTTAAATTAGGAATAGCCTCTTAATTCCTTATTTTTAATTTGGGTACATTTCCTCTCTATTTTAAAAACAATAATAACTTTTTCTGAACTGCATCATTTCTAGATCAATGCATATCATATAACTTACATAATGTTGAGGAGATAACTAATTCAGAACTTAAGACGAAACATTCTCTTACTAAGCTGCCATACGGATAAATGTGCATCTTTTGCTTCTATCTACATTCTGGCTAAGATGCTGCCTCACTGCTCTCTTCCTATCGCATCAGTGTCAAAACTGTAAATGTTCTTGAATAGGCACAATTAAGAGTAGCCACAAATGACAATTGAAATAAAAATGAATATTTAATCCACCTCGGCTGCAAAGTTTGCTTTTCAACATAGATAAACGTTCTACAAACACCAATATTGCTAAGACCTTTTCATTACAATCAGATGAACAGGATATTGTGTAAGTGCAGGTACACCAATGGAAAAATTCATTCATTCGACAAAACATTTCTATGGATAATGCTCCTTGTAAATGTGGATACACCAATGAAAAAATTCATTTATCTCAGCATAAAATTTCCATGTATGAAGATGAAATTAATACTCCATTTTTCAATATGAAATGTATCTACAAAATGGATGTAATGTATAACTTGATAAATTCTAAATGTAACGTAATGTTATAACTTGATAAATTCTAAACTCAAGGCATTCAGATCAATTTTTTCATCATACTAAGCATTTATTTTGTGCCTGTATAAAATTTTAACAATGTATTCAAATTCTCGCTTACATAAGATACTCATTGGCAATATCTATAATTGGAAGGAAAAAAATATTCTATCATTGTTTTACAGTGGTATACTAGTTTTTAAAAATTCAGTCCGAATATTTATAATAAAGTGATTTTAAGTATGAGGCCAATTGTTTTTCAACTACTTCAGTTTCGATACAAAAAAATTAATAAAGATGTCATTGATGGAATAAACTGCGCTTCTTTTCAGCAATACAAAACTGCTAAAAGTGCTATGAGTTTTCCGCTTATTATAGAATGATGCCTTTGATTTGAATTAAATTTTATACCTTTGATTTAACAATTTCTGAAAAGCATCTGAATTGTTGCTTAGAAATACATAAAATGTAACAAGATTTTCTTTTCTTTAAATGATTTTGTGGTTACAAAGTATGTGTGAGTGCATTTACTGCTGTTACCTTCATAATTCGTCATTAAACATGTTTCATATTTTTAGATGTAATTTATTCATTGAGTACAGCAGTTAAGAATATTTTTACTTCTAACTGAATAATGAATTGATAATTTTTTATCATATTGAATTTAAAATATATGCGCTTCTACAAAAATGAAAATGTTTTATAAATACAGTACAAAGTCCACGATCCAGATTGATCTACCTCCTGACCTCAAATCCACCAACAACCTTTTTTCCCCCCCTTTCTTTCTTTCTCTCTTTTTTTTTTTTTTTTTTCCTCCCCAAGGGGGCTTAACATAAATCTGTGTGATCAATAACTTGGCTTAATAGCTACCTATCTGCTTGGCACACATCTCAAACCAAAACATTCTACATAGAAACATCATTAATTTTACACCCACAAATATTTTACATCCTAGATGCCAACATGACGAATCATTATTTATTATATTTTGCTTTCATCACTGCATGTTTATCATCTCGACAATTTTGATAATGACTCATGCAGCAATGCATAAACAATATTTTTATATAAGTAATTGAATAACAAAGATTATGGCAACATTTTATGTTGACATTACGCTTTCAGATGATTACAGATTATAGTTAAATGCACTAAGAAATAATGACGAGGAAAAATTTAACAAAAATTTCCTTTCATAAACTAAAAACAGATTTTGTTAATGATACTCATAGGCCAAAAGTTTACATTTAGTGCTATTTGAATAACTTATTTTGTTATTCACATAAACCCAGAACTGGTGCCAGAGCTTGTATGGCCGCACCAGGCTGCAGAATTTAAGAAAGACAAAATTTTGGGAATTTAGAGAAGCACTGAGCAAAAAAATCTAGGG
Source organism: Stegodyphus dumicola (assembly GCF_044657685.1). Lineage (NCBI taxonomy): Eukaryota > Metazoa > Arthropoda > Arachnida > Araneae > Eresidae > Stegodyphus > Stegodyphus dumicola. The sequence continues at coordinate 266,267,052 of NC_140770.1, read as the reverse complement.
ATTACAAAATTTTTAGAATTTAGGGAAAGCATTGGGATCTAAAATTTAGGTACAGCAAAAATTTAGAACTTGGAGGCAGAATTTAGGACTCGCATCATGTAGTAAGATATTTCGCGCCAACCCTCGATAAGCCTTAAATATAGATGGGAATGCATTTATTCAGGACTCAGATAAACCTTAAGCCTGTGTAAGAAATAGACATAAGTGTAATAAACAACTAAAGTAATACAATTCTGGCTTGTCTCAGTGCACGATAGAAGCAAAACAAATTTTAGTGGAAGAGCTTGTCTTTTGTCACCAATCTTATGATACATAGCCAATAAGAAATAGCGAATGCTATTAAGCTGGGCTAAAACTATACTTTACTGATTCTAAGGAATTTCAGCTAATGTAACGGATCACACTGTTCCTTAACTTTCTGACAATTACTTATATAAAAATATTGTCTTTTCCAGTATATAATTTAGATCCAGATTATTATTTTTTGCAGGCTGTTTTTGCTACAGCAATTTTATGAAAATTATAATAATAAATATAATATAAATTAAGTTTGAACTTGTGATTATGTTGAAAAGAGTTTCTAATTCTTGGAGCTGCAACAGGATCTACAAAGTGACAGCACGTTTCGATGTTCACAAAACAAAAAGTTGAATTCCTGCAAAAAATGGATAATGGTATATTCATCTCAAAATTTTGTGAGAAGTATGGCTTTGGAAAGACAACTGTATGTGACATTAAAAAAAAAAAGCTAAAAAAGTTCCTTTTTTTATTAATTTTTTGTTTTTATTTTTATTAATTTTTTGTTTTTATTAATTTTTTGTGGATTCCGACGCACCACTCAAAATGAATAACAAAAAAATTATTCATTTATTATTAGACTGTTTGGCAGCTTATGCATAGCTGCTTGGCATAGTCATCCTTACACTTCTGTTTTTGCACCAGCATATCAGCAAAATGTTTCCTTTGTTTTATTTATATGTAATAATTAATTAAAGCAATCTGTAAATTGCATATTAGCTTATATATATATATCTTAAATTGTAACAAGAGAAATCATCATATAATGAAAGGCAATGCTGATATAAAATACAGTTAGAATGCTATTTAGAATCAGCATTCAAAGACAGCAAAATGACACACACCAAAAAAAAAAAAAAGCATTTTAATTATGCAAGGATTTTTTTAATGATTATCTTTCTCAAATTATATTTTCATCATTCCACACAAACATATTTATAAAAAAAATAAATATACTCCTGAAAAGAAAATTAAGTACTTAAGTACTCCCATTTTCATACTCCACTGTAACGCATTTGAATAGTGAAGTATGAAAATGAGAAAAAACTTACAAAATTACAAAAAAATATTTAAACAGTTAAAAAATTTATAGAAACATAAAATTATTAAAAAATTAATATTCCTGAAATGAAATCCAATATGACCACTTTTTATTTAAGCACTATTAAAATGTATAAATATGCATAACCCACAAAAATTATTTAAACCGTTAACAAACTTCCTTGGTTACAAAAACTAATTTTTACTGTTTCTTGGGGTGAAGGACTGCAAAAATTTAATAAAAATTCTTTTTAAAGGCAGTGCTTCTCAAAAACATGATAGAATTATTAGCAATACCAGAAAACAAATGAGAGATGCTGCAGCTTTAAAAAAATTCTCTCAATAAATTCAACTACTTTAAAATGTTGCAATGAGAAGTACAACACCCTTAATTTAAAATGGTTCAAAAATCTAAAACTTTTAAGAACATTGAAATATGACACAAATTGAAAATTTTTGCTTCTGTTATTCAACTATCCTTATATTTAGCAATATAATTCTTTTCCTTGACTATTCTCCCTCCCTTTCTTTTCCAGTATATAATTTAGAAACTTTGAGTTATGTTAACAACACAAAATGCACCCACAGTTAGAAAAATATATTGTGTAAATAACAGATTATTATTTAAATTAATAACTTCTTTGAAAAAAAAATACAATAATATTATTACATTTCTTATTTTTGTATTTTAATATGTTATGCTCTTCTTCATTTAAGCTTTTACTTCAGAAATGGAATATACAATACAGTTTTTCCCTTCTTACTTTTCAAAAGGCACATTAATGAGAAAAAAAAAAGACAAACTATAAGTGATATAGCAGTAAATGCATACTGTATACAGTAATAAAGGCATATTCAGCAATTGTCCCCAAAATGATTTTTCCCTGGAAGAATTAATGACATGTCATATTTTATACTATTAAGTACTTATGTATGAACAAGAATAAGAAAATTACTGCTTATTATTAAGGTATAAATTTATTCATAATCATTATCATAAGGACAAACATTCCACAAATAAATGATTGGCTCTCGATTCTTCAATCTACACCGTGCCCCCCCCCCAAAAAAAAAAAAAAAAAAAAGGCACAGTTCTATATCTCCTATTTTATTGGGCCGATTGAAGAAATTCAAATTGCGTTTTTCATGTCTCAAAAGTGCGACTTAAGATACATATTAGATTTATATGTAGCACTGTTCGAATGTACGTATTTTGAAACAAAATCGGATTTTTCTGAAATAACATACTAATTTTTTTTCCATATTTCGATTCTATGATTCAAAATTATGCCTAAATATTAAATTTTGTAAAATTTCGTGTGAAATTTTTGGAGAAATTCACATATTTATCTTGGCGTCTTTTTTCAGTTTGTGCCAAGAATAATTCACTTGGCAAACTTCTTAATATATGGCAAACCATTTTCCTCTCCCTTCCATTGCGAAGGACCGAAAAAAGTCACATCATTCTTAACTTTTTACAATTGTGCATGAACGGAAAGAAAGTCACATCATTCTCCTTTAAAATAATTATAACAAAGTGCCTAAACTATATTTGATGTTATTATTACTTTCAACAAATATGCCAAATTTCAAAACGCGCCAATATATAAATTCGCATATATTTTCAGAAATTTTTAATAAAAATTTTTAATTTTTTGCAGGTATGTTTAGAAATACAATTATTTTAAAATGATGGTAAAAATTTTATAGATTATAAAAATTATAAATATTATTTAAAAATAAAAATTTTTGGCACATTTTATTTGGAATGAACCTAAATTTTGAAATGTGAAAGGAAGAATCAAATAAGTTTAATAAAAAAAGGGGTATCAGTAAATATATACTAGACTCAATTAACATTGAGGAGCTAAAATTTTGAGAGCTTATTTTTTAAAAAATACTTGTGCGATTTTTACAAAACTTGGCAGTTTGGCGTAATTTGAGTGGTAGAATTAAAATATGGAAAAAAATTGCCATATCATTTCAAAAAAGTTCCCTTTTGTGTCAAAATACCTACATTAGAACAATCCTATATATAAGTCTAATACATATCCTAAGGCACGCTTTCGAGACACGAAAAACGCAAGTTGAATTTCGTCAATCAGCCCAGTAGAATGGGAGATATAGAACTGTCCCCTTCCCCCTCTTCTTTTTCGTGCATCGTACACAAATTCTGTTGCTAAAATCATTATACATAATTTTAAAAAACTGCATGGAGTATATATAAAATTTCAGATTTATAATTTTACCTTATTACACATATACAAGTACTCTAAAATCAGAAAATATCAGGAATCTAAAATATTTCTGACCTAAAATAGTTCTAAAAAGTGCCAGTCAAATCATATGAAAAAAAAAAAAAAAAAAAATAACAACATGCATCTGCATGTTGTTAATATGCATGTCATATAACATGCATCTGCATGTTGTTATATATTAAATGCATCACACATGCAAATATATTATTTTATTAAATCAGATACATTCTCCGTAATATCAAACATTTGCTGCTTAGAATTAAACCACTGTTTATTTATGCAAATTTAGGGACACAATATGTTTCCTGTCTCCTTTCCAATTAGATATAATTTTAATAACATACCAAAAAAAATCATAAAATAAATCTCCTTAAAAAGCATAATACAAAACAATTTCATTCATAATCACAATCATACTTGAATTTTGAAGACTTTAAATACACATATTTGTACATTTCATTATAATATACATTATACTGCTCCCCGCCCCCTCCCCCCAAAAAAATAAAAGCTGTACTACACAAACCTTCAGTCGTAGAACTTAAACTGGGTAAAATTTCCTCACATTCTGGATCTTCAGCAATATTAGATTCTTCAACAGCAGATACTTCACTGGTATCTGAATTTTCTTTTACTAATGGTGAATCTGTTGGCCCATCTGAAGTTTCATATACAACAACAACCTAGAAAAAAAGTTATTTCATATTACATATGTAAATGAAAAATGATACACACATTTGATATAGAAATGTTAATTTTAGCAATTACAGCTGTTTGCCAAGACTGCAATTCAATACAATTTATATTTGATTAACCTCTCAGTCCTGTAATGGCAGTTGGTTGAAATCAATCAAATTCTTAATTTATTTTTAAGAACTACGGATGAATGGAAACAAACTTTGAAAAGAAAATCATCTTAAATTAACAATGGCTGGAAGGCCTTCTTTATAAAAAAAACTTTTTGATGTTGTTGTTGTTGTTTGTTGGTTTGTTTGTTCTAACCTAAAATTCAAGCCAAACTAATAACAAAAAGTTGCCACAAAATATTGACATTATAATAAACATCAAATTTTGATACTGAGTTTGTTCATGTTCCTGAACAATAATCCTGAAAAATTGAGGTTTCCAGAGATTCCTAGGACACTAGCTTAAAAGCAGTCTTGTTTCAAATCAAAATTAGTATCCATTAGCATCATTTACTTGTTCTGCATATAGAGTTATATGGATATGGAACTTTATATCAGCAGTATAAACTGCAAGAAATGCTTATGCCATGGCTGTGTAAAGTTATAACTTTTCTCCTCAGATTAATGGTGGATACACAAAATACAGTTGCTTCTTGCTGGAGAAAGCAGGGAATAGCAGAAAGAAAAAGAAAAAATATATTACAAAATTCTTGTTTAAAAGTCAGACATTAAATCTAGCATTTAAAAATGCAATTTTTGAGCTCTTAATACATTCCCTCACATGCTCCCATTTTACTAAATTTAGCAAAAATCTTGGTGAAGGCATCAAAGATAAAAGACAGAACCAAAAGCAATAGAACAAAAGATTTTAGAAGGGGAATAATGGTTTTGTTTTATTGGTTTTCAAATTAAGGAATTAATAAGATATTCTGGAAACAATGATTAAGACTCTTCTAATGCATGAAACCCTTTGAAATTGTGTGAAAATTTCTTGGGTAACCAAAAAAACATAAAAATAAAAAATTAATTAGCAAGTTTCTTAAAGACTTTAAAGTACTGTTATTTATTTCATTTTATTTCTTCCCCTTTCTTTCCAAACTTTTTCGCATGTGAATACAAGAGCCATAAGTGAGAATCATGAAGCACAGTTCCATAAAAATATCAATAAAAAGAAAATACACCATAAAAGGGAAAAAACCCCAAAGTGTTAATATGACTTCTGAAGAATATATATATACATATATATATATATGTCAGGGTGATTATAATTAAAGCTGCGATTTCAAAACCCTCTAAAAAACTACCAGTCGGAATAATTTGATATTTTACCACAACAATCGCTATGGAATTTTGTTGTGAAGAAAAAAATATACAGTCAAAAGTCGTTAATCCGGACTCATCGGGACTTCGGCGATTCCGGATTATAGATCATCAGTTTAAATCTGGTAAAATGGCATGCAGAAATTATAAAATTAAAAATATGAAACCGTAATTTATGAAATAAAGAACAATTATGATCTAAAGGGTATCAAAATTTACAAAAAAAAAAAGCTTAATATTTATTTGTTTACTTTATTAAACATTTCTTTCAATGTAAGTTGTTTAAGTTGCTTCGTTTTTTCTGTGATAATACATTCTCTTTAATTCTATAAACAGACATAATTTCTTATTCAGTTACAAAGTTCCGCTGTTTATAATTGCTGTGTGGAGAATACCGACCAATTTGTCAATCGAAATTGAGTAAGCAATTATAAGCCAAATAAAATAAAAACATCTGCCCTTAAGATAAGGATAGTGCTGACAGATCAACTTCCAATTCATTGCATGCCCCCGCAGCGTTAAAGATAAACAAAGTTTAGATAAACAAACGTTAAAGTTTAGGAAACAAACGTTAAAGTTTAGATAAACAAAGGATATGCCTTTATCCATTTTTTGCAGCAATTCCACTTTTTGTTTAATGGACTCCGAAAGATACTTTCGCTTTGTATATCCTTTACATATTAGTAAATATATATCGGAAATTCTATTTGACATAATTAAGACACAATAACATAATAATAATAATAATAATAATTTCTATTTGACATAATCGAAAGTTCAAGCTTACTTTTATAAAATTGCTCTAACAGTCTACAAAAAATAATCTGGATCCAATTCAAAGATTAAGGAACAACGCAATCTGCAACATTAACTGAAATAGATAATTATATAATCTTAGCTTAGCTTATCCCGTCCGTTATACATTAAAAGCGCATTCGTAAACGTATTTTGCGCACGCGCACACACAAATTCGTAACGGTAAAGGTCTTACGTCACGTCAGCGTGACGCATGCGCAGAAAGTTTGTAGCTTTGAGGTTCGGATTATAGGTCATTCCGGATTATGGGTGTCCGAATTAACGACTTTTGACTGTAATTCTAAAATATGCCAATGGATGGCACTGTGAAGGTTCACATTGCTGCTGTGGAGGTATGCAAACTACTAAGACATGACATATGCACTGCAGACATAGCTGTGATAAAAATGCAGAGCACTAGTGGAACACATAAATGCTTTGTCTGAGTGCTTCATCATGATTCTGAGAAAGAAGGATCGTGCTTTGCTCGTGAAGCTTTTCTATCAAAGCAGTGACTGTGCGTTAAACAGCTATCAGGAAATTCCAGATATTAAAAGGCATAATATCCAGACTTGTGTACTTGAATTGATCAGCATTCCAAAATAAAACTGTGGTAATTTTAAACCTAGCTAATTTGAAAAGTCTGTCAAACTTTACAATGAATTTGAAGATAAAAGTAAAGAACACAAAGAAAGTGTAACACAGTTTAGCTCTTTAACATGAAAATTAGAAATACTTTTAGTACAAAGGAATAACTTCAAATTAATCTTATGTCTGATGCAACAACTTTTTCATGCTTACTTTACTCAAATCTGCATTAGGAGTTCCTCTGCTATTTTCTTCATCAACTACAGAAAAAATAAAGTAATGAATAATAATTTAAGTGATAGCTGACATGAAAAAAATTGAAATGATTAAAATTAAACCATGAAACTTTTAAAAAGAAAAGAAACTTCACTTACAATAACATTAAATACTAGCTTCTATCATATGTACTAGTAATCAGTAATAACATACCCTGTGGAACCTAAGTAGCACTGCCAGTAATATAATTATATATGTCTTATTTTGATAAATAGACCATGAGCTCATAATATAAACATATATTGTGAGGCTCTATTTGCTTTTAAAAAAAAATTTTCATTAAATTTCGTAAAATGCAAAACTTAAATGAAACAAGCTTGGTAACGTTCAACATACCATGATTATCAATATCCACTGATTTAATCATTCTCTCTATTAGATTTCTGGGGAATTCCAAATACTACATCCAGCAGTGATTGATGTAGTAGTGAAATGAAAGGGTAACAAAGCTATCTAATGCCAATTTTGACCTAGGAAGCCAAAGCTAACAGATTGAAACTGCCAATGTCTCTAATATGTGCTGCAACTAAACCAACATATCTTTTTAGAAACTGCAACTGCAGACTTTTGATTGGCTTTGGAAAGTAATGCTTGCCTTCATATCCTTTATCAAGAGATGCCTGCATGTGAATTCTACTGGTGATCTCCAGTGTTTACAATAATGATTAATGGACAATATATGAAGTGCCTCCCATTAACTATAGTGATGTAAAACACATAGATAGTGAACAATGAAGAATATCTTGTGAAGTGATGAATCATGCTAAACGTTGTTGTGGAGATCCATCGGATAAATGTGGACACAATAATGTAGGCCAGTTTTTCTTGGTTGGTTTTGTTCAACTGGTTTTTGTGCACAGAAATATGAATACCAAGGCCTATGAATAAAAAATGCACAATTCTATTCTGTAACAATATTTTTTTTAAATAGCCTATTTATCATTCCAGAAGATCATGCCTATTTCAACAGCAAAAAATTGTAACAGAGTGATAGATGAAATGAGAATAAATAAACTTGACTGATCAGCCCAAGTCATGAAGCTAAGTGAGTATTTCTGAGATGATCTGAAATCCTAAATGCAAACTTAAACAAACTATCCTAATACTAAAGCAGAATTGCTGAACATCTTGCAAAATACCTGCATATATTTATAAATTCTTAACAGAAAATCTTCTTCAAAAGACATAGACAGTGATAATGATGAATGTCACGCCTGCATTTTATTGACATTTACGAGCATTGGTCAAGATAACTTATATGCCCACAAGTTTTTTTTTTTTTTTAAATATCTTTCAGTTTGACTAAAAATATTATATTATTTACTCGTGTATTCATATGATATGTATACTAATAACAAAATGTTAAGATTGCAAATCACACAAACTGGGTCTTCCTATAAATATTTACCTTCTTTTAACATAAATATCTATTATTGCCGTTTAATGAAATCAAATTTTTACTACTGAGTGAAGTTAAAACTGAATTTCTTTTTTTAAAAAAATAAGGTAAAACAAACTTGTTTCATCATGAATTTTGACTACAACACTCTTGATTTTAAGGGCAATCAGATACAGGTCCCTCTTTTTCATGGAAGAAAAAAGGTCTTTCTTTCTCCCTCCCCCTTCTTGAAAGGGACTTGTGTTTGATTACCCTGAAAATTCACAGAGTTTTATTCAAAATTTATGCCAAAATAAATCTGCTGTTTTGCCTAGTTTTAAACTTTACACTCACATATTTCTCTTATCATTGAATTTGCTTCTGTATTTGTTTTACGAGCATAAAAATGTATAAACAAAGAAATATTGAAATATTATTAAAAAATAAATTAACATTTAAAAAAATAAAAACAGAAAATATATAGAGAGAGATGATTGTAATCAATATGTTAAACCAGAATTTCAATACATAATATACAGAATACTTAAAAGTCACAATTTTGGGGGAGATTGCAAAAAGTTAAATTTATTTAATTATGTATACTTTTAAATCATTAATTATTTTGTAATTAGAAACTAACTATTCATAATTATAAATATTTATTTATTATTAGCTTATAACTATGTTATTCTTTACTCTCTTCTTCCCATCTTTTATTTTTTAACAAAAATTATATGCATATAAGTCCCAATATGCTGTAACTATATGCATGTGGGTTGAGATAAATAGCATTTGCATATGTGTGGGTCATGATGATAGAAAGCTTAAGAAACACTGATCTATAGGCTACCCTATACAAAACTATTCACTGAAGCTCACAGAAGCAATTACAAAAGTGATCAGTTTGTTGTTGATTTAATTAACATAAAGCACAAATAATTAGCTTCTAAAAAAGGATGCCCTCACAGAAGACATTTTAAGAAAAACTCCATATTTATTCTAACATGCAGTTATCCGCTCAGTCACAGTACAACTAAGAACTATAATACTTCACCTATGAAGAAAACATTGAAGAATTCATGCTGAGCAGCTTTCCTGAGCTTAAAGAATCTATATGTTGTATACATTATTAATTTCAATCCCCATAACCTGTGTTACATAATATATCTTAATTTAAGTAATATGTTACAATTCCATCTATCCTAGTTGTCATGCACATACTTGGTAAGGGGAAGCTACCGACCAAGCCCTGCCGGAAGAACAGTTAAGCCTTTCAGTTCTTTAACTGAAAGGAGAGAGGAGAAAATCTGGCAACGAGAAGAAGTGTGCTTGATGCAAGAAGGATGGTATGCTCATGTGAAAAAACAGTCTATCTGAAAGGAGAGAGGAAAAAAAATCTGGCAACAAGAAGAAGAAGCGTGCTTGATGCGAGAAGGACGGCATGCTCATGTGAAAAAATTTTAAATTAGTTTTTCTGTATTCAAGGTTTTTTTTTTTTTTTTTTTTTTGGTTTTTTGTTTTTGTTTGTGTGTGTGTGTGTATATGTGTTAAGAACTGAAAGATGCAATGTGTTACTTGTGCGTTTGATGTAACTGTGAATAAAAACAATACTTTGTGAAAAGATAATGTGTATTTACAAGATGAAAATATAGCTCATGTTATTTTTAAATCTGCATAAGTGTCCCAGTTTATTTCTTGCAAATAGAGTTGACTAATAACATTCATAAGTGGATGGAAACGAACCGAACCGACAAAGATGAATTGGTCCAGGATCATTTTGTCAGTGGGGGCAGCTGGTCGGATGTATATTTGTGGACTCGGAAAAAGCTCAAGTGAATTCCTTACGAATGCTGGGAAGCATATTAAGTGGTATAGTTATCTTCTACCACGTTCTCTCGTTTAAGTGTATTATTTATGATTTTGTGTTTATGAAAAATGTGCTGTTAATGTAGGGGTACACTTCAACAAGTATTTTATAACACAGAAATTATCAGTGTGATTATCATATGAGACTTGAATTACCTTGCAAGTGGATTTATCGTTTATTATATGAGTGAATGATTATTAATTTAAGTAATGCTTGTGTTTTAATTATGAAATATGATTGCATTAACTTTCAAATGCTTATATATAAACATACATGTTCTTATTTTATTGAACATTTGGATACTGTTCATATTTAATGCAGTTACCATGTGTTTATGATTCAACAGAAGTTAAGCATTTAACTTGATGTATAATTTTATGTAAGGAGATTCAGTTTTAATTTTCTGTACTTTTAATTAAGTTGAACATAAAATTCAATAATGTCATTTTTGACCAAATCTAGAAAGGCTGATCTAGTCGCCCTTGCACAAGAGTTTGGTGTTGAAGTGTTACCTACATTTAGAATTTTGCACTTGAGGGAAAAAATTCTTGCTAGCGAAAGCTATGAGGAGCAGGTAGCAAAGGATCTTCTGAGTGTTATCATTACAGATAGGGAGGCAAAGGAGGAAAGGCAAGAAAGGGAATATAAACTAAAGTTAGAGGCAGAGGAGAGGATTGCCATTGAGAAGTATAAGGTAGATTGTTAGGATCACTACTCGAATAGAAGTACTACACCCGAACGGGGGGGGGGGAAGAATGGGAAGGAAAGATCAGTAGAAGAGTTAACAAGGACAATCAGATTATTGACAATAAAAGTTCCAAGTAAAGCAGATCGCTGGGACTATTTCTTCTCCAGTTTAGAAAGAGCTTATGTCAATGAAAATGTCCCTGATGAGCATAAGGCTAAAATTTTGATTTACCTTTTGGGAGATAAAGCGGCAAATTTATTAACATTGGTAAGCGAGGATAAGTATGGGAATTATGAGGAAATAAAGGAAACTGTGTTGAAAGAATTTAAACCTTCACCTCAGGTATGCCTGGAGAATTTCAGAAAAGCAAGACGAAGTTCAGAAGAGACCTTTGGCCAGTTTTCTACTAGAGTTACTGCCATGTGAGAAAATTATGTGAAAACAAGGGGGTGACAGACTTTGAAGGTCTTAATTAGTTGGTGGTAGCAGACAAAATCTACCAGACGCTTGATACGGAAACTGCAGTACACATAGACACATAGATATAAGGCAGGAAGACTCATGGTTCAAGCCAAGAGAGCTTGGAAAGGATTGTGACGTATTCTTTGCGGCTAAAGGGAAGTCCTACAATGTACATTGGGAAGCTTGTGAAACTAAGATTTTAAATCAGGCAGTAGGTGAGAAACCTAAGGTCGAAGAGAAACGAGGCAGTCAGCATGGGTCAGAAACCATAGGGAAAAACACTGGGAACATTAAAGGTTTAACATGTTTTGTATGTGGTTCAGCTTCACATTTTAAAAGGCACTGTCCTCAGATTAAAGGTTCTAGGCAGTATAACGGAAATGAGGAAAAGGATAAAGCCAGGGTAAACTGGGTAATCTGGATGAGAAAGAAAAGGTGGAATCAAGTGAAAGCCAAGAACCTCAGCCAGGAAGACTATAAACAGCGGATGTATTTAGAAGAGAGCAGGAGACTTGTGAATGTCTGGTAGTTGCATGGGATAATGCTCAGAAAGAAAAGGGGAATTATTATACAGTGGATAACTTTCTCTTTCATAAGGACAAAATTCTTGGGGAAAGTGTAGGGCAATTAGTTGTACCTAAGAGTCGAAGGAAGGAAATCTTTTTATTGGGAAGGTCTGAGGTTAGACGTTCAGAAATTTTGCAAAGCATGTAAAGAGTGCCACTTGACTAGACCAATTAAAACTGTTGATAGGATACCAATCACTCCAGTAATGAGGCCAGATCTGCCCTTTCCAAATTGTAAAAATTGATGTGATAGGTCCGATTGATCTTCCCATTTCTAAGGATCATAAGTATATATTATGTTTAGTTGATCAGCATACCAGATTAGCAGAATACCTCTAACTAGCCTCTCCGCCAAGTCAACTTGTGAGGAGTTATTACATATTTTTTCAAGAACGGGTATTCCAAATATAATTGCATGCAACAATGGAACAAATTTTAAAGCAGATTTGACTCAAGAATTTGAGAGACGAATAGGGGCCAGTCCTAAGTTTTCGACCCCTGGATATCCCAAATCTAATGGATTAGTTGAATGGTTTAATGGTACTTTACAAAAAATGTTGCATCATGTTATCAGAGAAGGTAGAGGGTGGCATTTGCAAATTCCTTATGTGTTGTGGGCCTATAGAGAAGTACCCAACTCAACAACTAGGTGGCTCCATTTCAACTCATGTACGGCAAGACACCTCAGGGACCTCTGTCAATATTAAAATCATCATGGACAGGGAAACATGAAAATTTATAATTAGATGCAACTCCTGTTTATACATATTTACAAAATATAAAGGCTAGGTTTGAGAAGGCAGCGGAGCAGGCAAAGCTCACAACTAAAATTCAACAAGAGACGACAACACACTATCATAATTTAAGGTCTACCATAAAAACATTTAAGGTGGGAGATAAGGCGATAGTCTTGATTTATGCTAGGTGGCAGTGTCCTGCAAATATATTGGAACAGAGAGTTCTCACTCTTTTCTAGTACAAATGCCCGATGGAACGAAAAGACATGTTCATCAGAATAAGATTAGACCTTATATAGTTAGATCCCAAGCAGTAAATGTTATCTTGGAGGGGGAAGAAGAGTTTGGGGAAATTGAATCTACACCTGTCAAAAAAGTAGGAAAGAGATTTTCTGAATCTCTGGAAGAATTAGAAATGTCTAATTTAGATTCAGTCCAAAGAAGTAAACTTTTAGGGCTACTTAGGAAATATCAAACATTATTTACATGTCCAGTGCAACCAGCATGAGTAGTTACACACAAGATCGAACTTATTCCTACTGCTATTAGGAAGAAACCCCACTGCTATGGAATACCCCTGGCATACCACAAAGCAGTAGATGAGCAGATACGTGAGTTGCTAGAATCAGGATTAATTGAACCTTCTGAGTCAGAAATTGCTCATCCTATAGTTTGTGTGGCGAAAAAGGATGTTACAGTTAGAATGTGCATAGATTTTAGATCATTGAATGTTGTGACAAAAACTCCAACATTTCCCATGAAAGACATGCAGGAATTGACTTTTGTGGCGGGTGCAGCTAACTGGCTGACAAGCATCGAACTTCGAAAAGGGTATTGGCAAATCCGAATGGATGAAAAGAGCAAACCTTTGACTGCATTTGCAACATGTAATGGAGTGTGTGGAGAACAATGCCTTCTGGCTTATCAGGAGCCTCGGGGACATTCCAGAAGAAAATGAATTGTGCTTTGCAGAATCATAGTGATTATGCTCAGGCATCTATATAGATGATGTGGTGATTTTCTCGAAAACATTTGAGGAACACTTGAAACACATTTCTCTGGTTCTGAACACTTTAGAAAAATTAGGATTTTCTGTACGTTTAGACAAATGTTCTTTTGCAACTAAAAAAATCAAATATTTGGGGCATATAATTGGAGGAGGCAAGCATTGTCCTGATGAAGAAAGGGTCAAAGCAATTAGAAAACTCATCAGGCCAGTCACAAAAAAAGATGCGAGATCGGTTTTAGGATTAATGGGAGTTTATCGATCTTATATTCCCAATTATGCAGAAATATCGCCACCATTGACAGAGTTGACTAAGAAGAGGCATGCCAATATTGTTCTATGGGGGGAGTTGGAACAGAATGCTTTTAACAAATTAAAGGATACTTTGTGCCAAGCGACATCTCTGGCCACACCAAATATTGGAAAGCCATTTCAGATCCATTGTGATGCATCCAATTTGGCGGTAGGCTGCTGTTTAACCCAGATAGACGAGAGTGGTAACTTTTGTCCTATTGCATTTGCAAGCCAAAAGTTTTTTTAAACTCAGAGAAATTGGGCAAGCATTGAGAAGGAAGCTTGGGCAGCCTTATTTGGCCTGAATAAATTTGATAAATGGATCTATGGGGCTCAGGTAGAAATTATAACGGATCACAATCCTCTCAGATATTTGAACAAAACTACCCCTCGAAGTCCCAAATTGACGAGGTGGGCTATCGCATTGCAGAAATGGAACTTGCGGATTAGTCATAGGCCAGGGATCCAGCACCAAAGTGCTGATATACTCTCCCGTCTGGATCAGATATGATATGAGTAATATAATTTGATTGTTTTTTTATTTTTCTTTGTTTTTTGTATGGTTGTAATAATTTATTGTTTGTTCTGTTTTGTTTTATTTAACACTGTACGAGGTTGGCATTGTGTATAAGTAGTGTACAGAAAATTTCCTTGGATATTTATTAATGAAATATGTCCCAAAGAAAGGACAAATTTCATTCTTGGCAGGGGCGTGTCATGCACATACTTGGTAAGGGGAAGCTACCGACCAAGCATGCATTAAAAACAAGAATTAATTATGCACATGTTATTTATTATTCTCATCCATTTCTTATTTTCCTAGTTACCTGACATTCTTAGAATTCCTCTTTCTAGTCATCAGAGTATAATAATCTTGGAGCAGTAAATAATATGATATTTGTTTCAACAATAAATCAGCTACTGCCTAAGTATCTGATAATAAATTTACTGTATTACCCTAACAATTAACTGTTGGATGATATGAAAAGTTTAAGATACGTGCTTCAGGCTTTAAGACGACATAATTTAGTAAAGGAAGATAACATGATGAAGAGCATTATTTTGAACCACTGATAAATGAAGTAAATCTGAATACCTGGAAAGAGTTTGAGATCAAACATACATAAATCTGCTAAGAATATATAATTATGTATCCAAAACACAGCGAATAATAAAATTGGAATCTTCGGATGCTGCATGGACTTCTTTCCAAACAAGAATTGTAACCCATTACTTCACTATTCTAGTTTTATACCCTTATATAGGATTCCAGACATTAAAATCCAGACTTCATTTTGCTTTCAAGTTTACTGAATCACTACATTAAGCCTCTGTGGCACAGTGTGTCCGGTCTGGACACATCTAAAAATTTCCTTCTCTACGCACAGAAAAATTGAATGTAAAAGGATTTATAGGTTACTATATATATATTATTCTGAACCTTCTTTATTTATAGTAGATGGCAGCTCAACACAAACCAGTCCATGAGTCCATATATTTTAGCCATAAAATATATGGACTCTTATATTTTAGCCTAAACATGGCTAAAATATATGGACCCTCATTTTTCAAAGAAAGCTTCCAGATTCTTTTCAGGGTATAAAAGAAATAGTTTGAAAAGAAATTTCTATGTAATTTTTTTGGCTATATGCTAATCTCCTTATTCTATATTAGTTTTAAATTTTTATCTTGAAATCTTGCCTAAAATCAAACGGCGAACTCTACGTGTGCCCAGACCGGGCTCACAGATAATTTAGGACTACTGAGAGTCTGTATTCTTTGTTTCTCCCCACCTCATCGGTCAGTTCCTTGAGAACAATGCTCGTTTCAGCACTCTTTTTGAAGCTCTTTTCAATCAGTGTGCCACTTTGGGCACACCCACAGAATTAAAACAATAAATGCTACCTTCACAAAATTTTACTTGTGTATACCTCTAGGCCTAATAAGACTACTTTTTTTTTTTTTTTTTTTTTTAAAGCAAAATTCCGACTATAAAAGGTAGCCTGCCAGAAAGGGTTAAGAAAAATAACTGGCTTTACAGTCAAAAGTCACATGGCATTTAAGAAAAAGGGGGAGACTATTCAAAGTGAAGAGTTTAAGCATAGATGATCACTTACTCAAACTTCACTTAACTGGGGGAAGTAAAAAGAAAATCAAAATAATCAGAAATTAAAGAAATTCAGTAAGTTAATGAGACTTTCAGAGAACTCAGCTTAAAAAAAAACTTAGAATAATTTTGATACATAAAAAATATTGAAACATGATCAAAATAAAGAAATTAAATTTTCAGACAGAAAGAAATGCTATAATAGGAATAACAGTATTGATATGAAAGATCTATACAGACTAATACTGAAGTGAACTTGATATTATTACTTTCCACAGTAGCATATTTCATTTCTCATCTAATTCTTTCTCAGTCATATATAAATTAAAGTAGTTATGTGTAGTATGAGTAAAATTTCTCAGAATTTTGTATTACATTTCATTAAATTTTAAATGATGTATGACTATCTGAAAAAATTAATATATTAGAATATTTAGAGAATAATATATTAGAAGATACAGCAAAAGAGTCTCTGATTTCAAAATTAAAAATCTCGACACCAAAGATTGATAGAGGAATACAAGAAGCAATATATTTATTGTGAAAGCTGTAAGAATGTTATACAGAAGTTTTGAAATAATAGTTACAAAAGCTGCCAACAGATGGTGCTATATCAATTTGCATAAAAAAGTCATCCTTTGCAGTTTTGCAACCTCATCACAACTGCTTTGAAATGTCCACTGCTCCAGTGAAGTTAGAATAGCACCTCTCGCAATACAGTGGTGGCGCAAATGAAAAATGAAATTTGCTATCACATCCTGCACTGTCTCAACAGAAATAGATTCAAATTCACACAGATCTACAATTCAAGCTACCCTAACGTGGTGGGATGGTTTTGATAAACAGTCTTTCAATGCGCCCCATAAAAAGTAGTCACAAAAAAATAAGATCGGCTAAATATAGAGGCCAATTCCTGCCTGCACCAGTAAATTTGGAATAATCCAATGCAATGACTCTATTCTTAAAGTATTCATCAAGAAAATGAAACACCTGTTTAGTGCGACAGTCGGTGCCTGGTCAATTATCCAGGCCTAGCTGTATGGCAATAAACTGTTCCAAAATTGCGATATCATGTTTACTAGTGATTGCTTCTCGCATGAAAAAATGGCCGATAATGCATCTACTTCTTATCATATCCCAAATAATAACTTTGCAGTGGTTTTGTCTCACGCAAATGGGGATTTTCAGAACCCCAAAATTGCCAGTTTTGTTTATTTATGAAGCCATTCATGTGGAAGTATGCTTCATCTGTGAACTAGATATAGCCATCTATTAAGTAATATTAAGTAAAGTAATCTATCTAGTAATATTAAGTAAATCCCAAGAAAGTGAATCAGTTTTTCTTATTTACTTTTGTACTAGTCTTTAAAACTAGTCTATGCACTAGAAATTAAAATGCATCTATCAGAGTGATGTCATCCACTCTGCTATTTACAGATTGATAATACAAAATATAATTCCATTTCAAATTTAGTAATTGTTATTAAACTATGAAATGACTTTTCTATAACTTGTTATGTGAAATAAATGATTTTACTGGCATTATAAAAATAATATAAATCAATTAGCTATTTATCACACACACCAAAAAACAAAAAACGACAGAGAAGCGATTCTAGTTTTATACCATTATATAGGGTTTCAGACATTAAAAATCCAGATTTTCTTTTGCTTTCAAGTTTACTGAATCACCAAATTAAGAAAAATAACTGGCTTTGCAATCAAAAGTCACATGACATTTAAGAAAAAGTGGAAGACTATCCAAAGTGAAGAGTTTAAGCATAGATGATCACTTACTCAAACTTCACTTCACTGGAGCAAGTAAAAAAAATCAAAATAATCAGAAATTCTAGTTAATGAGACTTTCAGAGAACTCAGCTTAAAAAAACTTAGAACAATTTTGATGCATAAGAAACATCAAAACATGGTCAAAATAAAGAAATTCAACTTTTTAATAATGCATTTACTTTCCAAAAATTACACAAAGTGACAGTTCCAAAAAATCAAGTTTCCAATTGATGACATATATTCACTTGGAAATTAGAATTAATTACAGCTATTAACTTTTTTCAAATATATTTGCATCTGAAAATAATACTTTTCAATGACAGAAATAACACTTGAAAACATAGCTACAAAGAGAGTAACAAAAATATGCTTTAAATGACATCATCAATTTCTTAAAGAGAATTTATGAAATGTTTTAAAAAATAGAATAAAACTTTAGAATGACTCAGTTGTGCCTGATTCTAAATAAAAACAAAGCCTGCATACTAAAAATTTGCTTTTTTTATGTACATTTTTAACACTTCAAGAGGAGTATATATGCTTGGAGTATGTCTAAATGACCCAAAAAATCATAGGAGTTTTGCATTTATGGGTTCTTTAAAGGGAAACATATAATGGAATATAACTTCCTTGATTTCAGAATAATATGCAATTTCAGTTTACCCAAAACACTCAAAATTAATTCAACACATTTTAAAAAAAATCTTCATTTAGAATGTCTTAAGTGCATAAAATTCTACTTATCGAGAACAGACAAAATTTATTGTTTATAAATATTAACTGCAGGAAACATTTAACACGTTGTCTGCCCAACACGAGATAACTCATATTAGCACTCTTCTTCAGGATGACCAATATGAGTTATTTCGTAGTTTCTTGATTTAACACTTCTACGCCGCTACGAGTTACTTACTCGCTTAGCACTTGTTTTAGCTGTACCGAGGCAACAAATCAAAGCATGTCTGTACGAATCAACTCTTAGTGGGCTTCTATAAAGAGCTTTGTCTAACAAAAGCCAATTACAACATAATTTGTAGGACCCTTTTTTCATCAAAAAAAAAAAAACCCACCCTGTAAACTTTTTAATGACTGTTATGAATCATAATTGGTATTTTTAAATATGATTAAATCAATTTGGCTTCTTGCACCGGAATCTGAAATGTGTCGTGGCAGTCAACGTGTTAATTTGACTTATCAAAAATTTCAAATTCCAAGTAGGCTGATATTTTAATGAAGCAGGATAAAAAAAAAAAAAATTGTTTTATATTCAATCATAATATACCTTGCTTTCCACTGAAGAAAGGTCATTAAATAATGTTATTCAGTATATCAATTACACTTTACTATGGAATTGTATAAAAATACTTCATGACTATAAAAAGATTGTAATACGTAAATAATAAATAACATGATGTTAAAGTTTTTGGTTCATATTTAACAAACATTACAAAAAGATAAATTTGAAGAGAATACAAAAAAAATGCACGAGTGATTAGTAAACCTGCAAATTAAAGATAAACACTAGTTAAGTGCAGAATATATAAAATTTAAACTAACGACAATTTTCTTATTCTTCTTTGAATGCTACAGATGGAAGAAGCAAAATGTAACAAAAAGATTTTATTACAATTTTATTTTGTTTTATGCTTATTTGCATTTTAATATTTTATATAAATTTATATAAGTTTCAGAATAAAAACAATGTGTTAAAATGCCTGCATTAATATGCCTGCTTAATAAAGCAAATTTACTTAAAGCTGTAAGGGAAAAAGTTGGTTATACATGTCTGATCTTATTAAATTCTGAAGAAATATTTGTTAAAATAAAAAATTTAAAAGTCGTACTTTCTAAATTAGGGACGATACTTTCATTTACAGGAAATTTGGACATCTTTGGATAATTTGCCAATTCGGTGTTATTAATGGCACTACCGAGTATTGTTGGGGCACTACCGAGTATTGTTGGGGCACTACCGAGTATCGTTGGAGCACTACCATGAGGAGGCACAGTAGGTTGAATCAGTGCATTCTAAAAAAAAAATGGATTGAAATTTAATAAATATTGCTAGAACTAAAAGATACAGCACACTGGTTTTTATATAAAACTTTACAAATGAAAAACATTAGAAACATTCAAAAAATTTTAATTAATTTTCAAATAAATTTAATAAATATTGCTAGAACTAAAAGATACAGCACACTGGTTTTTATATAACACTTTACAGATGAAAAACATTAGAAACATTCAAAAAATGTTAATTAATTTTCAAATAAATTTAAAACATTAGTACAATTACATTACAGTATAAAAATTCTGTAATAACAAAATCTGCTGTATTTCGTAACTACATAGTACTCACTCAAAGGTTTTTGAACACGCAATTTACGAAACTGAAGACGACCAGTTTATTTTTCCAGCTTATATGTTCAGAAAATTAGAATAATATTCAGCTTCAAGAAAGTTACAGCTAAAAAGCTCACATTATATTCCTTTTAATCAATTTCTTAATTTTACATAGAAATTTTGATAATTTAAATAAAATGGCATATCATTACACAAAAAAAAATCAAATACTTACCATAAATTAATTTGGTACATTGACCCCAAAATTTTAAATGAATAATCAGTTTTTATGGGGATCATGGGTTGGCAACTGCTTTTCCAAATTGTCACCAACATGCACCCTGGCGGCTGGTAAAAATCACAATATTTGAAAATAGCACCATCTATTTACAATATCAGTAACCAGTATTAAGTAAGAATTTGGCATGGTGCCTATGTATTGCAGTGTTTGGCTTCATGATCTCAATAACCGATAAGTAGTGAATAATCAATAATTTATGTACATCTGACATTTAAATAAAACCTCCATTTTTTACTGATAGATCATTCAAAACCCTATGGTACAGAATTGCAACTTATTTCCTCAACATTCTTTTAACCAGTCCTTTATGTGATAAATATAGTCTTTGTTATATTTCAAAGTGTTCTAATTAGTAATTCAATGAACCTCTTTTCTGTTCTTATTGCAGTTCAAGTCTTTTCTATTCTTATTGCAGTCCAAGGAACTGAATAATGTTCCCTATGCATATATTCATATAACAATTCTTATTTCAAGGCAATTGTAATTCTTTTTTACTTATATTTTAAAATATACTTACTGGCATGACAGATTTCCTAGCTGTTTGAGCAAGTATTCAAAAATAACAGTGCAACTTCCTTTTGCACACTTTCAAAATTTCAGTCATTAACACATTACTTTTCTTCAACACACAATCAAAAGATTATCTAAAGCTCAGCACAGCCAATAGGAAGCAGATTCTTAATCTTTCACAAAATGTATGCAGTACACTCCCTGAACAAGAACCGTATTGCATAGAGCTACAGAGGCAGGTCCACACTTAACAGGAGCAATTTCATTTATTCAACATCAATAAACAGTCATTCAACCTTCTATCACCACCCTCTGAAGCCTTTACAGAAGTTTCATCTTCATTACATCAGATAACGAAATCCTATTTGTTAATTTACAAAGGAAGAGTATAGCCCCAAGGAAAAACCTCTCTAAGCCTGTCACTTCTCAGACCGAGTAAAGACAAACATTCTCCAGATCAGATCTCAACTTTCTTCAGAATTAAATACTAAAGAGCTAGGAATAGCTATTGAGGAAATGAAAAAGATACATTCTAGCAAACACTTAATGCAATGTAAGGGAAAGTACCATCTGAAAGTACTACATAAAGTTATTCCAGAAAAGTCATCTCATTCAACATCAGTTCAAACTCACTCTGTCAAGAAGACCTTGATTATACTGTATAGAACACCAACATCAGCCATAGTAGACGATATTCGTCAACCTACAGTACAGTTGTTTATATTCAGCTGCAATAAAGGAACAATTCATGCCTAGAACCTCACTCAGCACAACTGCAGATAATGCACATATATTGTTGACATACAGCAATAGAAACCAAATTTTTTTTTATTTTAAGAACATCCAGGATTTAATACTTGTATCTTTAGGCATTTTCCTACAGTAACATGGCGTACAACTGACTAAGACATGTCAGTTGATCACGCAAAGCACTGCTGCTTGCTCCACCTGTAGAAATTGCATTAATGGCCCAGTTTCTAATACAAATAAAGAGACACTTTCAAGACATCTCATTCTGCCAGCACAAAATGCACTATTTTAATTAATAACATACTATACCTTATAAAGTAAATTTACAGAATATTATTACTTGTGCTTTATTTAGAATGTATGTGGAGATGAAAAATGTCATAAACAGAGGAGGAAAAAAGGTTGTAGGACATTTCGAAATGAAAAAAAAAAAATATCCATTTCAAAGACGCATTACACAGAATAAGGGTTTTAAAAGACCTTCCAGATAAAAAAAACAATTACTTATTCTTTATTCAACAATAATAGAGAGAAAAACTAAAAATAGATACTAATTAGTAACATAGAAAAATCTTAGTTCTACTATCCTTCATCATCATATATGTCATCACCTCGGTCCACAGACTCGCTATGTAAGAAGACTGAAATATCAAGCACCTCCTGTGAACGGGGCTTCTCTTTTTTCTTGTCGTTTCCTGTAGGTGGCAATTATCAGATCTAATAAAATAAACAGGTCATTACAGGTGATTTGTTATGGTATTTCTGCTGACAGATGCAGAAACACCCTTCATATAGCAGACTTGGTCCACGGTGATTTCCGTCTCTTTAATGCTTTGAAAAATTCACAACAAATACAGACAGAACAGTTAAGCTGAATTCATATTAGCATGCTCATATGAATGCTGTGAATGAATTAACGAACTGCGAAATGACATGATCATACCACAGCGGAAACATTCACTTTAAAAAGTGTCATTTGTGCACACTAGCTGGCTCCTCATATTATAAAGGAGGAAGACATACCTCCTATTTCTGCTCTCTCCTTTTATTATTTGAAAGGATTGCTTTGTATTTTCCTTTAAAATCTCCCGATTTTTTTGCGTCAAATTTTAGACATTCCAAACTTTTTGGAGAAATGTTTAAATATTTCCTTATTAAAGTAGTCAATTCATACTAAACAACAAAAATGCTATTTGACTGTTTTGTTTTTGTTGTTTGACTTCTGAATTAGTATTTGTTCGGTGTGTTATTGTGTCTTAACTAGTCAATTCATCTTAAGTCTTGATCAACATATGAAATTTATGCATTACAGATTCTAAGATTACAATGGCTAAGCATGTCAAGTTGATGACTATGCACTATGGCCACTTTAATAAGAAAATACCAAAGTTCATATTTTCTTACTTTCCTTGACCATTTTTAATTTCTGTAACTTTTCAGGATTTTCCAGATGAGGGAGATTCCTGCTTTGTCGAAAAATAATGTTTACTATTGCCTTACTACTGTGTATCTATTTATCTGCCTATGGAACAGTTTGCTTCAGAGAAAGTCAGTTACCTTACTTTTACAACTGCTTTCATATGAGGCAGGTATAAAGCATTTAGTATCAAAGTAACAGCAGCAAAAGTCTCATGAATAAATAAACATTGTAATACAGTTATATGATAAACAAAGAGTTGAATTTTTATTTTATTAGTTACAGTTTTATTTATGTGAAATTCTATGTTAATTTTTAGACTATTTTATGTAAAAATATGCAAACTTATTTTATTATTCATCCCTATCAAAAACTGCCCAATACATCTACAAATTAATAACAAATTTTAATTTATAAATTTAAAAAAGTTTTGCCACAATTTACGTTTTAAGGCAATTAAGCTGTATCTTTGAAATTACACCTTACAGAACAAAAATGAAGCCAATTTTAATCAGCACCACAAATATATCACTTTTAAGACACCAGTTTGCTTGCTAGCCAGTATTATATAGATTTAAATAAAGTAATTTCATTTACAATACACCGTTTCTTATCTTCAGATATACATTAATATTTGGACTGGAATTTACAATACTTACGTATTAATGCCACCGCAGCTGCGATTTGGCCGAATTTAAGTGCCACTAATCTACACCTAAAATCTTCAAGACAAATCATAAATTAAAACACTTTATTTAAAATCAAGACACTTTCAAAAATCAAAACACTTTATTTAAAATCAAAGTAGTCAATTAGATTTCGGTGGAAAATGGGCTAATATAGAGTCTAACATAGATTCAAAACAGTCTCTATTTTCTTTGATCTGATGCTGTTTTCATAGGAACTCTGCTAAATAAGATTCTAAATGATGTCTCGCTGTCCCCCTATGTCTCTTGTTCCTCCATTTAGTACTGCCCCACATTCTCTCAACTGTTTGAGTATGAACGCCTGTATCAGAATCAATAAAATTGTATTTATGATTAACTTTAGCATGTAGGAATCCTTCTTCTATTCTGATTGTTTGATAACCTTTCCAACTGTCAGAATAAATTTGTGCTACCATCTGCAATGTTTTCAATAATTTTATTAAGAAGGGTAGAGCCAGTTCTATTAGGAACATTGGCAACAAAAGAATCTTTTATTTCTCTACATATACCACCAAACACCCACTGTTCGGGTAACACTCGACCTTAATTATTTTTATGTTTAATAAAAAAACTTTCATCAATTTCCACAATGTAATTTGGTCCACCTACCTTCTTGTTTGGTTTATTCTCCGTATCCAAGACACGTAACTCACACATGTAATTGTTCCAGGTTATAACAGTTTTATCCGATAAATCAAGTGGCTTTTCACAAATCGATGTCAACTCCTCACACCAGTAATATATGAATCTCAAAGCTGAACAAAATGGAATTCTGCTTAATTCAAACCAGTTTTCTTTTCTAAGTCCCACTTGCTGATCACATTGTCTTAAGTTACATTTCCAAAACGTGTGTTTACCAAAATAAAGTTTCATATCACACGAATTGGTACACTTTCATTTTTTTGATAAAATATTTCGCTCCTGAAAAAATAAAATTGCATTTTCTTCTGTGTTTGGCAAATCCCAAAGACGCATTTTCGTAGCACTAAAAAATGGCATCAAAAATCAGCAAACAACAAGACAAAAAAGAATCCAAAAGATAACTATGTGCGAATAACAGGATTGCTCTTTATTGAAGCATCATCACAACTTCTGCTGCGGTGGCGGTACATAAGTACAGAATTTACAATATCTATTTTTAAAAAACTATAGAAATAAGTTCCAATATTTAAAAGTTATGTTGATATGAAAATGTAGTAAATAAACTATAATAACTAGGAAAAGAACTATGAGATACAGCAACTTTAAAAAAATATAACCGCCTTCATGACAAGACTGTTTGAAGCTGGGCTGTGGAGTCAGCAGAGAAAATGACTTACTCCGACTCCTGGAATTTTAGACTCCGACTCACTCATACATATATGTAAACATATGCGCAAGGGTTACAGCTTATTTTTTTAATATAAAAGAAATAATAGATGCTACAGAAAAAAAAAATGATGGCATAGCAAATTATTTATATTAATTAGCATTTATTATGAAATGGAAAAACTGGCATTAGTTATTTCTATGAAGAAGTATAGTTTTGGCAAGATCTTCTTTGTTGGAGGACCATAGATCCGATTTCATAAACTTCAAAGCTGAGAAGAATCTTTCCATATTGACTTTAGTAGGAGGAAGAGCTGTTAGGGCTACTTTTAACTTTTCAGGATAGATTTTTATAAGTTCTAAAAGAAGTGCATTGCAAGAGCAATCATATTGCTCTATTTCTTCAAAAGGCCGTGTAGAAATCTTGCTTGTATTTTTTCATTTTTATATCTAAAGGCTCTTGGTTCAGTATTTTAATTTGCTTTGTCTTAGCCTTTCAATATTATCCAAAAATATTTCTCAAAATCTAGTTCATCAATGGAAGAGGATGATAGAGACTCAGTTTCAATGTTTGCAATTTGACTGTCCTGATTTGAATACTCCAATTGTTCTGAAAATAATTTCATCCTTATTGAAAGTTCATAGATGGCTTTCTTTGCCTTCTTAATTTGTTCATCATCCAATTCGGTGCTTTGGATCTACAATATTGAACCCAGCAAGATCTCATTGTCTGGCAAACTAGTTTCTCTTTTCTTTATTGAAGAAATGATTCCTTTTGCAATAAACCCTCCATTTCAGAAAGAACAAACATCACATTCTTCCATTCTCGCCTCCTCTTAATTCTTCATATTGTAGCTTTTTTGTGGCTATATACGGTGTAGAAAGAAGAGTTTCCAATTCTGAAAGATCATTGCACAGTCTTTCAGTTAGTGAACCATTAGGGTTCTCTACAACTTCTAAAAAAGCTCTTAATTCTAACAACCTCTATATCATCAAATGTGTACTTCCCCATTGCATTGCTTGATCAATAATTGCTCCTTTTCCTGCTCGCTTCTTAAGAATGGCAGCAATTTTGGGAGTTCTTGCTGCTATTGCAGCTTACCTAAATTTACCAGTGAGATCTGTAACTAAATGAAATAATTGAATGAAGCAGTTTAATAACTAATGGCAAATATCACATGCATCCTCCTCCCTTTAATTTATTTATTAACATATCAATAAAATAGAAAATAACTATTTATTAATGTATATAGTTCATAAATAAAAATAATAACTCAGTATGTCATTAATTTTTTCCCAATTCACTTTAATTTCATTCAAATTCAAACTGTCCAACAAAAACTGGAGTCGGAGTCGACCCGATTTTAGCAACTCCAGCTTCGACTCCTTTTACCCCAAAATTTGCCTAACTCCGATTCCGACTCAATAACTCCAACTCCACAGCCCCGGTTTGAAGTATGTATAGTAACTATAAATTAAACATAATTTATTGCACCTTTTTTTAGCCACAGCTATGTTTTCACCCTTTCATTATTCAACACTTTTTTTGTTGTTGACGTTCTATTTTTCTCTTACATGGCCAAGTTCCACTGGTGGCAAAGAAAAATCCTGCAAAGAGAAACACAAACTTACTTTTGCCACCAAACTCATACCACTCTATTTAGTCTTTGCCAAATCATGACTAATTTTTTCCATGGTCTTTTTCCATCTGTTCCGCTTATACAGTACAAAGTCTCTAATCCGGACGTCCATTATCCGGACCTCAAAGCCACAAACTTACACATGCGCATAATGCATTTACGCATGCACGTTTGAGGCACGCGTCCACTACGCATGTGCGTAAAGCCAATAAAGCATTTACCCATGCGTGCTTCCGATAGTAAGATAGTAACAGAGAATGCTATTGAAAATGAAAAAATTTCGATTGACAAGTTAGTCGGAATCCTCAACACAGCAATTACAGGACTTGAACAGTAGAACTTTGTAACTGAACAAGAAATTATGTCTGTTTATAGAATTAAAGAGAAAGAGTTAGCACAAAAAATGAAGCAACTTAAACAACTTACATTGATAGAAATGTTTACTAAAGTAAACAAATAAATATTAAGCGCTTTTATATATATATATATTCTTTAAATCATAATTGCTCTTTATTTCTTTCATAAATTACAGTTTCATATTTTTAATTGTATAATTTCTGCATGCCATCTTACTAGACTTAAATTGATGATCTAAAATCCGGAAAAACTCCTAATCCGGAATCGCAGAAGTCCCGACGAGTTCAGATTATGGACTTTGTACTGTATAATTAAAGCTCAAAAGACAAAGAAAATTTTTCAGTTTTGGCAGTGGCTTGCTGCTGCCTTCAGCTGTGTTAAAGAAACCCATTTTAAAACTCCTAAAATT
Organism: Stegodyphus dumicola; assembly: GCF_044657685.1. NCBI lineage: Eukaryota > Metazoa > Arthropoda > Arachnida > Araneae > Eresidae > Stegodyphus > Stegodyphus dumicola. The sequence goes on along the minus strand of NC_140770.1, from coordinate 266,239,156 downwards.
TTGATCAGAACATCTCCTGCATTAAGCCAATAATAATACTGCAACAAAGAATTTTACTGTAACTTATTATTATGCACTTACTGCCATTTTGTCATGAAAAGAATGGCCCTTTAACAGGTCATCTTAAATAGGCCATTAGATGCCATACTTCTGTTCATTGGGTTGATGTTCTTCCCACAGTGTTGCTAGGATTAAGAACGGCTTTTAATGAGGACCTGGGTTCATCCAGTGCTGAAATGATCTATGGTGTCAATTTATGTTTACCTGGAAATTTTATAAACCCTCCAAACAAATCAATCAGTGTCGGGCCTCAATGCGTTTCTCAGAAAATTGAGTGAAGCCACGGCTGCATTAGTTCCTACACCCACAAGTGTACATTCTTCAAGACCTGTGTTTATTCCCAAAGAGCTCGCTAAATCATCGCATTTGTTTTTAAAGTGTGATGCATCAAAAAAGTCTTTGGAGCCTACATATACGGGCCCACATCTGGTTCTAGGTCACACATCCAAGACCTAATTCAGAAGTCAAACAACAAAAATCATGAATCACAATGAGCCATGAATTAGTATTTGTTCGCCGTGCTATTGTGTCTTAATCTAAGACCTATCGTATACGTATCGGTAACAAAGAGACAGTGGTGAGCATATATCGTCTTAGACCGGCCTTTATTTTTGTACCAAAAACTGTCATGACCAATATTTCAATCACACCCCCTTCAAAGCCACCGACACCTTCACCCCATGTGTCTACACTTCCAGTTGCCACTGCAACATCATCTGTGCCTGGATTACAGAAGCAAGATGTTCCTCGGCATACATGTTCTGGACGTAAATTTTGATTCAACCATCAGTACCTTCAATTTCGTTGACACTGGAGGGGGAGTACTGTGGCAATACTAAAGGAATTTGTTTTTGTTATTCACCAACTGTGAGCCCGAATTTGTAACTGTAACGGAAATTTTCAGGACGCGCTAAACTCACTTCATACTCTGTCGCATTTTGTCCTTCGATGCAAATATCTTTAGTGCTAATGTAATAAGCAGTTTTTGTAATTAAATGTTTATTATTTAAAATCAACCATCTCTATGTGTGTTAATCCACCATGCAGTGAAAGGCCTCCACGGATATTAATTGTCGCATTCCGCACACCGACACTTACAAACTCAAAAAGTACAGTATGCACAATAATGCAAACTTTCAATGAGTCTTGCATGAAGCTGTAGCTAGAAGGCATACGATATGAAAATATCAGGCTTGCAGTGGGTGATCAAACATAATGCGCAACTGCATAATGTGATTCCGTTTGGAAAAAGATATGGATGAGAAAGAGCAGCATAAAAAGATTAAAGTAGATTTGGTGAAGCCAAACTTGAGTTGAATTTTAGAAAAAATGTAGATGTGGAAGCCCTTGCAGTTTTGATTGAACTCCCTTTTCATTCACTTATAATATATTCAATATGGGTTTCTGTTGAAGCTCAGCAGGGTTCTCCAAATTAAAGACTTTTTTAGCTCAAATTACTAAGCTCCCATTCCAGAAGTACTAAGCTCCCATTCCAGAAGAATGTTAACAGAACTGTTTTAGAACTGAATACAGGCATTTTATCAGCACCTTTATATATATATATTTATTCAAAACCTTACTTTCTCTTTTTTAGCAATAATCTTGCACATTAAAATCCTTTTTCTAATCATAACAGTATAAATGGAATATCCATTTCCTTTATTTTAAACAAAAAAACACTTGTGAAAATTATCTTTAAAATATTTTCTTTTAAACATAATATAAAAAGAATTATAAACATAATATTTACAAAATGGGTTAAATAATGTTATGCCATAACACTTCAGAAGATAACTATTTAATTGTCTTTTCTTGGCTATCCACCAACGGTGGCATTATCCAAATTCAAGCCTTAGGGAGGAGAAGAGCAAAGTCCCTTCGGCAAGCTCAAAATGAGGGGAGAAACGTTAATATGGTTTTTGATTTGTTACAACAGTAAAGTTATCAGAAGTGTACTTTTACCACTGGTGTTTTCTAAATTCCACCGATTCCCTGTTACTCACCTATCTTTTATTGACTACTTCTATCCATTACCATGTTGTTTACAAAGCTGTTACCATGCTGTTTTGCCAACTTGTAGATAGTAGCCTTGATCAGAAGTTACTTCGATTTTTATCAAGAGTATAAGTTTCAAACTGTTTTCCTGCCAAATCCAAGAGATATAATTTTGTTTTGTAATATTTTAATTTTGATCCTGACAAGTAGTGAGGCAAAATAAACTCATCTATTTGTTCAGTGTGTTTTTACTATTTAATTCAACAATCAGTGATAACTTATACCATAATTTTTAGGTAATATCTGAGTAATGAGAATTAAACTTGAAGTAGTTAAAATTAGCCTCTAATTATTACCCAGTCAGCATTAGCTCCCTTAACCAATTAACTGCTTTCCTGGACACCATCCGGGTACCGTGAAAAGGGACTTTTTTAATCACTCAGACATTGCATTTTCCTGCACCAATCCACTGATTTTCCTGGCTTTTTCACATTTTTTACTTTGCAGTGTTTCTAATAGATGTCACTAGTAGTCCAGAGGAGATTGGATTGTAAAATCAGTTCAAGGATAGGTTTTTACCACTTTTCATTAGGCGAAGAAATTCAAAGAATTTGTTTGCACGAGTCAATGTAATAGGCTTTGCGAATAGTATTTCTTTCCAATTCCGTCATGAAATAAAAGAACGATGGGTGACAGTAAATGGCTCATAACAGAATATAATTCTAATATTGAATAAATAGTGAATCTGAATTTTCTATAAATGATTCCGGTAGTCCTGAAAGTTCTTTATTGGAACTCTATATTGATGATGAGAAATGTTCAAATGAAATGGATACTAGTAATTCTCCACCACTGCCGCAAATTCCTTTCTTTTACATTTATATCTTGTAAAGTGTTCTTTCCAGTTTCGCAGTCTCAACAGAAAAAAAAAAGTAAAAATGCCTTAATTTTGTTATAATTAAAAATTATCATGCAAATGAATGCAAATGACTGCTGATTTGAATTCATATAATCGGTTAGAATGCGGAATAGTTTATAAAAAATATGCTTATTTTTGGCCGCAACATGGCAGGAAAATGAAACAGTTAAGTGGTTAAATGAAAAATCAAAATCTATTATTAACCATCTATTAATTTAGAAAATCAGAATATGTATTTACTAATTCACTGTCCGTAAACTCAATGCTCAACAATTTTCAAAATTCTAAAATATTTTTGAACAAAACTATCAGCTGTTAATTCATATCAGTACTATGTCATTACATTAATACTTAAATGTTTAATTTGCAGGCAGTTTTTAATTTACTACTAACTGCCAGCAAAGTGTTACAATAAATTCACTTTCTCTTGACAGTAGACACGCAAAAAGCTTTAAGATTTGAGCTTGATTTGAATATGTCAGCTGAAGACATACAAATTGCTGTTACCCTGTATATTTAAAATACAGGAACATAACTACTTTTACTATTTTAAATACTTTAGTCTTCACTACTTTAAAATACTAACCTAAATAAGAAATACTTACCTTTCATTCAATAAGTTTTGCTGTTTATGTTAAATAATGTCAAGGAATATTTTTAAATTTTTAAATACGTACCAACTTTTGCATAATTTTCCTCTCCTTCAACCTCAAAATTTTGGTTGTTGATTTTGTCTTTGTTACAATAAAATATTTAGTTTTAAATTTGTAAGCATTATTTATATTCATTTTAAAATTATTAGTCATTTAAAAGTCTTTAAAAAAAGAGAAAATACGGAGAAATTGGGTGAAAATAAACCTTCATACCTTGTAAAATTTTCAGTCCTCTTTGATTAACCACAACCCCTCCTTTCCAAAAAAAGACATTAACTACTTTCGGCCAAATTAATAAGCCAAAAGCAAGTCAATTTGAAAACTATGCTAAGAATCAATGCAATTAAAAAAGCAAGAATCATCCTTAAATAATAAATAATGCTTATTGTTTCTGAGGAAACCCTTACATATTTTTTTCACTGTTGTCCATGAACACAACACAGCCTGTTTTTGAAAAAAAAAACTGCAAAATCTATTAATTTGGCACTGTTCATGTTTTTGTTCTCGCCATATATACAGCAATCTATTCTCCCTTAAATAGCAATAATAATTTTACAATTTATTGGAGCACATATTTTGATCTGTAAAATTCAATCATTTACAAATTTCATGAAATGCGAATTTTTCACTCTCTGCTGTAGGTCAAAATATCATATTTTAAAAGAAATACAGAGCTTCCTTCTTCATCAGTCGGCAAACTCAATAGATTCATTAAAAAAATGCATGCAGTGCTACAAAAACAAACACTAATGAATGTTGCATTTGATGGTGGAAATTATCATTTGTCTGCAGCATGTGCACACCTACATTGCACGCAAATGCATTTTGCCAACATCAAGGGTTGCTTATTCTGATAATATAGCACTTCGCCTCACGAACACTTTGGAGGGCAGGCTCACGGATAATCAAAAAGTACCAAATTTTCTCTCTTCAGCTTTCATTTAGAAAATTATTTAAATTACTTATTTCTAAGAACATGAAAAACTTTAAAATATTAACAGAATGAAAACACAAATACTAACAAAATGAAAAATAAATGTAATAATATAGCACACATTAAAACAGACACAAAAATTTATTACAATGATACTCACTTGAGCAGCTAAAAGCAATATATTTGATGCTGGTGTAACAAATGTAGGTGCAGATACAACATTTGCTGAAGATGCTACAAATGTGCTTGGATTTAACAATGGTTCCTTGTAAGGTACTGTTCCAGATAAAACGGGATTAACTGCAGGAATACAGGACAATGGAATAACATCTGGCAATTTTATACTGTTACCAAATGGTAACCCTGACTGGGCAGAACCTGGTAACACAGATTCATTATTTTCAGTGATAAATTCATAACTACCCTCAATGGTTGAATCTGATTTTGACAAGTTCTCAGCGACTGGTTCAGAGAAGTTTTTAACAGACAATTTTGACTCATTTTCAGCTGATGATTCAGATAAACTTTTATTGGCTGATAGCCAGCCCAGCCATTCTTGATTAAGTGCGCTTTCTTGAGCAGCACTGAGATCCTCTTCCTCACATTCTAAATCAAGATCTATATCGCACAGACTTTTGCCCACATTTGAAGAAACATTATGAATCACTTTATCACTATTGAATATGTCTGCACTGTATGCACACTCTGACGTATTACTTACTGTACTTAACACATTGGGCGATTTTAGTGTGCATCCACTGACAGTTATCCCACTTACTACAGTATTATTTCTTGAGGTAGCGGCTGATCTTTGTTCAGATACTTCTGAATTCACTGAAATAATGTTCGGCGCAGACTGTATCAGATCTGTCCCTTGTGGTGATGGTGTATTCTAAAAAGTATATAAATATGCATCAAAAGATAAAATTGTTTCACAAAAATATAGTAAAGTTAAATTAAATTTTAATAATTCTCTTGCACCATTGCTGCAAGGAATGAAATTTGAATTTAACAAATACTATTCTCTATTCGTAAAAAGCTAATATAAATTTTTAATTTAATTAAGAAATTTTAATTGCAAAAATATAAAATAAATTATTGCTTCGAACTAAATACGTTCCTTTATACTTCAATATCAATGCTTACTAAAATCAATTATTATTAAAACAAGAAGAAAATGTTTATAGACTTATTCTAAATATAGTATTATACCCTATGTGGCCAGTGGTATGGACTCAGTCCTGAGGCATATATTAATATGATGTTGGTCCCCCCCCCTTTTGCATCGATAACAGCTTGTACATGTCTGGGGAGATTTTCTATCAGTTTTTGCTTGAACATCAGATTCCAATGAAAACGGCTAATCTTTGGAATATGGTAACAGGTAGTTTGGCGACATTTTGGTAAGGCGATAAAGGTTACTAGCTAGGACTTTAGCAGTGTACATGGAAAAAAGTCAAGAGAGTGCGCAATGCCATTTTTGTGCAATTCTGGGATGTTAAGTAAAAATAGGTCAACGTGTACATGGATGATACCGTGTATGTGCAATTCTTAAAAACGCGGCAAGCAGCGAGCTATTCTGCACTTTCTCCTAATTTCGCACCTAATCTTCGTCATTATTAAGCACATTTGTTCCATAAAAGTTCTAGCATAAGAGTAATTCGGCTAGAAGATTGTTGGAAAGAAATGTTGAGTAAAAAAAAAAAAAAAAAAACATGCCTTTACTTCGTGAAAACAAAATGGCATTCAAACAAAAACTAGCTGGTTGCTGTTAGCAGGGTTGGTCGCCAAATTTTCGCCAAGTTACCATAATCCAAAGATTAACCATGAAAACTTTTAAAATTCGTGTTACATGATAAAATCTAATGACATAACAGACTAAAAAACAGTTCATAGTTTGCACAAAGCGAAATTCATGCTAGCCAACAAAACTTCCTATAAGATCATATACACTGCTGGCGGAATTGAAATTCTTTTATGTTAAACGAGTGTTCGCCTTCAGCGAGTTCATATTAAGGACTTTACTGTACTTTAATTTGAATGTGTAAAAGTGTTTTTAAGCTTCTGGAATCGGGTGAAAACTATTTGGAAATCACTAATTTACACATCTGAAGCGCATAAACTGCTGAATCCGATAAAGTTTCATTATTGGTTAGAGTAGATTTAAGGGTGCCCCTTGTATTATTGCAAAGTTGTTTCATTTATCGCCAAGTTGTTATTCCATTTGATTCATTCATCACTTGAGTAGCTGAATGTTATGGAAACCCTATTATGACATAATTGGTTGCATGATTGCGGTGAATTTGAATGATGGGAAAGGATTTGTAAGAGCTTGTAGTGTGTGTTGGTTAGGAAGTTCGTTGCTTGTTTTGTGGTTTAGACAGTAAAATGGATGAATGTGGTAAGATTAATTGAAGTTTCTGTATGATTGGGAACGAAATGGGAAAGAGCATTAATTGACTGGTGTGTAAATGAAGGTTTACTTAGTAGCCATTATAAGTGTCCTGTTTGTAAGAAGGAAATGTGTATGGTCTAACGTTGGAGGATATCGACACTAGAAAGGATATTTTTTACTCTTATCTTTGTGAATTTATGTGGTGATGCCAGTACACAGATTCTAGTTCATATAATTTTAAGAAGTTTTTGGATGCTGTTAAGGAATTTTGTTTGACTGACGACACGGAAAGTTCTAAATAAGATAAATGTATATTTTCTTTGTGTAGTGCTAAGATGAATTTCCTTTTTTATGTTATCCGATTGTTTGATTTAAAATGCAGTTTATTGAGATTACATATTTTTTGTTGGCTGCTCCTTTGACATTTTTAAGTTAAAATAGATCGATATGTACATGGACAAAGTGAAGGGTTTGCGCAATGCCAAAGTTGTGCAATTCTCCGACGTTTTTTGAAGTGAAAATAGGTTGATGTCTACATAGATGCCGAGTTTGTGCAATTCTTTGACTTGTTATTTTGGCTTTGAGTAGCGGCGATTTTTAGAAAGCCAAAATAACACGTGAAGGAACTGCACAAACTGGGTATCCATGTAGCACCAATTTTCATGTATAAAAAATACCTGTAAATATATTTTTACCCACGCATTTGTTTATTTTTTAATTATATTTTAACATTAAAGCTTGTTTTTATTAAACAGCAAGAATGAGTGCACTTTTTTAAAAGAGAAAAGAAATACAGTCAAAAGTCGTTAATTCGGACTCGTCTGGACTTCGGCGATTCCGGATTATAGATCATCAGTTTAAATCTGGTAAGATGGCATGCACAAATTATAAAATTAAAAATATGAAACCGTAATTTATGAAATAAAGAACAATTATGGGTACTTTTCCGTTTTGCCGGCACAGACAATAAAGTCGCCAATAATGGTACAACCGATGCCAAACGGAATATCCTCGCTGGTAACCTTTTACTCCTCATTTTCAAAACAAGTCACAGCCATTTCTTATCAGATTGATTGTTTCTTTCAATACTGGCATACAATTGCATGGAATTTTTACTAGATAGTCCAATTTTATGCCCTAAGGCCATTCGCGGGCGGTAATTAAGTCAATTAGGATGCAATCACACCGCTCGCCCGATGGCGAAAATATAGAAAAGTTCATGTTCATCAAGAAAGTCAAGGGTTAAGTTCATCAATTGTAATGACAATGCACTAGTGAAGTAAAGTACTACGGTTTTACATAATTTCTGAGTAAGCTATTCGTACGAATTGAAATAATTCTTGCATTTAAACTTGCATTCTAAATTAAGATTTAACTTGAAGTTAATGTAGATAATTACTGAGAGAATTAGATTTTTGTAGCGTAGTTTACGTGAGATAAGATCACTTGGGGCCAGGTAATATGAACCGGCGAATCAGGATGTTGTATCACGAAAGCATAGTAAATTCTTAAATTATTGTCTTTTTACAAATTTATTGCCTTTACTTATTGACTTTTTTACAAAATTTGAAACGACATTAAAATGTTTATAACTTTAAAATAAAAAATTTTGAAAACTAACATATGCTAAAATTTTTTTATGTGTATACTGTGTGTTGTCGCCAATAAAGTCTGCTTGGCGAGATTTGCGCCGACGAAACGGAAAAGTACCCAATTATGATCTAAAGTGTATCAAAATTTACAAAAAAAAAAGTATATGTACATATTTATTTGTTTACTTTATTAAACATTTCTTTCAATGCAAGTTATTTAAGTTGCTTCATTTTATGTGATAATACTTTCTCTTTAATTCTAACAACAGACATAATTTCTTCTTCAGTTACGAAGTTCCACTGTTGAAGTCCTATAATTGCTGTGTCGAGAATACCGACTAATTTGTCAATCGAAATTTTTTCGTTTTCAATAACCTCTGTGTCACTTTCTTCACTATTGGAAGCGAATTATAATGACGACGAATTTGATTTAAATCATATCAAAGACGGAGTACATCGACATGAAATACTACACTTAGCAAGGAATTATAAGGCAAATATAATAAAAACATCTGCTCTGAAGATAAGGATAGTGCAGACAGATCAACTTCCAATTCATTGCGTGCTGCGGCGTTTCCCCTCCCCCCGCCGCAGAGCAGCATGAAAATGATAAACAGATTTCGGAATGGTTAGATAAACAAAGGATTATGCCTTTATCCATTTTTTGCAGCAATTCCACTTTTTGTTTAATGGACTTCGAAACATACTTTCGCTTTGTAGATCCTTTACATATTAGTAAATATATACCGGAAATTCTATTTGACATAATCGAAAGTTCAAGCTTACTTTTATAAAAATGCTATAACAGTCTGCAAAAAATAATAAGCCAGATCCAATTCGAAGATTAAGGAGCAACGCAATCTGCAACATTAACTGAAATAGATAATTAGATCATTTTAGCTTATACCGTCCGTTATACATTAAACGCGCATGCGTAAACGTATTATGAGCATGCGCACATGCATATTCACAGCCATAAAGGTCTTATGCACATGCGTCAACGCGACGCACGCGCAGAAAATTAGTAGCTTTGAGGTCCGGATTATAAATCATTCCGGATTGTGGGTGTCCGAATTAACGACTTTTGACTGTATTTGTATGATTTTTCCGGTTATTTTGCACTTTAATGAAGTCAATTGCTAAGAATTCAGAATCTTAGCAAAAACCTCCTTAGTTAATATACTATGCAAACAATAAAATTTAATTTGTATTCCTCACACAAAATTATACTTTCACTTTTATATATATTTATATGTAATATAGATACAAGTTTATACTTTATATGTATAATATAGATACAAGTTAACATTAATAAATATAAGAATATTAATTTGGAAATTTTAATGGGCTCACATGCTTTAATAGTGCAAGAAAACTAGCTAAAATAAATAAAAAATACCAGGTGTGGATTTACAAAGTAGAATATGAAACACAGAACAAATTCAGAAATCCATGAGTCTAATATTCAGAATGATTTAAATTTTTAAATTGGAACCTCCAGATCACCAGCAATGTTTTTCTTCGAACCTTTTTTTTTTTTTTTTTTTTTTTTTTTTTTTTTTTATGCATGGGCATTTTATATTTTTTCGTAATAAAACACGAGGAACACTGATTTTTAATTTTACTCTGGCATTCAATAAAATACCTTCAGAGTGAAGAAAAAATCATTCACTATGGTACTGTTCTGTTATCAGGACTGAAGTCAATGCCAAATGTTTTGCTACACTGGCCAAGAGATTGATTCATATGAAGTCCCCGTTTACCTTTAAATTTGTCACAAAATACTTACTCATAGAAATGAAGTTTATAAAAATTATAGAGAGAATTTTAAAATGTTCTTTAATTTAAATTAATTGAACCGTATAAAAAAGTTTACTTAGTAAATTCTGTGTTTATTCTGTTAAGCCTGTGTAAAAAAGTTAAAATAGATTTAAAACGATGCATGTCTTGAATTTTTTCTCTAATGTAGAAATTATCCAAATATTTTTTTACTATTCCAGAGAGCAATCTTTCTGTCTTAAAAAGGACTGTGGGTAGAGTAGACATTAAGGTACCCTTGTATTATGGCGAAGTTGTTGTTTGATTTATCGCTAAGTTGTTTCATTTATGGTAGCTTGAGTAGTTGAATGTGAAGGAAACCCTAATCCCTGTGACGTAATCGGGTCCCCTAATCCCTTACCCTGTGACGTAATCGGGTGCATGATTCTGGGAAATTTTGAATCATGGGATGTTTTGTAAGCGTTTTTGTGGTGTGTTTTAAAACCGTTTAGATGGATTTGAATGGGTTTGTAGGAAGAAAGGCTCAGATGGTCACTGTGTGAAGCGTTCGATCAGAAAGAGTACCTGGTTTGTAAAAAGTCATTTGAGTATGATTGATATTTTGATTTTTACGTGGCTCTGGGTGTACAAAGCAAACTCGAAAATCATGGTAAGTGAATATTTGCTTTTGGTAGTGCTTAAATGTATAACATGTTTTTCCTTTTTTATATTATTTTATTGTTTGGTTTAAAATGTATTTTATTGAGATTATGTTTTTTTTTGTTAGCCTATATTGTAGACTTTGGTGCTCCTTTGACTTTTTAAGTGAAAATATATTGATGTGTGCATGGACAAAGTAAAGGGAGTGCGCAATGCAAGTTTGTGCAGTTCTGGGATTTTTTTAAGTGAAAATAGGTCGACATGTACATGGATAAAGTCAAAGGAGTGCGCAATGCCATTTTTGTGCACTTCGGAGGTGTTTTTTTTTTTTTTTTTTTTTTTTTTTAAGTGAAAATAAGTTGATGTGTACATGAATACCGAGTTTGTGCAATTGTTTGTCTTGTTATTTTGGCTTTGCGAAGTGGCGATTTTTGGCGCAAAAGCAAGCCAATATAATGAGTCAATGAATTGCACAAAATCGGTATCCATGTACCGCCAAAAATAGCCAAGTTTCGCAAAGGGGTACCCTAAACTATACTTTTACCAAAACTGTTTTAGAAATATGATATCAGAAGAAAAATTATATAGCATGGCTGTAATATATATGGAAGAAGAAGTGTTGAGGAACATCTAGACTTTGAAAATAATATATGAATTTGCTCACAAAGTCAAGAAAAAAGTTTATTAAACCTGTTACTTAATATTCATCTAATTTAATAATCAATTATTTTAATTTTAATGTATTCTAAAAAAATGTTTTAACAGTTTGATATTTTTTGATTGTTTGATATTTTAACAGTTTGATTTTTTTATAAGAAATATTTTAATTTCTTCATATAATTTTTATGTATTTTAGTTCTGATATGTGGAGGAAATAATATAAGAAGACTTTGAAATAAAAATATTAAATAGTAATTTTCATTAAAATATGAATTACATTAAGTAATTATGTGCATTTAATTATTTATTACACTTCAGCACTAATTGCCTTTCTAGCATATAGGCGCACAAATCAAAAATAGTTTTAAAAAGGCCCCAAATTTTACTGCCAGGGGCTCCCAATATGGCTTAACCCCCCCTCCCCCCAAAGTCAATGGAATTTCACAATCAGAAAATACAGTAGACTTACAAAATACATAAGATTTTTTATGTCTGAAATGCTTTTTCCCCCTGTTAAATCTTGCTTTGATATTTAAGTTGGTTACAATATAACTGCTTTTAGGCCACAAATTTCTTAAATTCATTTGGCTATTATACAATGAATTGGATACTTTCAACACTGAGCTCTCTCATATTTTAATACACCCAGCATCGGAGCTTGTAGATGTTCTTAAGGTAACTAAACACAATTGCAGTTATTACTTCTTTGTAATAACTCTCAATTAACAGGGGCAGCTAGCTGGACCTTGTATAAAAAAAGGGGACTGTTCTATTATCAGGACCAGATTCAGAAATGTATGAATGTATGTGCAAGTATACGTCTGCATATAAGTGTATATGTATACACATTTGTGTTTACATACATGCACACATATATCCATTCATATAGTTCTGAATACGGTATAACCAAAGAAAATTTAATTTATTATAAAAAAAGGACTGTTCTGTTATCAGGACCAGATTCAGAAATGTATGAATGTATACGTCTGCACATAAGTGTATATGTATACACATTCGTGTTTACATACATGCACACATATATCCATTCATATATTTCTGAATCCGGTATAACCAAAGAAAATTTAATTTATTGTGAAATAATGGAAAAATTAGTGTAACAAACAATTTAAAATAAAACTATTTACAGAAAATACAAAAAGGAAAATAAAAATGCTTGGAACAAAAACAGTAAGAGCAAATACTGTCACAGTATTTGGAAATTGCTTTTACCCCAATAAAATATATAACTTAATTGCACATAATCAAGAATATATACATTATTAAACGTCTGCTAGATAAGATCACCAATCTGCAAAAAAGAAAACTCTGCCCCTCCAAAAAAACGTTTTGACAGATTTTTTTTTTTTTTTTCTTTGGAGGAGGGGACAGTTCAAGTTTATTTTTTATTGCATATATTATTTTACATATGTTTCTTCACTTTGAATGATGTTTATTCTTTCATTACTGACAACATGTTCTTATTCTTGAATATTAATTTATATAATGAAACAAACTTAATTTCCAGATCAAACTGCTCGAAAATGCAATTATTTTGAAAGCAATTACATTATATGCTATTCCTCATGCCTGTTTTTTAACAAGCACTGGATTAACTGTTAATTAATTGTTGACACAGTCTCCAGTATCATTCCAGTTAATAAAACGTTCAATGTATGTATTTAATACAGTATTTTACAAACATTTAGGCCTTTTCTGTTCATATTTACAACTAACCACCTATATGATACAACTGAACAAATTCTAATCACTTGATGGTTTTAAATTATTATAAAATTTAGATTTTTTTTTTTTTTTTTTTCAAAAACAGAAAAAATTCCATAAAAGTGAAAAAATATATGAAATACTGTCACATCCTAATATGACAACTAACTTTGTTTTTCCTGGACAAAACTTTTTTTTTTATTTAAGACTGTATAAATATGAAATTTGCCAACAGAAAAAAAAAAAAAAAAAAAAAAAAAAAAAAATGATTTGATCATAATTTTTCTTAACACAAGCATCTCAATGTTTAACCAAAACCTAAATAACAAAAACTAGATCACAATTTTTTTCTTTTGCCCTAAAGAAAACAATATTAAAAAAAATTTTTGCTACTGTTGATTAATGCTGAATTTCTCAACAGTCATGTATTTATGTGAAACTAAATACCATCTTAATATTTTAACGAGGATAAAACCAACCATAGGCTAAATGAATTCAAGTAAACAATACCGTAAACAACTTTCACCCAGGCTTTGCATTCTGACCATGAATTGGCAACAGAATGTGAAGTTCTCTACGTTTTCCTACATATAACATAAAAACTAAGGAGTATCTCTTATAATACCTATATCTCAGCGGTTCTCAACCTTTTGACTAATGTGTACCATCTAACCAAAAATTGAAAACCTTTAGTACCACCATTACAAAACACTAATACCACCACCACTCCTGAACAAGGCTCAGATCGCATAAATTTACGAGTGTTAGAGAAAAAAACTCAATCAGGATGTTGCGGTTTTAATTTTTGACTTTAATAGTTAAAAATACTTTGATTCTCTGCGTACCACCGGTTGAGAACCCCTGACCTAAACCATTAACTACTTACAGACTAAATAAGCAATCCACATTGTGTACAAAACTGCATAACTTCTTAAGCTTTATTATCATATTTAGCAGATTTCTCATAGGAACTAAATAGATTGTTCTCCGAAATTTACTAAAAATTTATTATAATTCTTACATGCATATAACGTGTTTACCTTATTAACAGGCGCACTGAATACTCCTACCACCCGAACAGCATAATTTGGTGGTAATCTAGATTTTACTTGCTTGACTAACGCATTTGTTTTCTGTGAAGGATTTGTGGGCATCCCAAGTTGTGGTCCACTTAGGGGACCACCAACATTCGAATTGCTTCTTCTGCTCCAGAAATGTTCTCCACACACCTTTATTTCTTTAAACTTTGAAGGATTCTTAATTTCCTTTAAGCAAAATGCCTGCATCCATAAAATTCTTGCATTTCTATCCTCAGGTAACGGATATAAACCCACATCTGTAACTAAACGATTATAATTCACACACGATGGAATAGCGCAAGATTCCATTTTAAAATAAAGTACAATTTTCTCTTTAATTCACTTAGTCATTTCTTTACGTTTTCACTTTATTAAATAAATAATAATGTGTCGATTTTTCTCAAGCCCTTTATAATTTGCACCAAAAAAATCATTTACTCAAACAAGAAGAAATTATGACATATAAGCAAGAATTTAAACACGCAAAAATGATGTTCTGACATCATTGCAGGAAAAGTTCCAATCGAAAGAATAACCTCGAACAAAAAAGTATATGAAATGTTTACAGAAACATTAAACGTTAAAGCGCTCGAAGTAGGAAGTCTCTCGACGCATTAATGACTTTAACTTTGATCAGCAAATGAATATTAGCACAACCCAAAATTTTAAACTTCCTAAAAAATAAAAACGAAATAACTTAAAATAATTCTAGATTGCGATTGACATTGATAATAAAGAAAATTTTAGATTCATAAAATATTGCGAATATACAACAAGGCATTATCAGCTCTTTTACATTGCGTTTATGTCAAAGTAAAAAAAAAAAAAAAAAAAGATAAATCGTAAATAAAATTTTTAAGATATATAAATATTAGTATTTATTTATATCAAAGAGCACAAAGCGGAATAGCAATATCAATGACTTTCAATTATTATGAGAATTAAAGATGCAAGAATTCCAAACAAAACAAAACAAATACTAATAAATAGACATAAAGTTTACAATATATTGTTCTACAGGTGTCAAATATTTCAAAATACAATTGCAAATTTCCTAAATATTGCTGAATGACAAATATAGCTTTTACAATAAATAATAAGTAGTGATCTTGGCCTTCAGTTGTCAAAAATATATGCCTGCAAACCACAGAAAAGTGATTGGCAACGATGTATGGTTTGTTTTTGTAGAGAGGAGAAATTGATGTTGTAGAAGTAAACTTCTGATCTCTGCAATTATTCTTTACGTAATCCAAAGATGATGAAAAGCTGTGCGGTACCGTCTTGTCCTAATGACTCTTTACGCCATCCAGAATTAAGCTTTTACAGTTTCCCGAGAGATGCTAATGCTCGGGGTGAATGGCTTGAACAAATAGGACTAAAGCGTAGTGATTGTAATAACAACCTGAAAATCTGCGAAGTACATTTTAAACCAAAAGATTTTTGTGCTGGGAAGAGACAATTAAAAACTCACGCTCTTCCTGTTTTGAAATTAGGAGTAGGTAAAACTGAACCAGTCAACAGTGATGATGAATTTATGCAGTGTAATTCTGATAGTGATCCAGAAATAGTGGAAGTAAAGAAAATCAGTGCTGCTGCTGTTGTTGATCCAGCTACCAAAAACAAAGAAAAGCCTGTTGAGAAGGTTACTATAAAGCAAGAGCCTGTAGATTGGGTTAGTCAATTGTAATTTGACAGTTTCTTAAAAAATATCAGTGTTTCTAAAATATTAGTTTTTTCATCTGCTCCGTAAATTTTAAAATCTTCATAAAAATTTAATTTAATTGAAAAAAATAAAGGTAAAAGTATAGTTTAGGGTACCCCTTGGCGATGTTTGGCGGTACATGAATACCGATTTTGTGCAATTCTTTGACTCGTTATTTTGGCTTACGAAATCCATGTACATGTTGACCTATTTTCACTTTAAAAAAAATCCCCAAATACAAAAATGACATTGCACACTCTTTTAAGGTAAAATCCTAGTATACAGTGCAGCCTTGGCGCGATTTTGAAAATTATCGCCAACACCAAAAATGACCCAAAGAACGTCTATGTATATACTATACATACTATATACTATGTATAACTATATATATTCTCTGAATGACCCATTTACTACTCATCGTATATGTTTCGTTTTTACTGCTCATCATAAAGTCGCCAAAAGAAGCCAAATCCCGTATGCACCGGATACTAGGATTAAACCCTCTTTTAACTTTAGCCATGTACACGTTGACTTATTTTCACTTAAAAAAAATCCCAGAATTGCACAAACTTGCATTGCGCACTTTCTTTACTTTGTCCATGTACACATCAATATATTTTCACTTAAAAAGTCAAAAGGAGCACCAAAGTCTACAATATAAGCAAACAAAAAATACATAATCTCAAAAAATACATTTTAAACCAAACAATAAAATAACATAAAAAAGGAAAAACATGTTATATATTTAAGCACTACCAAAAGCAAATATTCACTTACCATGATTTTCAAATTCGCTTCGTACATCCAGAGCCACGTAAAAATCAAAATGGAAGCACTTCCGCTGAGAACCCTGTAAATGTAAACATCGCCAACTTTGGCGATAATAGTTCAAACCTGGTAACCCAACGGATTTGTCCTATTTGCTAGTTCGAAACCACTCCTCTTGCGTTTATTTTCTTGAATTATCACTGTCGTTTTTTCCATTTGCAGATTTATATTATTCTTCTCTTGTTTATTATTATTTTTCTGAATTTTTTAACAACGAATAGATAGAAATATTTTCGTAGATAGATGCTGGTTCTCGGTTCGGGATGAAAGGAGGGGTGAATGCTAATTTGTAACACGGCTGTTCAAGTTGTGTTCTTAATTATTAACAGCTCTAAGAACCATGAGGTTTTCAATGTCTAAAATTTCTTTTTGTAGAATGCAAAAATGTGCATGTGCATTTAAAATATTAATGCTTTTATTTTTATTATTGGTTATTGTCATCTAAAATTATGGTACAACTCTAATATATGCCCTAATTTCACCAAATGTGGCGATATGTGTTCTGCGCTGGTTTTTGGCATGATTGCGTGTTCTATGGCAACCCTGTAGACGTTGAAAAATCTTTTGCTGGAGCTCGTTGGTTCGCCTCTGTGTCTGAGAAGATGGGAGGGAAAGATAAAATGGTAGTTGTCGAATTAAGTTCGGCAAAAGGAAATATGATTGTGGCTATCCTGTTGAGGGGTAGTGGGTATTTGGAACTGTGGAAAGAGGGTCTGGGAGATTATTTTTAATGGCAGTGCATGATAGAAGTAGGGATTTGTGATTTTATTTATTTGTGAACCATAGTATAAATTTTCTGGATAGTGTGTCTGGCTGTCATGTAAATACGATAGTGATTACGTTGCGGCATGTTAAAGGCGGTATGAAATTTATATTTCTGCTATTCGAAAACGCATTAATTCATGGTAAGTGCATTTTATTTTATCCTTGTTCTTATTTTGTAGAATGTTATGTTCATTGGTTCTTTAGTATGAATTTCTGTCGTTATTGTTGTTTTTTTAAATTGTTTGAAATTTATTTTAGTTTATTTTGTTGTTTAGTGTCTAGACTGTACAATTAGTAGATGTTTTTTAAAGTTGAAACAGAATGCTGTGTACATGGTATTATTTGAAATTTATAGTTGTTATGTTATTTTATTAAAGCGAGGAGTGCGTAGATCGTAGATTCGTTCGTTGCCTACATTGTGCAATTCATAGATGTTTTTTTAAGTTAAAACATGTCGCTGTGTACATGGATTCTTGTCAAATATTTTTGGTTAGAAACTTTACATTTTTGCTATCTAAATTTTTTGTTTTTGTTTCGGATTTTTAGCTAAATTGTGTGTTCAAAACGTAGTTTTTGCATGTGCGAAAACCGCGTTTTTGGAGACATTTTAGGCTAAAAGTTCAAAATGTAGTCAAAAAATTTAGATAGTAATATGGCAGCATGAAGTTTCTCGCCAAAAATATTTGGCGAGAAATTAGGCGACTTAAGGGCGCATATCAGAGTAGTTCCAAAATTATGAGAATAAATCAATTTTTATGGCGTAAAATTTTAGCAAGATAATATATTGTTAATGCTTTTCTAACAATAACCTTTCAGAGGATGGCAGGTGTGACATAAATAGATGATTAAATTGAAATAAAAAAATATTATTGATTATCTAAGATGACAGAATAGTTTGATGCATCACCATGGTCATCAAAATTACATATTCCTTACACCAGCAAACCACTGCTGGTGTAAGGAATATATTGTTTTCTGTGTTAACTGGAATTTAAGACGATTTTTTTTTCGTATATCACGTTTAACCGGTAAATTTCAGTATATTAATACTAATTTAGGTTTAATCCTAGTATCCGGTGCACACGGGATTTGGCTGCTTTTGGCGACGTTATGATGAGCAGTAAAAACGGGACATGAACGATGAGTAGTAAACGGGTCATTCAAAGAATATATATAGTTATATATAGTATATATTATGTATTTGGCTCTAGTGTAGAATTGGGTGCCCCTTTGATTAGCTACAATTTTTTGTAAAATTTTGGCGATGAAATCGTATTTCTGGTTACCATGATAGTGTAACTTTGCTTTAGCATCCTGATTTTTTTAAAATAAAAATAGATTGATGTGTACATGGACAAATTTAAACAGTGCGCAATGCCTAGTTTGTGCAATTCTGGGATGTTTTTTTAAGTGAAAACAGATCGATGTGTACATGGACACACAGTTTATGCAATTCTTTGACTTTTTATTTTGGTTTTGTGTAGCGGCCATCTTGAAATTGTGTCTTCCTGACGCCGATCTTGCCGTCAAAAAAGAATCTCCAAAAAACAAGGGGCACCCAATTGTAAACTTTTACCATGTATTTACACACATAGTGTATAGTATATAGACGTTCTTTGGATCATTTTTGGTGTTGGCGATAATTTTAAAAATCGCGCCAAGGCTGCACCGTATACTAGGATTTTACCCTAATTTATATTTTTTAAATGAATTTTTATTTCCGTTATAAATGCTTATATATTGTCTTATGCTTAATAATATATTCTTTTCTGTGCTAACTTGAATTTAATAGAAATTTTATTTTCGTATATCACGCTTAACTGGTTAGTTTTACATCTAGATGCTTATTATCTGTGAATTTTTACTACCATATGCTTAATATATTGTTTTATCTGCTAACTTGAATTTACATGCACTAAAAATCACGTTTACGGCTTGGCTCATCACACTGACATTCATTATATCGTTAGCTTGGCGAGTAAAAATGTAACGCCGCC
Source organism: Stegodyphus dumicola (assembly GCF_044657685.1). Classification (NCBI taxonomy): domain Eukaryota; kingdom Metazoa; phylum Arthropoda; class Arachnida; order Araneae; family Eresidae; genus Stegodyphus; species Stegodyphus dumicola. Next base: position 266,219,437 of record NC_140770.1, on the reverse strand, counting down.
AACAGGTACTCTGCGGATGAAAACCCATCAAAATATCAATCATACTCAAATGACTTTTTTCAAACCAGGTACTCTTTCTGATCGAATGCTATACATAGTGACCATCTGAACCTTTTTTCTACAAACGCATTCAAATCCATCTAAACGGTTTTAACACACAACACAAAAATGCTTACAAAACATCCCATGATTCAAAATTTCCCAGAATCAGGCACCCGATTACGTCACAATAGGGTTTCCTTAACATTCAACTGCTCAGGCTACCATAAATGAAACAACTTGGCGGTAAATCAAACAACAACTTCGGCATAATACAAGGGGTACCTTAAAGTCTACTCTACCCAAAATAAAATATGAATTTAGTTAATAGTTTAAACTGTGGTGGGAATGGTCTATTCCACTGTAGTAATTTTAAGAAACCTGTGGGCAGTGTGTAAGATATGAACAATAAATACTTTCAGCTTCAAATCAATTAATGAAGCTTTGTACCACTCGATGTGGCCGTGCCGACCCAGTTATCAGATATATAGCTACAGTGAAGTGTTTCAAGTACTGATTTAACATGCATAGTGGTAATTTTCCCATGAAAAAAATTCTCTTATGAAAATATTTAAGTTTATCTGAAGCAAAGAGTTATCAAGGGGCACCTGACTGTAAACTTTCATGTAGTTAATTTAACAATTCTGACATAAACTTTCATCTACGAGTTATTTCAACTAAAACAAGTCTTAAAACATTCTTATGGTCTTAAAATAATTATCTGCTGTTGGGAGAAAACTAACCTTCTCACATGCAGACTTCAATAATTGCTTGTAATAAATATTGAAATTTATCACTGGCAGAAATTATAGCATCTTGGTCAACTTTTACAGACTGATTAAAAAAAATAGCTAATCTTTAATTTCACTGTCAAATTTTTGAAGTTTGGGCAATTTAAATGTACATTTGCATAAATTCTCATTAGCAGATTTATTCAAAATCAAATTTGAAGTGATTACAATCTGAAGACTCCCAAGAAAGCTTTTATTTTTATTTTTATTCCAATGTCCTTGTCTCTGTAATCATCAGGAGCATCAAACTTTGCTTCATTTTCATTTTTGGTCAGTGTGTTGAGAAAACATTATACTATATGTGTTTTCCAAATTTTTAGCTTCTGAAACAAAAAACATTAAGCTCTTTGATTGTAATTCAGAAGAGTCTACTTTTCTTTATAATTTCTTCTAATGCATTGAAAGGTTTCATGAATGCAGCTCTGTGAATCTTCTTTTCAATTTTAATATCCTCTTTTCCTTTCATTTCTATACTTAAGAATTCTAAACAGATGTCTCTTATATTCTGTTCGAGAGCACCAGAAAATATTCGTTTGTGTGTCAAAGTAAACTCGCATTTTTAACATATGGTTTTTAGAGCCTAATAAACATATTCTAAAGTATAATTTATGTTTGAAAATAGATTCGGATCTTAAAACATCACTCATGTAAATAACAAACATTCTTTAACCCTGTGAGAATGGGATGGCCATTATAGTGGCCATAGAATCCCCTGTTTGAAAGGACGGGGTTGTCCACTTTAGTGGCCATGTCGTCTTCCCCCATTTTCCAGGCTGAAAGAGTGGGAGGAAATGTCAAATTTGACATCCCTGGGTTTTAACCACTTATCTCTTCAAAGGCCTTTGTGTTAAAGATCTGGTTTTTCCCAATTTTTCCCTTTTCTTTCTTCTAGCTACATAGCTACAGAATTTGCCATAACTGCATTTGAAAATTGTAAACAGAGTCTTGCATTGCTTTAGAATATTGCATATTTTCGTAAGTATTTTAGGAATTATATTGATTTTTTTATCAATATGCTGAAAAGGAAAACAGGACTGAAGAAAAAATATGAAAACTTTTTAAAGAGCCTAGGGATAAAATATATACATATATCTATAAGTTTATCCACACCCAAACACATATATAAATGCCTGTGTGTGTATATACACTGTTGGCCACCCAAATTGCAACATCAAGAAAGACAAGAGATATCACAACAAAATTTATTTAGTAGATAACATGTTGACCAAGCATCAAATGATTAAATTTATAGACCTCTGTGACATGTGGTTTCTTCCAGAATCAGTAGCCAGAGTAGCTGCCATTGTTGGAGATCACCACTGCCACATGCCTCGGCATTGATTCAGAGACACTTTGGATGTGTTCTTCGGGTACAGCAGCAGACCAAACAGCTTCCACACGTTGCCAAAGTTGATCTGGTGTGGCAGCTTGGGATGTAATCTGGGTCAATCCTTCAGCAACCATGGACCATGTGTTTTCTGTCGGTGAAAGATTCGGAGAACGAGCCGGCCAGGGAGATAATTCAATCTGGTGATTGACGAAGAACCCTTGGACAATGCGTGCCACGTGTGGTCGCGCATTATCCTGTTGAAATATGGCTGTGGGCAAGCCCTGAAGGTATTGAAGGACAACTGGCTCCAACACCTTGGAGATGTAACACTGGCTGTTTAAAGTACCGGCAATGCATACTAGAGGAGTGCGAGAGTGATATCCAATACCGCCCCATACCATAGTACCTGGTGCAGGACCAGTGTGGTGGCGCATAACGCAGCTGTTCAGCATCCTCTTTCCACGGTGTTTCCAGACTCGAATCCGACCATCGTGGTGTTGCAGACAAAAGCGTGACACGTCAGTAAAAACATTTTCATTGCATTCTGCCACCCACATCCTTCTTTCATCGCACCATTGGCGGCGAAGATGTCTGTGGTTGTGCGTCAAGGGTAGACAAAGCAATGAACATCTTGTGGACAGAGCACTCTGCTGTAAATGGCGTCGAATGGTACATGCAGACACTGGATGATGCATTACAGATAGAATGTACTGTGCTATAGTTTGTGATGTGACTGAGCGATCCATCACTGCCATGCACGCTATGTTCCTGTCATCATGTGAAGGGGTGCACTGAGGTGGATGCGATCGAACACGTCGGTCCGTCGTACCCTCCTGCATCCAACGGTCACATATCCGAATTACAGTTGTTTGGTTCCGTCCAACACAACTACCGATTTCCCTGAAAGATAATCCACACTCTCGGTAGGCCTTTATCCTTCTTCTGTCAAACTCGGATACTTGATCAAACAATGATCGCTGTTTACTACGAGGCATAATTGATCTCTTTTTTTTTTTTTTTTTTTTGAAAAAAACCACAAGAAAAACACAATTGCCGAACTTGAAATCATTGAAACCTCCACCCCTTAAATAAACCTCCAACCCGCTTTGAAGTGGCGCAACAGGCGCGCATGATGTGCATCTGCACTGAAATTCTAATCATTTGCATGTTTCCTTCAGGGTGTGGCATTTACGGTGGCCAGCAGTGTACTTTATTCCCATTTAAAGGTATGCATGCTTTCCGCTTTATATACATGTCTGCACTTACACTTTATTATATAAATGCAGACATGCATACTACATGGATATGTAGGTGTACGTTTCCATAAACAAATATATAAATTCCCACGTACAAGCAGTTTATGTACAAGCATGTAATACAGGTACAAGCAGTTTTTCCTTACATTCTTATCAGTTCATTCTTAACAATTCTGTGTTTTTATTTCCATATGTATCTGTTTATGCTGAAGTGACCTTCACAAATGGAACTGTAATTGTACTGTTTTTCAAACAAATCACAACCTTACTGTGATGGTACTGTTGTTCAAACAAATCACAAGAACATAAATTTAAATTTTGTGTCAAAGAAACAAAAATAGCTTTTTAATTTCAGTCTGAAACCTGCAAATCGTAAATACACTAAAATTAGTCAATCAGTTTGAAAGCTTTTGCCTTTGTAGAAGAGAGGAATTTCTTCACTGTATTTCTCTCTGGGACTCATCTCTAGCTATTAGATTTCCAGATGTACTGATGGCACGTTTTAAAAGGTATAAAATTGAGACTCTGTATCAGTGTCTCAATTTCACTGTCAAATAATTTTGAAGATGTTCAGAATTAGCATTAGAGAAATGTCACTGTCTGTTGTGCTCCGAGAATACAAACAGGATGTAAAAGCTGAATTTCTGAACCTTGACTTTTTAACTGATTGAATGCCTTTGCCATTCATTAGACACATATCTCGGTAACTGTGCTCAAGGACAAATTCTTGGGGAGCATACCTTGGCCACTCAGTTATGAAATAGTTTTGATAATACAGCATAATGACCAAGGTGTTAATGAAACCAATGACTAGCTGCCAAATTTTTGATAGAAAAGGAAAAAAACAGTTAATTCAATTGTGTCAGTATAGAATTCAATTAACCTGATAGTGATGTTTTCTTTAGTAACTTCAAGTAAACCTATTTACTAATATATCGTAGAATTTAAATTCCACCATATAAAATATGCTGCCATGGTTGATGTCAAAGCTGTTAAAAAGTCTGGATTTGAAATGAACTGGTTTAGACAGTAGAGGAAATAGAAAAATTCATTTCAGTTAGAGAGAAGGGTACCCCTTGTATTATCACGAAGTTGTTTCATTTATCGCGAAGTTGTTGTCTCATTTATGGTAGCGTGAGTAGTTAAATGATATGGAAACTCAATTATGATGCAATCAGTTGTATGATTGCCTTGAATTTGTAAGGGCTTATCAGTTGTATGATTGTCGTGAATTCATAAGAGCTTGTGGTGTGTGTATGTTGGTTAGGAAGTATATTGCTTGTTTTGTGGTTTAGACGGTAAAATGGCTGAATGTGGTAAGATTAATTTGAAGTTTCTGTACAATTTAGAAAGAGGGAAAGAGCATTACTTAACTGGTGTGTAAATGAAGACTTACTTAATAGCCATTATTAGTTGTTGTGTTTGTTGGAAGTAAATGTTGTATGGTTGAATGTCATTACGCAGGATCTTTTTGGTTCTTATTTTGTGAATTAATGTAGTGAAGCCAGTATACATGTTCTAGTTCAGATAATTTTAGCAAATTTTTGGATGCTGTTAAGGAATTTTGTTTGACTGAAGACGTGTTAATTCGTAAATAAGGTAAGTGGATATTTCCTATGTGTAGTGCAGGGCTTAATTTCGAAAATTAGAAGTGCCTGAGCCGTGTGGAAGACCATCAGCAAAAAGGAACAAGAGTAAATAATTAAATAAAATCACTATTAAACTCATTAAGAATTTTAAAATAAAATAGTTAATTATTATCAAATTAATTAATAGCTATTTAATTAATGTTTATTCACTGTTATTCAATCAATAATTATTATATGATTAATTATAATTTAATTGATAATTATTAGATAATTAATTAATGTTTATTGAAATAATTAAAGATTAAAGTAATTAAAATTAAATTTAGAGATAAATTAAAATTTAATAAGCAATTTTTAATATAATTTTATCGCTAAAAATAAAATTTTCAAGATAAACTACTGAAATTGTTATTCACTTACATAAAAGAAATACCGCAGCCTTCTTATTTAGGGCTCCGGCTAGAATTATGATTTATTACAAAAACTAAGAAGCACCGGATCCGGTATCCAGTGGGCTCCGGCCCAATTTAAGCTCTGATCGTAATGGAAAAGAAGTTCTTTTATTATCACAAAAATTAAATATACTTAAAGTATAGCTGTTGAAAATTTGGATAATGCTAAAAACAGGGCAAACCAGAATGAGGGTGTGAGTGTATTACTGGGTGGAAATAAAAAATAAGGGGAATCTTTGAGAGAAAATGTTCTCTTTGACCTCGGTGCTCTGCTGATATAATTATAGCCATCAAGTGGATGTGTGTCAGGGGTAAAATGAGTCCTGAATCTGACTGCTAAGGATGAATGTAAAGTTGTTGGCTATGCTTTTCACCTCCCGTATTTGGTTACATTAGTGGATACTGTGGGAAGACGATGTATAGGATGTGCTTGAGCAGTTTATCTCTATTTCACTCTTATTGTACTTGCTGTCACTTAACGCACATTCAAGAACACAAATTTTCCTTCCTGTGAGGATAACTAACTGTAAGCATCGATAACAATACACTAGATACAATGGCATGGCGAGAAATTTAGGCATTCCTAAACAAACTCCTCCAAATTTACTGCTTTTCTTAAAGGGAAAGGTTTCCGCATGTGAGTGAGGAGACTTAACATGAGACTGAACGTCTCATGTTCTCATGAGTTCGTATTTCTAGGGAAATAGAGTATTGCAAGGTCTGCTTATTGTTAAACTAAAATGTTAGGAATTGTGGCTCAGTTTTATAAAAAGAAGTATTGGAGCTCATCTTATTTAGCACTTCGCTGGACTCCGGCTAGAATTTTTCTTAAAAATTAAGAAGTACCGGAGCCGGGCTCCAGAGCAATTTAAGAAGTGGTGTAGTGCAAAGATAAATTTCCTTTTTTATGTTATTTCAATGTTTGATTTAAAATGTAGTTTATTGAGATCGTACAGGGTTATTCAGAATTCATCATCAATATTTGGTGGGGAGGTAGAGAATAGGAAAAGAAGGAGATTTCACATAGGAATGCATGGGCGCATATACCATGTAGTAGGGTAAAATGACCCCAGTTCAATGATGAAAAGAACACATAAAAAGGAAGTAGTAAGAAAAAATATTTATTATCTTGCATAGTAATCTTTCTTTGCATTGGTTTTACAGACTAGCAAGAGGTGTTCGAACTGCTAACCATGTGCTAGAATGCATGACTCACAACAGCGTTGCATGGACAACCGGACCTTCGGGAACATGCCTGGCATTTACATGCATATCTGCAAGTTCATTCCACGTATACCGGTTCATGTTACTTCTGCAAAGTCACCTAGTCGAATGACGACTGGCTGCACACGTCAAACAGTTGTGCTTATGTATGGAAGTTCTGTACACATGGGGCCCTCTGCACCATCATGCATTCATCTGCACCCATACTTTCTATGTGAAATCTCCTTCTTTTCTTATTCCCTACCTCCCCACCAAATATTGATGATGAATTCTGAATCACCCTGTTTATTTTTTTGTTGGCTGCTCCTTTGACTTTGAAGTGAATATAGTTCGATGTGTACATGGACAAAGTCAAGGAAGAGCACAATGCCTAGCTTGTGCAATTCTCTGATGTTTTTTTAATTGAAAATACATGATAGTGTGCTTCGATATATACATGGATAAAGTCAAGAAAGTGCGCAATGCCATTTGTTTGCAATTCTGGAATGTTTTTTTTTAAGTGAAAATAAGTCATTGTGTACATGGATACCGAGTTTGTGCAATTTTTTGTCTTGTTATTTTGGCTTTGTGTAGCAGAGATTTTTGCGCCCAAAATCGCCGCTACACAAGCCAAAATAACAAGTCAAAGAATTGCACAAACTCAATATCCATGTACCACCAAAAGTCGCCAAGGGGTACCCGTAAATATACTTTTACCGAAATTTCTCTTAATGTGTTAAATTATGTAGCATAATAAATATAGAATAATATAATACAGTATTGAAGACAACAACTAATTATTATGTAACTGTTGTCCTGCAATTTTTCAGGCACTATGCTTAACAAAAAATTTTCCCTTCAATTTGAAAAACTCTTTGCTCTAAGAAATTACCTTAATTTTGATCCAGGAGTGAACACGTTCCCTTAGTGAGGCTGGGAATTTAGTATAAAAAGACAAGTGGAAGTTATGTTTTTAATTATGGGTTTGCATACTAAATAATTTGACATTTTTAATGACTTAAATTCATTCTGTTAATGGGCCCACCAGCGGCCGAGCGGTAAAGTCGCTGAACACTGGTAGTTCGGTCCGAGGTTCGAATCCCACGAACGGGCTGCCTGCATGGGTGTTTTCATGGTTTTCCCCATGTGTAACGTGTATACGAGCCAGTTTCCCTTAGAAAGTCCTCCACGAAGGCATCCCTTCCCTTAGGCAGATAGCCCTAGTGTGCTTTGCCATAATTAAATACACACATTCTATTAATATCTGAAATATATCACTTACTAATTATCAATAAACAATATAAAATGGTACATAATTAAATAATCCTCTTTTTTTTTTTTTTTTTTTTTTTCTAATTTTAAAACTAAAATATATTATTCCAAAAAGCAATTTTGGAGCTTCTGTTTTATTATGCATATATTTTGGAAAAGAACTGAATTTAAATTAGGAACACTTACGTAGTTGGATATTGCAATACTAACAGTCTGCAATAAAATTAGTTTTAATTAAATCAGATATATTCTAATTTGCTGAAAGTTTCCTTCTTAAATAGTACGTTATCAAGCAGATTTTTAACAATTATGTAAAATTAAAGTTCCATTATGCTTATAGAGCATAATTTTAATAGTTCCACTGAACTTTAATTTTTAATCATTTCTATAGCATTAAGCATTTATTTTTTAATTATTCCTTGTATGGAAGAAAGTTCAAAGATATAGCTATATTTGATAATATATACCAAAACAAGGACATAAACAGTAAAAAAAAAAAAAAAAAGACAGAGATAAAGACTAGCTAAATTTTAAATTGTCCAAGAAATAATCAAATGGTTGAAATAATTTTGTGACATAACATTAATACTATAAAGATATGACAGAAATAATTATTGTGAGCACTTAGTAAAGACACATAGTTTTGCAGTGTAATTTAAAATTAAAACAAAATTTTGTAAAAACGAAAGTAATTTATTATAATATAAAGAATGACATTTTCTTCGATGTAAGTTTACACATTTCCTTCTGCCTAATGCCCAGTAGTCTCAATGCGGAACAACTTTAATATGAAATTTTCTCTCAATAACGAAAAACATCTTGAAGTCTGGTCACTAATCCCTACACTTTCCTTCCTTTGGTGACATAGATGCACCCCCTCTGAGAATCCATTAAACTGCACACAAGGATCTTTGTTGCAAATAGGAAGTGATTTCTTAAAAGGGGGGGAGCATTTGTATCAAGATACCCGTCCTTCGAAGGCATACCAAAGCCCCAAGCCACAAAATGTTAATAATCCTACTACATACACATATTTTTAGCTCATTCTAAAAGTTGTGCAAGTAGCAAAACTAACAATAATTATTAGTGGCTGAAAAACATTAAATAAATAAAAGGAAAGTACGTATAAAATTTAAACTGCAAGTCGTATGAAATCTAACAATTGGCTCTTTCCGTTTACACCATGAAGGCATATGGGAAGGAGGGAGAAAAATCTTGTAATGTGATCAATCCTCGGTCGTTTCTTAATATTTTGCCAATGTTGATGAAAATCTATTAATAGTCAAATTAAGGAATGAGGTTGTAACAAGATAGCAGTTTAAGGAGAAGAAGACTTATGCTTTGCAAATGCACTGGAAACTGTAGAAACTCTGAGCAACTATCTCTAAAATACTAACATATCATCAAGTGCAGTGACGTGCTTTAGAAAAAAGGGAGGTTTTTTTTTTTTTTGTTTTGTTTTGTTTTTTGCATGCATCCTAAAGATATGTTATCTTTTGATGTTATTGTGGACCATTACATAACTTGGAACATTAAGTTCACATTATTTAATCTTTTATGTTTAATAGTCAGTTTTTCTAGTTACATGAGGCTTAATCCTCTGAGTGGCATGACTGGCTTTATCCAGTTATGAAATTTTTTTCTCACTTGGTATTAGCTTATAATTCAAGATATTTTGCTTTCTTACTTTTCTTACTTCATAAAATTACATTCCTTAAGATGACATTTGCATTACTGTCATCTTAAGGAATGTAAATTTATGAAAATAGAGACTAAAATAAGTAATTATACAAATTTAGCTAATAAATTATATTTAAGCACAGATCTTCATGACAGATCCAAAAACCCGAGCCACTCAGAGTGTTGAACAATTTGATGAATTATAAAACTGAACCATCTTGTTGGATTAAGTAACTTGAAAGAATGTTGAAGACAAACATTATATCAAAGTCAGACGACAGTATTGACACGTCTCAGAATATCTAACTTTTTGGATATCTGCCTTTGAGCATAAGAACATAACTAACTTGTATGTCTTAATGTAATACTTAATACAGTACAAAGTCTGTAATCCGGACGTCCATAATCCGGAATGATCTAACAAGCGTATAGCCCCTCAGATACTAGTTTCCTCCTGATTCCTTCCTGAACATTTGCGCAGATTTACGCACAGCCTGTTTATGTTAGGGATCGCGGAATGCAAAAGGAATCAGCTGCAACCGCCGCCACGCTATCATGTTACGAACTTGGTGCTCATTTCTCAGTGTACATCAATTTCTTTTATTAGCTTTTCTACAATATTTTTCTTTTTAATTAAGCTACATATTTACATGTTAGATATTGATTTTGTTTTTTGGTTATTTCTCATTTACTGTCAAATAATATATTATTTTGATTTAGTTTTGCCTTTTGCACCTTCTTGTTCAGATGATTTATTATAAATCTATATATGAAGGAAGTATTCCTGATTTATTCATTTGTTCATCTATAAATCATCGTCCAAAGCTATTAGAGGTACAGATATCAAAGCTTAGGAACTTATTCCTTTTGTACTGAAGGGCGTCATTTAAAAAGCAACTTTTTAAAATTCGGCACCCAAGTGGGGGCAAAACGTGTTTTTACGTTTTTCATTTAAGGAAGAAACAGATGTGCATAAGATTCTTGTTTTGAAATGTAATGGAACATTAATACGTAAAAACCAGTTTCAGAAGTTTTCAAAATTGGCCCCCAAGGTGGGGGGGAAACGCATTTTACACATATTCCTTCATACTTCAGACATGCATTAGATTACTGCTTTAAAATGTAAGGAACACGAATAAATGCTGACATCAATATGAAGTGGAGGATTGATTGGCATAAACTGCAAGTTTACATAATGTACAAGTAAGCCTTATTAAAGATATGTAAAGCTAGTTAGTATATAAAAAAGTTCAGGTTTCTATTATTAATGTTATTCATAATAGAAACCTGAAATTAATGTTATTAATAATTACAATCACAAAACTAAAATGTAGCAGTATGTGGCAATTCACAAAACTGTGATGTGATTTTGAAATTGTGATGAGATTGTTACAATGTTCAGTTAGTTTTAAACCAGTGCCAATGCCAATATGTTAATGTATATGTGGTTGAATAATTAGAAAATAAAAACTTGACAAATATTAAATAACATGTAGTAAATAGTAGAAAATATTGGCTTATAATTTAAATTTGAGAATGATTCAGTGCCACCAAAATATATTTATGTGCATTAAAACTATTGGCAATAATCTATTGACTGAACAGTATAAAAGTCAAAGAATGATTGATTGTATGGACAAGATTTTGATATTGTTGGCCTTGTGAAAAAGGAAGGCAGTAAGGCAAAGAAGAGGAACAATTCTCAATAATCACAGAATAATTCAACCTATCACGAGCACCAGAGATAAAGTTCAAGACGCAGTTCTGGCCTTCTGCATCATGTATTGTTCCTCATCATTAAAGGGATCAGAGTTGTTAATTATCTTATTATTAAAAAGAAGTTCTGAAGAATGAGAGAGAGACAAAGTATTATATAAATAAGTATCACTTGCCACATAAAAAATATGAAACACAGGCAGTTGAAGGAAAATGTTTTAGATGATAAAAATGGACAAAAAGAACTGTGAATAGGTAATAATAACTATTGTTGAAAAATATATTTTTCACTAGATGTGTTAATATTCTTCAGTGGTACTGTAGGTAAAATTTTTGTGATCCAAAATAATTTTTAGAATTGTATTATTGTCTTCATTCTGTGAAGTTACTGCAAAAGTTTTGGTCAGTTTCCTTTTCTTTTTTCTCTATCTGAGAATCTTTGGGGTATTATATTTTTATTAGGTGGAATATCTTTATTAGCAGTTGGGAAATGTATTTGTTGTGCATTTAACATATCAACAGCTTCTAGTTATGGTGGTGCTGATTTTAGAATCCTGTTTAACACATCACATTGTCTGTCAGATTTAAAGGAATCTACTAATCCTAAGCATGTTTTAACTCATTCTTTCTATGTTCCAATGACAGGGGCTGTGATTTTTTTTGGCTACTTCATTCAAAATTAATTCATTTTCCTCATCTATAATAAGGGGAGAATTCATTATGTATTATTGTTGTAGTATCTATGTATTATTGTTGTATATAAGTAGTAATATTTCTAGTGTGCTGTTGTAAGTAATTTATATGTTTGCACATATTCCACCTAACCAATGAATCAATACAGCTGCATATATATCGGTGAATGCATATATTACACTCAGTGCACTGTATGTGACATGAACAAGTTTTGATATTTTCATGTATAGTGTATAGTTCTGTACTATGTGTTGATGAAACAGACCACCCATTATCATTCTCTATTCTTGTAAAGACAGTGTTTCACTTGTTTTATATCTGATTCTTTAATCCCATATCTTACTTGTCAATATATCTTTATTTGCTATAATTAAGCAATCAGTCATTTTATCTCTTACAAATCTCATACCGTGTATAGCCTTATCTAATCTCTAAGTAAATGAACCTTTTTAAGCACAGAATCTAATATAGAATTTCTAATTTCATCTAAAATATTATCCAGAGGAATTTTTGCTGCTATCTTTGAGGCAATATTTTTTCTTTCATATGTTGTTAAAATAAGTGACCTAAATCATTCTGATGCCCAATATGTATTTTATGATATGACACTAAACATTTGCCATCTGCATGTTCTGTTACTTTTAATGCAACTGGGCAATATGCATTTATTTTATTGCTACCAAGGATTTTTAAGTGACACAAACCTTTACTTTCTCATATGAAATTTCCTGAACGGTGACATCTGAAATAATAATATTTTACATCATTATTATATTCAATTTCCGCCTTCCATGCCAAAAAATTATTAAATGAATTAAATTCTAGCTCAGTATGATTCATATCAACATCACAAACATTCTTGACATGAAATATTATATTTCGCTTTTCAAAATTAGCATAACATACAGGACACACATAATTACCTGTTTCGTTTAGCTTAGAAGTATGAATTTTATTTTGATATTTCAAATTTTTTAGGTCAAAAGAATTCAAATAAGTATTATTAGAATGTAATTTATTTGCATGGCATTTCAAATTGCATTTGTTTTTTAAAGTATTAAGCAATCAGGATATACAAAATTACTCAGCCACACTAAAATCATTTGCACAATCAGCCATGCTATTAGAACTCCCCCCACCCCCATGACATAAAACTTTGATTTTTCAAACACTCAATTAATATAATGAAATTTATATACATGGTGTTTCAAATTGTATTTATATCGGAAAATTTTTAAACAGTCAGGGCAAACAAAATCACTCTCAGCCACACTAAAATCATTTACATAGTTAATTATTTCACGCACAACAGAATAATCACGCGTACGAGAATTGGAATTATGGCACACGATTACTCTTTCCTGAGGAAACAGAAGTATTTGTCCCTGAAAAAGGCCGTTTTTCTTGAATTTATGCTAAGACATAATAATCAAAACAAAATATAAAAAGAGAACCGTATCAGCAATTACACATTAATACAGCAGTGCAAAGATCACAGTGACTGAGAAAGACTAGAATCTCAAATCAGAATGGCCTTGAAACGACTCCTTACGGAACAGACGTTATGCGCATGCTCACGGAAAAGGCGAAATGTGCTTTCTCTTCAAAGCCTAGCAATGATCGGCCGGCTATTACATTTGGCTGTTATTCGCCAATTCATGTAGATTTTCGTTGGTAATTTTTCGTTTTTTTTTTTTTTTTTTTTTTTTTTTTTTTTTTTTTACCATGTTCGGTTGTCGGGCCTTCACAGGGTAGAACAGTCGTTTTTCGAATCTTAGGAAAGCATTTGAGAGAAGAAAGTAGTCGTAAATTCAGTTGCATTAAAATGAAAATGGTAATTGATTTCAAACTTAACAGCTGTGAAGATTTCACTGGAATGCATTAAATTTCAGAAGGGTTACATTTAGGATTATCTGAAATGAACGCGACAGACTTAAAGGTTGAAAACTTAAATTTAACTTGAAAATAAAAGAAAACAAATCAAAATTCCAGTGTAATAAAAATCTGTGTTTTAATGAAAACTCTTAAAATGTTCTACCTTAAAATTTATGTTACTTATTTTGAATATTACATTTTCTTTTGTTCATGAATAAAAACAGTTTCTTCTGATAGTGCAAGTAAGTGATTATACTGAATACAACTCATTAAGTGACTACATTTCTCTGAAATCAGATTATAAATTAACATTGGGGATACTGATTTCCTGGACACCAAGACGAATAGGCTGGTTGCATATTTGGTTTTTATGGTTTTCTGGATGTGTAAAGTGAATAGGAACCAGTTTCCCTCAGGAAGCCCTCCCTTCCCTTAGAGACATAGCCCTTGCTGTATGAAATCAACCTAACCTAAAATAATAATTTTATTGTGATTTGACTTTTAGAAAGCTTTCAAATATCAAAAAAGATCTACAAATTTCAGAATCTTTTATAATTACAGTCATATTTATTTAGTTTTTGTTAATTATTTGATTATTTTCCATTCATAGATAACTTACTACTTATGTAGATTATGAAATTTTTTTTTAATTTAAAAATGTGACAAAAGATATTACATTGGAAGAAGTTTGCTATTTTAATTGAGCATAATAAAATATGCGAGTGCTACCTAAGGGAAGGGATACCTTAATTAAGGGTATTCTAGTGGATTAGGATTATTTGATTATGACAATGCACTTTAAGTATATATGCTTTAAGGGGGATGCTTTCATGTAGGGCTTTGTAAAGCAAACTGGCTCATATTCTGTTTACAAATAGGGAAAACTGTGGAAACTTTTATGTAACCAACTCATTCACCAGACTTTGAGCCCTTTCAATGTTGCCATCCTCTTTAACCAGACAACATGATGCCAAAATTATTTTTGCACATTTTCAATCTGTTAATGCGATGTGCTTTTTCAGCTATTAAATACAGGATTGCATTAACCATCTTAGAATTTTTGGCTCCCAGTCTTAAATGTAGTAGTAATTTTGCAATATTAGTTTTAGAAACAGTTCACTCATTCGTTTCTGTTCTGTAAAGCAACTATAGTAAAAATCTGATAGTCCAGCATCCAGGGTTTGATGCTCTTATTAGTATGGCACTCTTATGACATTTCTTCTGCCATAAGATGGCACTTCAGTAGGTAATGCTTAATAAAATCACTGCTTTAAAATGTCAACTGCTTATTAAAATCAAAACCCAAGGAATGAATTCAAATGAATACGATATTATTTTAATATAACCACTTAATAAAATGAATACTACTGCTTAAAAAAATGAAATCGCTTTTGAAATTGTAAAATCAAAACCCTAAGTTCATGCTTCAAGTTCAGCGATTTTATTCAAAGTCAATTCATTTTCACATGTGAAGGTGCAAATGCTAGAATTTTCTTATCCCGAATTGTCAAAATCCCCAAGCCTGAGTCTCAAGGTCAGTGATTTCATTCAAGATTGATTTGCTTTTACACATGGAGGTGCAAATGCTAAAATTTTCTTATCTGGACCAATCATGGGTGGGAGTGGGTTACAAGAGGTTTGTTAGAACTGTCTCAGAGCAGTTGGAGTGGGAAGGGGAGGGGGAAAAAAGTAGTGAGGAAGAATCTGTATAGTTTGTATAGGTTTTTTTTTATTATTATTATTTCTTTACATACTCATAGTTCATTCAGTTCCCTCATCAACATGTTCTTTGGTCGTGCCTCAAAATGTCCAAATACAAGGGCTTAAGCTTAAAAAATAAAAAAAAAATGATGAAGCAATATGATGCTTTACCAAAATGCAGCCAACATGAAGTTTCTGTACAACTTGAGATTTCACAGTCTTTAAACACAAACTTGAATGGATAAAATTTAAATAACATTTTCATATGCTTATATATTGTATTGACCTTTGTAACATGTTAAAATAATTAAAATTTCTCTGAATTAGGATGGCTTTTGTAATCCACAGAAAAAATAAGTTTTATTGAAAACAAATGTATGCAACTTACACATTAAACAGCATATCTAAAAGGAGTAAATTAATCTCAACAGCAAGGCCATATGCAATGAGAGAGAGAGAGTTGTATGCACATTTCATTCCTAAAAATGTATTGAAATCTTATATAAAATAGGTTTATTTTTATTTTTTATTTTATTTATTCCCCCCCCCCAAAGAATATCCAACTTTGTATTTCTAATTGAAATGAAATCCTGTCCTGTGGGCCAATCACCACATATAACACTTTATAAAATAAAATAATGCTAGAATGGATATGATCAACTTAAGCACTATCCACTAGTATTTTGTTCAGGATTTTCCTTAAAGTTTCATCAATTGTTCTGTGTCTTTTTTTATCATTTCAGTTAGCCTTTTGCTTAAAATTTGTCTTTTTTATCATTTCAGTTAGTCTTGCTTAAAATTTGTCTTTTTACAGCATTCGTTTAATTTATTTAGGATGGTTTTGAAATTTCATAAAATTATTCATAAGGAAAAGGAAGCACGAATTCTGGCCGATTGATAAAAGTGCTATTTAACAATTCATCAGAAGCTGAATAATATTAATCCAACCTATGGATTAAATTATTCAAAAATTTAAATACAAATATAGGTAATCTTTTATGCAATATTTTTCAAAAATTTTGATTGTAGTGTCAAGGACATTCAAACTAAATTCAATACAAAAGAATGTTATTTTAAGACTACTGTTGCTTCAAACATATAAACAATTCAATGTTACAAAAGGCTTGCTGAAAATTGTTACCAAATGCCCTTAAGCAAAATTCTATAAAAATAGGGTGTCGCTATTGATAATCCAAACCAATCATTCTGAGACCTGAAAACAGCTGAAAGTCTTCCTTTGAGCTATCTATTAATTATATAATCAAAAAATGAAATTATAAAATGTTATTTACAAATGCCAAGAACTCTTGATGCTATTATCTCTACACTTTATACACTAGCAAAACTGTGACTTCAATAAGTAAAAACTGTTTAAATATATTTAAGCTATGAATAAATTTATTTATCACAGTCAAACCTCTATTTAACAAAATCCCATGAAGAGTTTCACTAAATGGAGATTATGAAAAAATATGATTTAAGATGATAATTTTTTTTAATTTTAAATGTAAATGAAATATACATGCAAAATTGCATACATTAATGTATCTGTTAAATCAATGTATGAAAATTACATACATTAAAGTATCCATTCTATCAAAGTTATGTATGAAAATTACATACATTTATTTCTAAAAATAATCAGTTACATTAGTTTGTTTTGATTGTAAGAAAAAATAGTATTTCATGTCATAATACATCTCACATCTTTGTAATGCATGGAAAACATCTTCTGGTTTCCTTTCTTCAAACTGAAAACCAAATAATAAAGTATCAAACACATTTAAAATATCTTCTGGTGAAAATTTTGTATATTAATTTTCCTGGATTGTTGTTCAACTATTTTGCAATACATTGAATTTTATGGTGTAATAACAAAGTTAGATTTTAAAAATTAGTCTCATTCCTTTTGTAACAATATTTAATTGCTAAAGTTTTAAAAAAACAAAATTGGTTATATAGTATTTATTTTAAATAATAATTTATCGACATTCAAGTAGTATAAAACTATCTTTATAATATTATAATGTTATAGTAGTCTTGGTTACATAAATTAAAAAATTATGCCTTCCTAATGAAACGTCTAATCATATTGGCTTTTAAGCATGCAGAGGTTTGGTTAGTACTTCTGAATTGTAGAATGGACTCAGAAAACTTCCTAAATAGTAGAATTTTTAGTCATTGATTTAGTCATTTAATGATCTGCCTCTTAGACAGAAGTCAGCAGCAATATTGTGGGTGACTTTACAACTCCTGCTTCTCTTGAGAGAATGTTTCTCAAGAATAAAAATTAAAATCTTCCTCCAGCAGACGAAAAAAATATATATGTTTACTCTTGTTAAACTCAGTTTGGGGTGTATGTGATTATGGCAAAGCTCACGAGGGCTATCTGCCTAAGAAGAGGGATGCCTTTGTGGAGGACCTTCTAAGGAAAACTGGCTCGTATATACATTACACAAGGGGAAAACCACGAAAAAGCCATGCAGCCAGCCCGTTCGCGAGATTCGAACCTCAGACCGAACTACCAGTGTTCAGCGATTTTACCGCTCGGCCGCTGATGGCCCTTGTTGCATTCAGAGAAAATTTTAATAGAGTGAAATATCAAGATATTTTTTTAGTCCATTTTGTAAAAATATCACTGAAGGAGCTAAGGCTCAGGACCTGTTCGAGATTCTTAATACATTCACATCTGAAAATAATATGAATTCGCGTAAGTGCGTTGGTATTTGTACTGATGGGAGCTCGCTCCATGTCTGGTTACTATGCAGGATTACAAGCACTTTTTTGTAAGAACATCATGAAAGAGCTGAACAATACAGTTTTGGAATGACTCAAAACTAGAGACTGGATAAGGACTAAAATTACTTTGCATTTTTCTTCCTTACCTTCTGTTACTATAACACAATCAATCAATTACATTCCACTGATGTTCGAATAGTTGTTGTTTATACCGAGACAAATTATAATGCACGACTGGATGAAGAGATTGTGTACCTGTTTCTCAGTATATTTGTGTACATTATACTCAGACAATATTCTGAGTATAATGTGCAGAAGTTTTGGCATAGTTTCTGCATCTTTCAGGATGTCTTGCTCAGTAAGGAGTGGAATGAATTTTCTAATCTTGTTCTCATCTAATGAAGTTCTTCCAAGATATCAGTTACAACTCTTCTTTTTTTTTTTTTTTTTTTTTTTTTTTTTTTTTTAAAGGCATATACATAAATACTGAGTACTGAAGTTTCATGTTAATAGTTGCAATGTAATTAACTTTTAGGGGGGGAAGGCTTATTTCTGTGCTAGTGAGATTTAATGGTTGAAATGTCAGAATAACAAATTTAGTTGCATAATTTCTTTTTTATTAATATTTTTTCTTACTCCTTAAAACTTCCTTTATAATATTGTAACATTGCAGTAGTGTTGGTTACATAAATTTAAAAAAAAAAAACATGCCCTTCTGTTGAAATGTCATAACATTTATTAGAAGTTCAAACCTCAACTGCAAAAGTAAAAATGATGAAAGACAAACTTGTGTTCATGTGACGCCAGTGTAAACAATGAAAAACAGTCAAACATAATATGTCCTGTTAAGCTCATTAATAAAAATATATATAAGTTCAAGCAGTTTCACTAATAGTAGAATAAGGTTGTAGACATACCTTATTCTGAAAAAGAATGAAGTGTTGCGAAAAGCACTTCGTAAAAAGAAATACGATAATGAAAATATTATAGAGATTAAAATGAAAAAGACTGATGAGTTCTGAAAAGAACTTTTTTATTATTGTTGTTATTAACACAACGGACAGTAGCTAGCAGATAAAATACGAAATGCTGGCGAGAAATACAGTAGGTTTACCATCACTAGTTGGCGATAGAAAGAAACGACGCATGCGCAGTTCATTTAAACATTTTACTCGTAGGGAGCCGTTTCACGGCCATTCTGAGAAAGAATGTGTATATTCTTTGTACGTATTCTTTGATTCTGATTTGAGACGCTAGTCTGAGTAAGCGCGCCTTCAGGAAAATGACGACACGCGCAGCAATATGCGCAGATGTTCAGGGAGGAAACTAGCATTTGAGGTAATGATCTGTAAACCGGACCTTAAAGCTACAAACTTTATGCGCATGCGCCGAAAGCGTTTACGCATGCGCGTTTAATGTATTACGCACGGTATAAGCTACGTTAGAATTATCGAAGGCGTTTCGGTTAATGTTGCAGATTGTGCTGTTGCTTGCTCATCTAATTGGATCCGGCGGCTTATTATTTTTTGCAGACGGTTAGAGCAGTTTTGTAAAAAGTAAGCTTGAAGTTTCCATTATGTCAAAAAGAGTTTCTAATTCTGGAGCTGCTAAAGGATCTACAAAGCGAAAGCATGTTTCAATGTCCATCAAACAAAAAGTGGAATTGCTGCAAAAATTGGATAAAGGCATACCTGTCTCAAAATTATGCCAGGAGTATGATATTGGAAAGTCAACTGTATATGACATAATCAAAAAGAAAAAGGAACTTTTTGAATATTTTGTGGATTCTGACACCCCACTTGCAATGACTAACAGAAAAAGGGTTCGTTATGCTAAAAGTGAGGATCATGACAAAGTGATGATTGAATGGGTCAGACAGCGTCGCAGGGAGGGTGTGCCATTGACGGGTCCAATGGTAATGGCTCAAGCCAAAATATTTCATGAAGAAATGAACTTAAACACTGAGTGCACATATTCGACAGGTTGGTTAACTAAATTTAAAAATCGGCATGGTATAAGACAATTAAAAATTTCAGGTGAAAAATCTTCAGTTGATACTGAAGCTGCTGAACAATTTGCAGATGAATTCATTGAATTCATTAGTAGTGAACAGTTATCTCCAGAACAAATTTATAATGCTGATGAAACTGGTCTTTTCTGGCAATATGTACCACGAAAAACCTTGGCAACCTCTACAGAAAAGGCTCCAACTGGTGTCAAAGATTCCGAAGCGAGACTAACAATTTTAGCGTGCTCAAATGCTGCAGGAACACACAAGTGCAAACTTTTCGTAATCGGAAAACATGCACGACCTCGAGCATTTAAAGGAGTAACAATTTTCCCTGTTATATATCGTGCAAATAAAAGAGCATGGATGACACAAGCATTGATGAATGATTGGTTTGAAAATCATTTTATACCCGAGGCTCGGCAACATTTGAATTCGGTTGGCTTACCTGATGACTCAAAAATAGTCCTGATTGTTGACAACTGTTTGGCGCATACTTCACTTAAAGTTTTAGTGAAAGATAATGTATCCATATTATTCTTCCCTCCAAATAGTACGTCTATCATTCAGCCTATGGATATGGGAATAGTGCATGCGCTGAAATGCAAATATAAAGTAGCATTTTTAAAATCTATGGTAAATTTCTTAAACAATGGCAAGAGTATTCAAGACTTTTTGAAATTTTTTAGCATAAAATCTGCTGTGTGGAGCATTGCAAGATCATGGGAGGATGTGTCTCCAGATACGTTAAAAAATGCTTGGCATAATTTATTGCCAGCTACCATATTTCATGGTGAGGATGATGAAGATGATAGCAGTGAATTTGAAGGTTTTCAGACATTGCAAACTAAAGGTGAAATTTTTGAGTTATTGGATTTTGGAAAGAAATGTGGAGAAGCGGTAATAAATGAAGATGATATAACAGAAGTTTTTCATTGCGACGACAATGCCCCAATCATCCATCAATTAACGGACAGCGAAATCTGTAGTATTGTTCTAGATTCAGAAAATATGGCTTCTGATAGTGAAGAAAGTGACAGAGAGGTTATTGAAAATGAAAAAATTTCGATTGACAAGTTAGTCAGTATTCTCGACACAGCAATTACAGGACTTGAACAGTGGAACTTTGTAACTGAACAAGAAATTATGTCTGTTTATAAAATTAAAGAGAAAATATTATCACATAAAACAAAGCAACTTAAAGAACTTACAGTAAAAGAAATGTTTAATAAAGTAAACAAATAAATATTAAGTTTTTTTTTAAGTTTTGATACCCTTTAGATCATAATTTCTCTTTATTTCATAAATTATGATTTCATATTTTTAATTGTATAATTTCTGCTTGCCATCTTACCAGATTTAAATTGATGATCTATAATCCGGAATCGCCGAAGTTTCAACGAGTCCGGATTATGGACTTTGTACTGTACTAATTTTTTCTGTTGTATTGGAAATGTATATGATAAACTCTGCCTAAGGCATTTTCATTCAACATAATGTTTCTTTTAATTCAGAGTTTTGTTTTTCTAGGAAAGTGAACCCACTGGTAGACCATCTAGAAGAGCTGCTCGTTTGGCTGCAAAGAAGATTTATAACACAGTACACAATTATGGTCTTGGAGAAGTTGATGATTCTGATATTTCTGAAGTAGTTGTACCTCCAAAACCTGTAAGTACCCCACGGTCATATCCAAGACAAAGAGCTAAACCTGTTCAGAATATGAAATTTGCATCTGCTAATATAGACCTTCTGATGGAATGTCATGAAGAATTACTCAGTGCTGCACAAGCTGAAGCTTTACTCAAAGCACAGTTAGAGTACAATATGGTCATGAAAACTCTACGTTCCTTGAAAGCCAATAATGTCAGAATTATTTGTACTCCCTTAGATGAATTTGTTCCAGAGACAGCGGACCAGAATTCTAATCAGTTGAAAAGCAGTGGTTCTGATACTTTGCGTAAATCTCCAAATATTGTAACCCTTGCAGCGTTAAAGAGTGAAAATGTAGGTATTGTACCTATGGAACTGTCATCTGCTTCGCAGTCTCCATCATCAGTTTTTACATAAATCATAAAAAAAACATGAAGCATATTAGTTATAAGTAAGTTACATTTGAATGTTTGTAACTGTTCTGAATTATGTTTTCTTTCTAATTATATTTTAATAATTCATTCTTATGTTTATATGTACGGTTAACTCAAAATTTACTGGTAATGATGTCCATGATTAATTCAAAATGACAGTTATTCCAGGGTTAGTAAAAAAAACACACAAGAAAGAGAAATTCTCAAATTATAACTAGCAGAAAAATACTTTTAACAGTTTACCTGTATTTTCAAGGAGTTAAATCAGGAAACTATACTCGTTTGGTTACACAAATGAAATCAATATTCAAAACACTCTTAAGTAATGAAAGAGTAAGCATGTTTAGAAATAAAGTAAGTTACAAATAGCATTGCTGAAGATGAATGAAACAAAAGACTACTGAATACATATTTCCTAGCCATAAAATGTCTTCACAAGAAAATACTTTTGAGCAGTTTTGAAAGTTGAGAAGCCATTGCTAGTGTACAAAACAAAAGATCTCAGGAAATATTATGGAAGTTGAAAACATACAGGCTGAGTTCAGTTATTTTCAATTTGAAATGTAAAAACTTTACCTCTGGCATGTTCCTGCAGAGAGTTTTCTTATGAATTAAGATGTAGATCCTGAACAGGAAATGTAAGATTTTTGATAAACATCTTCAGAATAGATATTCTTTAAAATTCATTTCAAAATAAATTTGTGTAGCTGAAATTTTTTATTAAATAACATAGTTTTATTACTAATGACACAATTTATTACTTATATAAGCTAACAAATAATGGAAAGGGTAGGATGCTTTAAATTATGAAATTTTATAATGTATTTTTAAATTTTCAAGATTCTTAATATCTTTTGTCAGTTAGACTGATTGAAGGGTGCCCCTTGTATTATCGCAAAGTTGTTTCATTTATCACCAAGTTGTTGTTTCATTTGTGGTAACCTGAGTAGTTAAATGTTATGGAAACCCTATTATGACGTAATTGATTGCGAGATTCAGTAAATTCTGAATACATTGCTTGTTTTGTGGTTTAGACAGTAGAATGGCTGAATGTGGTAAGATTAATTTGAAGTTTCTGTACGATTTGAAATGAATAATGAAAAGAGTATTAATTGACTGGTGTGTAAATGAAGGTTTACTTAGTAGTCATTATAAGTGTCTTGTTTGTAGAAAGGAAATGCATATGTTCCAACGTCGGAGAATGTTTTCAACTCAAATTTTTGTGAACTTATATGGTGACGCCGATATATGGATTATAATTCAGATAATTTTAGGAAGTTTTTTTGGATGCTGTTAAGAAATTTTGTTTGACTGAAGGCAGAGAAATTTATAAATAATGTGAGATAATATTTCCTTTCTGTAGTGCTAAGATGAATTTCCTTTTTTATGTTATTTCATTGTATGATGTAAAATGTAGTTTATTAAGATTATATATTTTTTGTTGGCTGCTCCTTTGACTTTTTAAGTGAAAATAGGTCGATGTGTATATGGATACCAAGTTTGTGCAATTCTTTGACTTGTTATTTTGGCTTTGTCTAGATTTTTGCCGCTACATAAAGCCACAATTACAAGTCAAAAAAATTGCATGAACTTGGTACCCATGTACCACCAAAAATCCGGGCACCCGTAAATATATTTTTACCTTTTTGTCTTTTTTAAGGTTATTGTTTAATTCAGCCTTTATTAGTCTGGACAGTCATAATCCTCAGTTAGTAATAGAATATTTTATTTCGTCATCTTGTTAATGGTCACTCAATTTAAGGGGAAGAAGTTTGATTTATAAGGATACATATCATCAAAAAAAAAAAAAAAAAAAGCTGTTTGTTAATCATCTCAAAGCTAAGGATACTGGACAAACAGCAACTTAAGATAGTATTGTTAACCTTCTAACTGCACAATTTTTTTTTTAAATTGCCTCAAAAATTATAATTTTTTTATCTTATAGTTGAAATTTGCATAGCAATTTTTAAATTGTACTCTAATATAGGAAATTTAGTAGACAACCAATCCTATCTGTTGAATAAAACATGATTTAAAGTTTCAATACTGTATTACTGACACTTAAACATTGCTACACCATGATATGCTTTTAACACGGCATTACTCATGCAGGGTATGAGGTATCCACCAACCCAAATTTTTTAATGTTTCTTCCTAACCTTTTTTTGGGAAATGGATGAGTCCTCATATAGCTCAATCTATAACCTTGAAGGAGAGGAAACCTGGGTGTCAAATTCTAAGAATAGTTTTACAGATATCGCCTCAACGGGCGTATTATAC
Organism: Stegodyphus dumicola; assembly: GCF_044657685.1. NCBI lineage: Eukaryota > Metazoa > Arthropoda > Arachnida > Araneae > Eresidae > Stegodyphus > Stegodyphus dumicola. The sequence continues at coordinate 266,194,729 of NC_140770.1, read as the reverse complement.
ACTGTGTGATTATTTGTGTTATAGTTTTGAATATACAAACAAGCTTTCAAATTATTATTCTGATATGGCACATTGTCGTCGTTATGATGAAGAAATGAGACATACAAGAAATTTTAAAGTTTCAGTGAAAATGATGAAGAATATAACAGTAATCATGATTCATCTACTAAAATAAGACTCAGGTATAGAAGAGCAAGATGTGGATTCTGATGAAAATAATTTCACAGGAAGAGATAATAAAACAGTCTGGAAGAAAGAGGTATTCCATCCCTATGTTAGTTTCTGCAAAAAAACATTATAACGAAACTCCCTGGAAGTACATGCATTTCAAAGGATGTCATTTCTCCTTTGGAAGCTTGGTATCTTCTTATCTCTCTGGAGCTAATTCAGATTTTATCCAAACAATAAAAAAACAATTTTCTTGAGAGAGGGATGCAAAAGAGACAAATGAAACTGAAATTTATTGAACAGTTATACATTTGTGGTGTACACAAATCATCCCATGTATATGTAAAAGATTTTGGCCAACAGACGGCACCAGAATAGAAATATTTCGAACTATATCTGCAAACTATTTTAATTCTCTGATGATTAGATGTCTATGCTTTGACGATATTGGAATTCTTCAGAACAGGAAAGATTTGTATTAATTGCCTCCAATACGAGATTTTTTTGAAACATTTGTGGAAAACTGCAGAAAATCATAATAGTATCAGAGAATATGTACTGTAGATGGGAAACTTGAATCGTTTTGAAGGTGATGTCCATTTCTGCAATAATATATGCCCAAAATATGGTAAAAAATTTTCACTTTTGGCAATTCGAGAATGTTTTACACATGGAATGTAAAAGTATGCACTGGTCAACAGTCAAAAGGACAATTTCAAGTGGATAACAATCCAAATTGTACGGTGAAAAGGTTGATTGAATCTCTCTACGATTCAGGGTGTAATTTTACAGTAGATAATTGATATACATTCTATCCACTTTCACATGAACTTCTGAAGAACAAAATAGCTATCACTGGATCCATAAGAAAAAATAAAAGAGAGATTCTTCCAGTATTTTTGAATTATTCTTGCATGTTTGGCTTCCAAAAAAGACAGAACTATTGTTTCATATATAGCCAAGAAAATTATCAATGTTTTTCTTCTTTGAGCTGTGCATAATGGTGAAGCAATAGACGCATCTACAGGAGAATCCCTGAAATAATAAATTTCTATGGTTTATATAAAAGAGCAATTGATATTGTTAACGAAATGCCACTAACGTATTCAATGGCTAGAAAATCTAAATCTTTGGCTGATGAACATTGCTGCAATAAATGCACGAATTATTTTGTTGTATGCTAAGAAACCACCTACTGTACGTCAGATGAGGCAATCATTTTTGAAATATTTGGGATTTCAACTTATGGAAGAATAAAAGAAAAATAGAAGCCAACAAGCAATGCTTCCACAAAACTTAAAAGAAAAACTAGGATCCAATGGAAACATCACACCACCTGCATTGAAGGCCAGAGTAGCATATAAAACATGCACTGTGTGCCCTGATGTTAAAGACAGAAAAGCTAAATTTGTTTACGAAAGGTGTGACAAATATATATGTATGAAACACATGACATGTATTTGCAGAGAATGTGCAAAATAAATGTGGGTGGCATTTTCAACTATTTTACAAATGTACTCTTCTTTTTGTCTTTTCACCTATCTTGAAGAGATTTTATGATAGAAAATATAATGAAACGCCCTGGGGTATGAGATTCCCTGCATGAGTAACACTGTTCATTTTTGTCGTGCAGAGATTGCTGGGTTAATAGGTGTAACAAGCACATGCCCACGAATATTGCAGGATGAGCAAAGTTTTCTCTGCATTTGTGTTGCTCGTGGAAATTGCAGGGTAAGCAGTTAAAGGTATTACAAATAATTTTCGGAAACAGACAGAAGCAACTGAATCTGTTATGTCAATAAGCCAAAATGATGACTAGCATTCTGTAGTCAATAAACTTTGATAAGGACTTTTAAACAGCACTTTCGAACAATATACTTACATGTATGTTAAAAATATATGTATCTGAAGAAGTTTAATGAAGGCAGTGGTTTTATTAAAAATGTGGACATTTTAAGAAATACAGGGGGAGAAAGTTTAGGAAGATCATTTCATTTTTGTCAGATTGCACATCTGCTGTTTTTATGTCCATCTGCCCTATTGTCAGGAATTGAGGTTTATCTTTTTTTTTCTAACAAAAAGAAAAGGCTTGAAATAATCTTGAATACATTTTTTCTTTCATACAAATCTTCGCAGGCAATCGAAACATCTTCCAAAACTCCTTTAAACACATGTATTCTTTCAGAATTAAAGTTATTTTTAATTACAAGTATTGCTTAAAATAAATGCTAAATGCTATTTTCATTTTCTCTATAAAAACCAAAAATCATCTTTAGATTTCTTTTAATGACTGAAAAGGTACTAATAGATGCTTAGCGAGAGGAAAATGATAAATCAAACTGTTATAAAGCTGGAAACACCTACACTCTACATCAAAGCCACTAAAATCTGAATGAACAGTAGTTCTATTAGGTGCCTGTTCATTAAAGATTTTGTATAACTTAGAAGAGAATAATTATTAGAATCCTCTGCAAGTTTAATAGAACAGCATTAGTTGTAAAAATTGAGTAGTTGATGGCTGGTAAAGAGGTATGCAAGGTCCTTCATTTCCATCTTCTGAAATGCTGTCAATCAGCTTATAGCCCTGTAAGCATTGCTTTCATTGTATATTCCAGTCTAGTCTAAATTATGTGCTGTGAAGACGACCAGTTGCCTTAAAAAGTCTTCCATAAAGGCATCCTTTCCTTAGGCAGATAGTTATTATTTTATTTTTTAAATAGCCATAATTAAATAATTAAATAGCCTAACCAAATTATTTGCTTGAATGGTATATGTTTTTAAAATGGTTTGTTAAATCCTGAGCAAACATAAGCATTATAAAATGATCCTGTGACTTCTTTTTATGTTGTAGGGCAAAAATATGACTGAGTGAATGGTTTATGCTGTATTGACATAGCTATTGATGTTTTATAGTCAACACTGGGATGTTTCAATATACAAGTATAAGGCTTTATGTGACGGGATTTGTTGATGGTGTAATTTTTGTGACCAGTAGATTATGCTGCTTATATATTATAGTAGTATATCTGATACCAGTAGATTATGCTGGTTTGGAGATATCTACAACTTTTAGTCATGCTTCAATACCAACTCGTTTCAATGACAATGCTTCAATACCAATTTTTTGTGATGTAAAATTAAATTTGTATATTAATGTATTTCTTAATATTATTTTTAGGTGTTGGCAAGTGTGATGGCAAGGATTTGACATCCTCCGATGGTGATTAATCTGCAAATGTTTTGTATTTTTACAAATTTTATTGTAAAATTGTGATAATTGTGTCTTACATTACATTGTTAAAGATTGCTAAAATTTAAGATCATATTCCCAAAATATGTTTTTACATTTAGTTTGGTGTTTTGGACTTTGTGGTGCAATTTAGTTTTACTGGATATATAAATTTATTGATAATTATTCTAATTAAATCAAAGAAAAAAATGTTCATATTCTTTGTGAAAATTATATCATAAAATGTAAATTTTAGGGTAACTGTGTGTAAATATATTTAATTTTTTTTTTTCTTTTTATGGACATATTTTTTGTCATATATAATATAAGGGGCATTCAAATGAAAACGAGACAGATGGGAAAAGAAGGTAATTAAACTGTTTTTTATTTCAGAAGTAATAGCCATAACCCTTAATACATGTATCCAACTATGAGATAAGACGGTTCAAGCCGTGATGGAAAAGCGTTTTTGTTTGCTGATGGAACCATGATTGTACCCAGGCAGGCACCTCTTCTTCTGAAGCAAATCAATGGCCACAAATGCCTTTCTTCAAGGCTCCAAAAATATGGAAATCTCAAGGGGATTGATCTGTACTGTATGGAGGATACATAAGCACTTAATAACAAAACACTTCTTCATGGCGCGTTTAATTTTTTGCAGAGATTCCACATACTGGTGCGCGTTAATTGTGGCACCATGTTCCAGAAAGTAAATGAGCTGCAGGCCCTTGCAGTCAAAGAAAAAGGTCAGATGGCTTTCCTGGAGCTGACATGCACGGCTTTTGATTTTTTCGATGGGGGGGAAACCGTGTTCTTCCACTGTTGGCTCTGACACTAACTCTCCAGCTTAAAATGATGTCACCATATTTCATCAATAATACAGACCGTAGACGATATTCTTCAGAATAATACCGTTCCAGGTGCTGTGCTGTGATATCGACATTGTATTCATTTTCTGCTTCTCCATCAGACTGTGGGCAACTCCCTAAACACAGATTTTCCAGAACTTCAGATGATCTGTCAAGTTGGCATGAGTGGTGCCATGACTAATGCCCAACGTGAGCCGAATGGGTTCCGCCATCTGCAGTTGGTCTTCTCTGACAACAGCATCCACCACAGCTGAGGGAGTAATGATGTAATAAGCCTATCTTGGCCGGCTGCTGTTTTTAAATGATACCTGATCTTCTCAATATTGTTTATTCCATTCAAAAGAACCTGCACATGACATACTCTATTCGCCATAGACAACAGACATTCAGACAGGGACAGAGAAAAGTGGATGGAGCAGCAGAACTTCGTCAGTGACTTTTGCAGATATTCCTCTGTTGCACTACTATACGTGCTGGGCATTCGGTAGGCCTGCATCAGAAGCCAACCCAACAAGACATTTACTGAGATACTTTACATTGATCTTAGACTTTCGTATTGAATATATGATTACAATAACACGGTATACAATTATTACAATGAACTAAATCGATTGACAAAAGTTGGATTATGACAAATTAATGTAACATAATTACATCAAACATACATTAGTACATCATACAAACAATGCATTTACATTAGTATATCAAATCACATTTAAAAAAATTTTAAGGAACTAATTATTGTTGAATATTTTGTGCATCTTCTAGTACATAGTCATATTCCTAAGGCAATTATCTTAATACATTTCCTTTCTCTCTCTCTCTCTCTTTCCCCCCCCCCATGTTACAGACAGTTGTAACATTTCTGAAATCTTACATTGTTTTTATGGATTAATATATCATAATTACATCAAGCATACATTAGTACTAGTATTTAATGTACTCAAGTGTAATATGTGTCCTTTCTTTGCAGTGCAGCTCTTTTGTGAGCTGGCACTTGAAAATAAAGTGCTCTGGGTCTTCCTTTTCCCCACATATGCACTTCTCTGAGTTGCTCAAGTTTTGTGCAAAGTAGTACATGGGGAAAGAACCACGTCCAGATAAAAAGATGTTAATAAAGAAGTTATATGAGATTGGATCATGTGTGAGTTTTTTATAGAAGTTAAAAAGTCTTCTACCTACTTCTGCATTTTTCTCATTCAGCTTGGCATTTCTTTAATGTAAATTTTCCCAGCATGTGTTTCACATATGATTTTGGGAATGGGACATTGATCGATGATAGAGATGGGTCTTGAGCTGCATCCTTTGCAAGCGCATCTGCCCTTTCATTTTGGGCTTGTACTGCAGGTGCTTTTACCCACTTTATTTTTATAGATGTCCGATTGTGCTGTGATGTTAAATCATGGATATCTTGTACTATTGATGTTTTTTTTTTTTTTTTTTTTTTTTTTTTTTTTTTTTTTTTTTTTTTTCATCATTAACAGCTTTTATTGCTGCTTGGCTATCACTGTAGATGGTAAAATGTCTTTAATGAGCCTATAAAGTAGCTTGTTTTATGGCTGAAAGCTCATCTTGAAAAATGCTGTTGTTGCTTCTTAGGTGTCCCTTCCATTCTGTTGTTTCTTGTTTTGAGACGAGTGCTAAGAACACACATCCTACTTCTTCGTTTATTCTTTATTCTTGACTCATCAGTGTACACTACTGGAAATGTAGGTATACTGAGGGTTTCTTCTTCGGTAGATATTTTAAGTTTGGAATGTACTGCAGGGTGTCTTAGGTAAGGATTTCAAGACTGTTCGAAATCAAGGGTCAAGGGGGTTCTTCCATTCTGTTGTTTCTTGTTTTGAGACGAGTGCTAAGAACACACATCCTATTTCTTTGTTTATTCTTGACCCATCAGTGTACACTACTGGAAATGTAGGTATACTGAGGGTTTCTTCTTCTGTCGATATTCTAAGTTTGGAATGTACTGCAGGGTGTCTTAGGTAAGGATTTCAAGACTGTTCGAAATCAAGGGGGTACAGGTCTTTATCTATGTTTGAACCTCTATGTTTTTCTTGAGATGAAATAATGTGGCTAAGTCTGCATCTTCTTCTACTTTTAGATGGAGGGGTGGGATTCCTGTTAATACACAGAGGGCTGTCGTTGAGGTAGTTCTGTATACTTTGCTATTTGTAAGCGGAAGGGGTGTAGAAACGAAGCTAGGATTCTTTTCTTCCTCACTATCCATGGGGTGAGCCCATGCTGATGCCCCATAAAGCATTATTTTTTTTATCACGGTTTTATAAAGGATGTTTAGCATCCTCGACTGGAGGGCCCACGCTATCCTTGCGAGAGCTCTAGAAATAATCTGAGTTTTCTTTCGAATGTCCATGAGGTGTGGAATCAAAGAAAACTTTTGGTCAGTTTTCAATCAAAGAAATTTTATTTCTTTTAAGATGTTGATTCTTCTGTTATTGATTTTAATGCAAGGGAGCCTTTGTAGCAGTTATCCCGTTTATGGAAATAAGATAATATGTGATTTGGGCTCTGAAATTATTAGTTCTTGATTAATGCAGAGAGAATGGAATATGAAGAAGGTCTCATTGTTATTCTTGTCTAGTATGTCTTTTGAGTGCACATTTGTTACAAAAGCCACGTCATCTGGCTTTGAGACATGATGTGGAATTGAGCTTTGTATGGTCTGGTCAATTGTAAGAGGTGATGTTCCATAGGTCTGCATTTAGACAAGAACCCTGTGAGATATTTGGATATGAATTTCATTTTCTGACACTCCTTTAAACAGTGAAAAAATGGACTACAGCATGCTGTTTCTGTTTCCTGGTTACCATAGTGATGGCGGACGCACACACGGCTTGCTGACCTCATTGAGCACGTCTAACAGACAAATGACACAGCAGTGAGCGTTTACACTGTTCCTTCCTGATTCCCAATAGTGGGCGCTTCCATACACAAGCTTACCTGCTTTGCCAAATTCTATGCCAGGCTCGTTATATAGTCTGTCTCGTTTTCGTTTGACTCCCTCTTATACTTTACAAAATTACAGTAAAAGCTTAAGTATTCAGAAAGCTCTGGAAATGTTATATACTGGTACGTGAAAATTTCATATAGTTGATCATATATAGAATGCAATTCATAGTCAAAGGAATGGAAGGAGAAATCTAAAAATGGCTTTAAAAATAAAAACAGTCATCTGATTTATTATCAACGTGGATATAAAAAAAAATCTAAGCGTAATATTCTGTAAATGTTTTTTTTTTTTTTTTTTAATTGCATTTTGAGCATAAAAGGTGGTGTATTTTCTGATTCCTTAAACATATAAAAGCAACATGTTATCTGATTATGAGTATCCACCAAACTTGCACCAATCATTCCAGCTGAAGTTTGAAAGAGCTGCTTGCTCTTTATTTAGTTAGGTAATCAAGAGATACACATTATGAATATAGCATATAAAGAACTTAAATTACATGTCAGAATTTTTCATGTTGCATTATCATTGTGTCATGCTCATTACAATGCATTTTTCTTGTACCAGGCTCTTGGTAATTTTGTAATTACTTCTATTTAGGGCAGGTCCTAAATTTTAAAGTCTCTTGCTTATTCTGGTTGAATGCTGGATAGTGGGGCTTTTATTGTAACTTGTGTTTATTGTTTTGCAGAGTTGGATAACTGCACCAATATAGGCTATTGGCAGTTTATAAATCTTAATTAAATATATTATTCTTATCTTTCCAAACAGTATTCTTTTCAAAGTAAATATTGTCACTAGTCATTAGGATCTTTTTTTTTTTTAAGCAGGAGAAATGAAAAAATGTGCAATTTCCTCGCCAGGACCTCTCGAATACACATCGAGTATGCTTCCGATTACACTACAAAAGCATGCAAAAAGGAGGGAAAATACCTTATAAAGTATTTAAAGTGTATCATTCTATTCCATTGTTTTGCTGAAATTACAAACCAAAGAGATAAATGTTTTTATGTTTATAAAAATGTTACCACAGTCAAAATGAGCTGATGAAAAAAAAAAAAAAAAAAGTATCACTCAGTTGATATATCAAGTTGACAAATATATTTTTCTAGAGAAATAGAAAATATTCTATTTCTAGATTTTCTCTAGAAAATATAAAAATAGAATTCTATATTTTCTAGAGAAAATGTCTTGGCATGTATAGTTTTATGACAAAAAAGATATGCAGAATCTTTTTATTTGCTCAGTAACTAACAACTTCATATGATAATAGTATAACTAAATGTTTTTAATATTTTAATTGAAAGTTTTGAACTATTTTCAGTGTGTAGGTGAATTGAGTGATTGTGCCATTTAATTTTTTTGGTCATAATGAATTTCTTCTCATTGTAAATAATGTTTTAAATCTGTTTTATTGTTTTGCTTTTATTGTCATTGTCATAATGAATGTAAGTTATAATAAAATGTAGTATAAAATATCATATTTTTATTTATTTTTTTTAATTCTTCTTCCTGTTTTTAAAGCATCAGCTTTTCATATACACCAAATTTAAAATTAATAATTTATGTATACTCTATCTCTCTCTATATATATATACATTGCAATTAAATTTTTATTATAAGCTGTTAATCCATTAATATAGTTAGATTTTCACTAACATAAATAATTTTAATAAAACCCAAAACCACAGTACTGAAGAAATAAGTGCAATATATCCATTAAGTAAATTATTGAGCATCAAGACCCTTTTATTTTATTATCATGCATGCATTTATTTCAAAATAATTATTTTAGTTTTCTGTAAAAATTTTTGCTTTATTTTCACAAGTCGTTTAAATCTTTGCTTTGTATCTTTGAAGTCTTGTGGCATTCCGCTTATCATTTTCACTAATACTAGTCAATTTTAGCTTTAGTTTTAGAGTGCAGTTGGGCTTCATATCTAAAATTAGAAGTGCCAAAGCTATGTGGAAGATCATTAAGAACAGCAAAGAGAAATAAATAAATGACTTATTAATAAAACGAGATAAAGTGTAAAAAGAGTACATAAAAATATTTATAATTATAAATGAGGGCTAATCATTTTATTTTTTATTATTTTCAATGGCAGATTATGAACAGTTTTAGCAAAAATACAAGAACATAGAGTACAGCAATACAATGAAGAAAAAAAAAACAGCTGCAACAGAGTCCATTAATCTAACATATCTCTTGCCTCCCAGTAACGCTCGACGAGAGAAGTCTTGCGCAGAGCAGGACAGTGGGGTAGATGTGCGGCATCCATCACCTCTCCAGAGCTGCACAGAGTGCATATTGGAGAAGGAATGCTCGGTGCTTGTTCGAGGGGTTTTAATAATTTTGAATCTATGAAGATGATATTGTAGGCAGTCATGTCCGATGGCAAGGCAGAATTCAGCGACCGTTCTACGCCTTGGGCCATTACACAAATTCGGGATAGCATTCTTCCAAGACTTATGAGAAACACGATGATAGAGATCTTCCTGAGCACGTACTTTGATAGATCTTTTAATAAGGTCCCTAACAGTATGGAAAGGCAAAGGGCGAGAAATATTCTGCATGATTAAAGCACCCTTTTTTGCCAAGAAGTCGGCTTTCTCGTTACCTGGAATTCCACAGTGGGCAGGAACCCACTGGAGAACAATAGTTTTCTCAAGTGAAGCCAGGTTTTGTAGATAAAGTCGACAATCTAATATGGGATTTTTATCTGAAACGATAGCCAACAGAGCAGCATGGGAATCACTGAGTATAATAGCTCTTGAGAATTTTTCCAAGTGGCATGGTATTTGGTACAGAGCTGTGCGAATCGCAGCAATTTCACCGTCCAACGCAGAACTTTGGCCAACAGGCATGTAGAAAGAGGAAATTTCGGAGAAATCTCCAGCACCTGCATTAGGGCCATCAGACAGGAGGGATCCATCAGTGAAGATCCGAAGCCACTCTGGGTCAGGGTAAAAATTATTTAATACATCGAAAGCGAGGGCTCTCAAATTAGACCGACCCGTATTACGTTTCGTTACTTTTTTACCTAGGTCAAGATTAATCCAGAAAGATTTCAAATTTATTGGATTTGTATTGGAACAAGTAATTCTGGTTCATTCATTAAACCAAGTGAATTTTTTAACTGAAAAACTCTCTGTAGAAAGCCCATCTGGGTCTTTAGATTTGTAGTCAGATCTTGATTGACTTCATTCCAGAGTGAAAGACATCCAGGAACTCTAATGATCTTTTCCCAGAGAATTAAGGCCTTCTCTTGGATTACGGTTCTTAAGAGTTTATCACCAGTTAACATAAATATGGTATTAATCGGGGTGGTCTTCACGGCTTCAAAAACAATACGTAAGCACTGATTTTGAATTTTTTCTAGAGTATAGAGTACATTTTCTATGGCTACAACAAGTGGTTCCCAGCAATAAGTCAGAAGGGGGAGAATAAACGAATGATAAATTTGGAGCAGGGTTTGTCCAGTGCAGCCCCAGCAAGGCGTTTAAGGACACTGAGTCTCTTCGTAGCACGGTTGTACAAGTCCTCAACATGTGGCTTCCATGTTAATTTGCGGTCAAACGTCACACCCAAATATTTAAATTTATCGCACAATGGGATTTGGGTGCCCCCTTATATGTCAGCTGAAGATCTAAAGATTGGTGCATGAGCGAGAATGTCAGGCAATATGATTTATTTAAGTTCACCTCTATATTATTAGTATCACACCAAACTTTCAAGGCAGCAGAGAGTTTAGTCTCTAAGTTTCTCACTGCACTTTCTTTTTTAGAAACATTCCAGAAAACCAAATCATCAGTGTATAAGAGGCACTTGACTCCAGAAATCTCTAGTATTTTATAAATCAAATCATTAATATAGATGTTAAAAAGGGAGCAACTACTAACAGCTCCCCGTGGGAGACCTGTTTTTAAGATCTTAGATTTCGATAGAGCGTTGCCATACCTGACTGAAAGAGCGCTGTCACAGGAAGCCTTTAATCCAATTAAAAAATTTGCTCTAATGCCTAGCCCAGATAGTTTCAGTAGGAGGCACCCCCGCCATACTTTGTCGTAGGCGGACTTGAGGTCAATAAAAACTGCGGTCAGAACCTGTCTATTAACCAGAGAGTCCTTGACACATTGACTCAGGAGGGCAACATGTTGGTTAGTAGATCTGGAGCTTCTAAACCCCGCTTGCTCCTCGGCAAGAAGTCCGCAAGTTTCTAAGTGATAAATAAGTCTCACTATTATTTTCTCCATAGCCTTTCCCATAATACTAGTAAGCGATATCGGTCTATAGATACGGAGACTATCTCGATCTTTGTCCTTCTTATGTATGGGAATAATAATAGTTCGCCATTCAGCTGGTACAATACCAGTGTTCCAAATTAGATTCGATCTCCACCAGGTGATTTTCCATAAGGAACGCTTCTCAAAGCATAGGTCAATTCTTCTCGAGTAACGGGGGCCTCAAAAACTGAATCAGTAGAAAATTCAAATTCCGATTGCAGGAGTGTAGTTCTTTGCTTAATTCTGGACGAATGTATTTTTGCGTAAGTGTTTTTCTTATTAGCTCTACAGAAATGCTGTGCAAAAGCATTCGCTACAGAAGAAACTGAAGAAAGTTTTTTACCTTTAACTATGAAGGTTTGCTGAGGTGAGCCAGCAGGATCATTCATTAGGTTGCCTACAAATTTAAACGTTCTTTTACTATCAGTTTGGTAATTTATTTTTGAAATAGATTCATTAAATGAAGATCGTTTACTGGCAATAAGGGCCTTTCTAAAGTATGCAGATTGTTTTCTCCAAGCCTAAACATCGCAGGGTCGGGAGGTCAACTCTGCCTTTTTTCTAATCCTGTCTCTCTTAGCTTTCAGGGAGGTCAGTTCCATTGTAGTCTTGATAATTCTATAAACTTTATTAGGATTTAAAGTCAAGTTTATTATGATTAAGGCCATGTTCCATCAATTCATGAAGGGAAGGCCAATTCGCTTTCTTAAAATTCCAAGAGACCTTTGATGGCGAAAAGTGTCTTCGATCCACTTTCGGTATTTTAACTTCTGCAAGCACCTGTCTGTGTCCTGATCCAGATCTTTCAAGACGCTACGCTTTGTGAGATTGTAAAGGTCAGCAGTGACCATCAACAGATCTGGGGTTGTACTTTTTCCAGTATAATGCAGATAAGTATGGGGATCCTTTTTATCGTATATTAGTTCGAATGTAGTCGAGCTCAAGAGGTCCTGGACTCTCCTTCCGGCTTCATTTGTATCAGAATATCCCACATGGAAGAATGAGCATTAAAATCTAAAAAATGGAATGTTTTAAATGATTAACATAGGGAAAGTCGGGATGGTTACAAGGAGGGCTGTATACAGCTAGAATTTTAAAATGAGCTCCACATTTCCATACATCCAAATGTATGACTTCACTCCTATCTCCATCTCTTTTTATGATACGAAAATCAGCTGTTAAATCTTTCTTGACACCAATTAGTATACCACTAGCCACTTTTCTAAATTTTGTAAGTACGTGAAGAGAATATCCTTTAAAATGATAGTATTTTATGTTTTCAATAGTCAAATTAGCTTTCATGATAGTAAAGACATCAATGTCCTTTTCACACAGAATCTGCAAAAGCTCCGCGGGCTTGGATTGGGACAGTCCGCCAGCATTCCACTGTAACACTCAAAGAGTATGAATCCGAGAAGGATGAGACATAATGTCAGTTGTAGATCTTTTAGCCACTGTAAAGTGTTAGCAGGTGTACCACTAGGAGGTATATCTACAGCGCACCCATCATTCTAAATTATTGATAGCAAGGTATGGTATAGTGAGAATAAAAGAAAGCTTTTAAATAATATTCTTTATGGTCAAATAAAATTGTTTCATATTTTGGCTTTTATTTTATGTTGATCTTTCTTTGACCAGATCGGTAGAGGCCATAAATATTCTTCATCCTGAAGAGCTAATGTGTCAATATGGGAATTTGCTTCTCAAGTATTCAACTTTCTCTTCTAGCTCTTGTAGGCAAAAGACATGTATTCAGTATTTAATATCCAGCCTGCTTATAATTGTTGGTATGCAAATAGTGATGGACTCTCGCCAATAGCGCGATAAACAGTGTAATCTGGACATCCTGCTAAGGAGTTAATTGTGTAACTCTCTTATTTCTTTACCCTTACTTTTCTCACTCCTACAGGATAGGACAGTGATATGACACTCTCTATTATATAACTCCCTTTCGATATCTATTCGGAATACTAACAAATCTTATTCTATTTTCATGTGTTAATAAAGCATGTGTTTCACTTACAATTTCGGTCTATAACCTTTTTTGGATTACAAGTTAATTAACTGTCATCTCGCTTGAAACCACGCTGGATACAAGGTAAAAGGAATCATTTTGCTCTCTACTTTTATTAATTTGTTGTGAAATTTCGAGGCTATAAAAATGTTTTACAACAATAATAACTGCTAGGACCATCTTAATACATGGGCCCTTGCTCAGGAGCCCTATGCTAAACCACTTGCATTTCATTTCTATGAAAGGTTGTTTTAGGGGACCCAGCGCACTAGTTTGCCTTGAGGCCCATAATGCTGTCTTGCTAACTGTTAAAAGAAATGTTGTATTCGTAACATAAATTCCTGTTTCTGTTGCGATTTGATTATGGAAGAAAATACCGGAACTCAGCTTTCTGTGGGTCTCAAATGTTATTTCATGATAGGCTGTTAAATTTAAGCCCTGGAGTATGACTTCTCACTTGACTATGTTGAAGGAATTGAACGATTATTTACAGTTTAATTAAAAAATAATCTGAGAAAAAAGGTTAAAGCATTGCAAGAATTAATATAAATTTCGTTGTTAAGTTTAAAGAAATTTTATAACATTCTGGAAAGAATTTCTTTAAAGAAGATAAGTTCAACATACAAAATTAAGCAGTCATTTTTAAAAACCTATGTGGTACTTTTTCATTTTGCCGCCGCAGGCGATAAAGTCGCCAGTAATGGTACAACTGATGCCAAAAGAAATATCCTCGCTGGTAACCTTTTACGCCTCATTTTCAAAACAAGTCGCAGCCATTTCTTATCAAATTGATTGTTTCTTTCAATACTGGCGTACAATTACATAGAATTTTTACCAGGTAGTTGAATTTTATGGCCTAAGACCATTCGCGGTAATTAAGTCAATTAGGATGCAATCACACCTCTCACCCAAAGGCGAAAATATAGAAAAGGCAAAGTCAAGGGTTAAATTCATCAATTCTTATGAGAATGCACTAATGAAGTAAAGCACGGCGGTTTTACATAATTTCTGAGTAAGCTATTCGTACGAATTGAAATAATTCTTGCATTTAAACTTATATTCCAAATTAAGGTTTAACTTGAAATTAATGTAGATAATTACTGAAAGAATTAGATTTTTGTAACGTAGTTTACGTGAGAAGAGATCAATTGGGGTCACGTGATATGAACCGGCCAATCAGGATGTTTAACCATGAAAGCATGGTAAATTCTTAAATTAATGTCTTTTTACAAATTTATTGGCTTTTTACAAAATGTTAAACGATATTAAAATGTTTATGCCTTAAAAATAAAAAATTATTAGAACTAACATTTGTTAAAATTTTTTATACGTACTGTATTTTGTCGCCAGTCTGCTTGGCGAGATTTGCGCCGGCGAAACGGAAAAGTACCACTTATGTAATATCTATATTAACACATACTTAGTTTTTATAACTGTTTAAATTAATTTTGGCATGTCTATAATGAAGAAGCTTGATGTACAGTTGAAACTCATTATAATGCATTGTCAAGAAAACAAATGTTGTAACAAGTGGTAGTTTTTGTGAAAATGCGTTTGATGTACCGTCTTTAGCATTTCATGGTCGTTATTTTAGCGAGCGTGGATTGTAGTATAAAATTTGCCAAAACTGTGTGCAGAGTAATGAAGTGAGCAAATGGCATTGGCAAGATAGTGACAATGGATTGTTTCAGTGCAAAATTACCATAAATCTTTTGTTTATAAAAAGGCGCAATGCTACAAAGGTATGTAATATAAAAAGTAAGATTCGTGGCTATGTGAAATTAATTAATATGAAATTAGCAAGAATTGAGTTTGCAGGTGTGGGAAATATTTAGGATAGTGTGCAGGTGTTTAGGTTTCTGAATCAATAAAATTCGTTTCATTAATTCACTTTATAGTTATTCAGCTGTAAGAACGTAAAGTGTGTTAATGCAGCTTTTTAACAAAACTGAACAAAGATAAAATTTTTATTTCCAAAGCAAGACAAAAACTGCTTTTGGAACTGCATGTCACGTGTCACTCAGTCAAAAAATGGAACAGTACTGTATCTTCCATTCGTACTGGGCCGATTGACGAAATTCAGCTTGCGTTTTTCATGTCTCAAAATCGCGATTTTTGGATGTATGTTAGCTTCAGGAACGCCTTCGGCGCAATCGTGCGAAGTACTGATAGGCGCCTTGTTTTACACTATATGTACTGAGCCAAAATTACTGCCCACTACCCCAGAGTTCAACGTTGATATTTATGACAAACTCTTTAAGCTTGTTAGTCCTGATACATATTTTTTATTTAAAGTGAACAATAGCTACACAAAAATTATTATTTAAAATTTTTTCAATGAAGCAACGGTAGTAAAACAAGAAACCGTGTTAAAGTTATAAAATATGATTCCAAATTATTAAAAAACAAATAAAATATTAAAAATAAAATAAAAAAGGTCAAATAAAATATTGTTCCGTTTTACGGATTTCTGAGTTTGAAGTGATTGATTACAACACTTGATGAAGAATCAAAACACAATTTATTTAGCCAGTATTACTCAGGACAGTTCCAAAATCACGTTTACAGTCGTTGAAAAACTACGACAAACACGCTGAAACAATCTGCAACACAGCCTTCAGGCTATAACGGTGAAGACAGCTTCACGGCAAAGCGTTAAAGTACAGCTCTCGACTCCGTCGATCGCTCTCGGAAATCAAGAAAAAAACTCGAAGATACACTGCTACTCCGCGTACAAACAGGGTTTATATAGTTTTTGCCCTGCCTTCGAGAACATTCTGGCCGAAACCGGTAAAAATTCGTTCTAGACTGTTTTCCATCCGTCTATGGCGTATCGCAGGTGAGAAAAGGTTGCGGAGCACTGGCGTAGATGACCGAGAAGACAGTAGTGGCTTGAAGGTGGCAGAGTGGAAATCATGATGACGCAATTTAGTACAACATATCTTGAAAAATCACAATCTTTATTTTTTCCATGCATATCAAATAATCCTTTTTCAGACAAGATATTTCTTTATAATATTTGAATAGAATAACTCCCATTTTGAAGTACGACGTCATCTTAAGCAACTAAGCGGCAGCAGTGTGGATGAAAAGCGTCTTACCAGCAGGAGAGCTAACGCGGAAAAGGGCAGAGTATCATAGAACTTCAGAGGAAGAAGGGTGGGAGTCGGAAAAGTTTCAGTTCACAGTTCTGGTTTACAATTAATTTAATTGGACAAGAGGCATCTGCATTAAAACGTTACATACAGGGGCGTAGCTAGAGGGGGGTAACTGTCCCCGGGCGCAGGATCAAGGGGCCACAAACTGATGTTACGACATTTTAGAATTAAATGTTTTCCATCCTTGGCAAGCAGAAGGGGGCGCGAAATCTTCAGTTGTCCCTGGGCGCTGAAAACCCTAGCTACGACTCTGGTTACATAAGATAGAAAAGTCTGGAACCTGTGAGAAGAGATGAATTTAGGGGCAGACTACCAATTTTAGAATGTTAATTTTGAGATCATCAATTATTTTTTTTGAAGCACTTGCAAAACACCACAGCAGAAGAATGATCTACTATTTTTTTTAAAC
This sequence comes from Stegodyphus dumicola, assembly GCF_044657685.1. NCBI lineage: Eukaryota > Metazoa > Arthropoda > Arachnida > Araneae > Eresidae > Stegodyphus > Stegodyphus dumicola. The sequence goes on along the minus strand of NC_140770.1, from coordinate 266,177,627 downwards.
ACTGAAAAAAAAAACAAATTTGATGATTCACTTCTTTCACATTATCTTGGATTTATCATAAAACGATGATTTGAAGAGCTGAACTAAATTTTCCATTGAGGTTTCAGGCTGCAGGAAACTATCCTACCGACTAATTAATAACTGTAATATTTTCAGTTATTCCAACACATCGTGGGTGCCTCCAAACTATATAACGAGTCTGCATAGGTATTAATATGTGCTTTTACAGTCAGATTTTCATCAGCCCATTAAGAACGATTGATAGAAACTAAGACAGCTGGTGACAGCCTTTGCTGCGTTCCAAAAAAAGGTGATGAGGCCGTCAAGTCTGTTGAAGAAAGAGATGAAAGCGGGGCAAGTAAAGACTGAAGGTGCCGTCAAGTCAGTTCAAGAAACATGAAAACGGGCCAAGAAGAGATGAAAGTAGTCAAGAAAAATGGATGGGGCCGTCGGTACAGTTAAAGGGAAGATTGAAGCAGGTCAAGGAGAAATAAAAGTAAAGATTACTACCATAATAGAAAACAAATTCGAGGCTATAGAAGACAGAATATACACAGTTGAAATTAAATGGGAAGAAATCGAAGAAAGGGTTTCTGCTGTCGAGCAAGAAATCGATGACAGAGTTTTTGCTCCGCCAAGGAAGTTGACAGCTTGAAAAAATCCTTTGTGACTGCAAAAAATAATTCTGATGCCTTTAAATTCCTACCTGTGTCTTCTCAATTATCTCTAAATTTATCAACGAATGATGGGAAGTATACAAGACTCAGTTCCGTAAAGGGGCGGACGCAAATGAATAAGATTAGCAGTGGATGCGAAATGGATGAGACTGCCTGACATTTCACCACTTCTCTCTGAGCAGATGCAGCGGATATTCATCAAACTCTGCCTGAAAACCAGAGACTGGACTTCAGAGCTCTGTCCCCGGCGTACTGGAGCTGCGTTTCGGCGAGAAGTGTATAACAGACTATAGCAGGCTTCAGTTAACATCTCGCCAATAGAAGCCCGCAGAAAACTTCGTGCTAGCCAAGTGGAGCTAGCCACGGATGTTAAAAGTGTTATTTCATCTCGCTTTTTCGGACTGCCCTACAGAAACAAGAGAGATCCTGTCCCTGCAGTGTTTCATTGATAGTATCCGGTATCCTGAGATACAGAAAAGTAAGTCTGCGAAAGGCTGATGTCAAGGATCTAAAACGTGCATTAGTGTACGCAATGAAAATGGAGACAGCTCATCGAGCAACTCGTAGAGACCACCACCCAGTCAGAGCTAATCATATCCAAGAGCCAGTGGATCAAGTGATTCGTCATCTAACGATTTGAACAGGCTAGTTAATCTCTTGAGACGTAATAGGAGTGGAAACAAACCTACCCTTAAGTGTTGGAACTGCTTTGGTAAACGTCCAGTAAGAAGGAACTGCAGAACACCCCCAAGACACGACAGCTATGACTTCTCCCAACAAAAAGAAGAGAAACTATAATTGATAACCATCTCGCGCGGTGGAGGGTGCCAGATATTCAGAAGCCCCATTTTAAAGGGCTTCAGATTTCCGCAATGAGTAGCTCCAGTAGTAGTGTGTATATGCCGGAGCTGGCGCAGAGCCATTTACCCTCCCATAAAAACAGTACCCACTTTTAGAAATGTAATGGCTCTGTTTCACCCATATAATTTTTTTAAAACAATGGCTCTCAAATCACCCATTAAATTTCCACCCACTTTTAGAAAAGTAATGGTTCTCAAAGCCCCCATTAAAACCGCACCCACTTTTAGAAACAATGGTGTGAAAACCCTCCATTAAATTTCCACCCACTTTTAAAAACAATGGTGTGAAAACCCTCCATTAAAATCGAACCCACTTTTAGAAAACAATGGTGTCAAAACCACCCATAAAAAAACTGAACCCACTCTTAGGACGAACATGCAAAAGTCGCTGACACGGAAGGGTACCCCATTCGGCGAGCACCCCCTTTTTCTTTTAATAGTTCGAAAACTATTAAAAAAATGTATAATATATACCACCCATAGTTTACATTTGTTTATTTTTTTATTGCATAATGTCCTAAGGCCAAAGTATGAACACCATCCTCCAATATGTGTCGCTTGTCATCTTTTCCTGATAGGGCAATCTTATTCACTTGTATGGAATGAATCTCATGCTTTGTGCTCCTGATGAGATTCATGGTCCTGTACTGTACTTCCTGTGAGAACAAACAGCTTTTATAGTCCCCGAAAGATATCCTATTTTTCACTACACATTTCTTAACACCCTTAGACTTTTTAATTAGCTCTTTTTCAGTTTTACAAGCATACATCTTAGATCTTAAGCCAACGAACTCTTCCAAGATCTTCCCTGCATTTTCATCCTTCATCTTCCCCAATACCTTTTTATTGACTCGCGGTATTCCATACCTGTTACCTTCTGCATAGTCAGATGTATCAAAGTAGTCAATCATTCCTTTCATATCCTCATAAAAGTCCTCGGTCTGTATGTCATAGATGTAACTGTCAGTGTCCATGTACAATAGCTTGATATCGTCCCCGTATTTAGGCTTCATAAGATTATAATGGAAGTCGTACATCAGATGCTTCGATAGATCTAATATACTCATGCCGACGTATATTGGCTTATTAAAGATCACTTTCGTCTTGTTCATATGCACGGCGGCTAACCTTTCGTCGAAAATGGTCCTCCCCTTGAAGTTGGGCTTAGCAATGAGCTTCTCCGCTTTCTTGGGATCGCATACTAGTCTGATATCGAGTCGCTTCCTGATATTTTCCATCGTCTTGCCAAAGACCGAGTTGTTCATGAGTTTGAAGAAGTCTTTCTCAAAGTTATTGGTTGCCTTGGTCCTCATTTCAGTGTTCAGGTCTATGTATCTCTTCAACCAGGGAGACTGCTGAAACTCCAACACTTTGTGCACCTTTTTGAGCTTCATCCCCAACTGCAACAGTTGCTTCAAAACCCTGTAATGAACCACATAATGTTCTTTGTCATAGAGGGTCGTCAGTAGTTTTGGTTGTTTTGAGCCATCGGGCATCCTGCTCTCAGGTGCTAGAGGTAGGTCTGAATGGAGGTTGTGCAGATGGGCTGGGTACTGTAGGTCGCAATCGACGATGTATCCTGTGTCTGAGTCATCCGCTACTTGGGTCACATCTGACACAGTGCTCCACTTGAAGCCACCATGTGGTAGGTATTGACTCATGGCCCACCCGTAAAGGTTGTTGGCGTCAAGGTACATCAGGTAATTGGACTTCTTGTTCTCGTCATAGTCCTTCATGTACTTGTTGTTCGCCCTCCCATATCGGTTACAACACTGAGAGACACCTCCTCTGGTCCCCTTTTCTAGCATGAGTATCATGTCATAGTCTGTCAACAGCTCTAACTCGACCTCTGTGGTTTTGAGCATGGCATCCCAGGAGAGTCCAGGTGCGGTGAAGTACCATGCAGGATCCAACTTATAGGTCTTTAGACAGACATCTCGAAAGTGCTCCATGATGTCGGCAAGGATGAGTACATCAGTCTTCACATACAAATCGGAATATCCACCCAATGTCCTAATGTTGAAGGCCCTCCATACCCTTTTGGCGTGCTCGTAGTCCTCATCCTTTATGTGAGACTCATTCAATTGGTTGTAAAAGTCTTCTTGTGGGGGCAGCTTGGTCTCTTCGCATTTGTCCCACGAGTCCATGTAATCGTATGGATAGACGCCTTTTCGGGTGACGAGGTCTAGCTTGTCCTTGGGGAAGTACTTGGCTGTCTCCCTGAACTCCTTTACGTTCTTCGCAAGACTGTCTAGGCTAGCAGCCATGAACTTGAACGAGTCGACAAACCTCAACTTTATGCCAGGCAACTTTACTTTCTTCCCATCGCCTACATCTAACATCTTTGCCCCGACCTCCTTGCTGAATGAAATGTACCTCTCCTCGTTGTTCGGAATGACATCAATGTCTCCTTTCTCCCCACCGAGCTCCTTTATGAAGAGATGGACGTCGTAGCCAGAGAGGTTGTGGATAAACACCGGAATGAACGAAGGCTCTTGGTGCTTTAGGTTGCAAAGGTTGTGAGCAGGCCCTCTGTAGTTCGATTCACATTTCGCCGGATCAAGAAGATGGTCATGATCTCTGACCTTTCGGAAGTCTGGTTCATCCTTGGGTGAATAGGGGGAGGGTTTCTTCCTGATGTCTCCGCCACAGATATGGCAAACATGGGTCCTTTGGAAGTGCTCTTCATCTTCGGTGGTCATTTTAATGGGTTGCTTCTTATCATAAATGTTCTTTATCGCTAGCGCCTCAGCCTTCACTGTATCAAAGAACAGTTTGGTGGCATTGGGTCCTCTGTACGTGATTGGTGCCTTGTAGTCTGCATGTTTATACTTGATGTAGACAGTGAAGCTCATAGGCTCGTGCTTTTGATACTTATGCAAGAAGGATGCGTCTTCATTGGGATGACAGCTGTTTATCTTGTTTGTCAAGCACTCGAAGTCTCCATACATCACAAAGGGTACTCGCAATGACCTTTGGTAGTTTTTGAACCTCAGAGATTCGTCTTCCTTAGGCATTACAATCTTTACTGGCGTGTTCTTCCTACAATCCGTCTCATGAACTTGAAGGTCCTCCTCAGAGTGATAAAATAACAGGCACCTTTCACAGGGATATACTCTTTTCTCATGTTTAGTTAATTGAGCACTTATTAATTTCGACATGTCTTTTATCCAACAGTAATGACTGTTTCCTTCTTTATTCCTTGTGTACAGCAAATTGACGTGTTTGTCTTCCTTATTTTTAGTGATTCTCAATGGGTAAATGTCATTACCTTCGTATGAGTATATGCTCACCGATATGTCATTCAACTTCTCGAACCTGTTAAATACTCTGTCTTCCATCTGCACTGGGAACTCAATGCCTTCGAACTTTAGCTCATTCTCATACGGTTTATATTTGGTGACTCTTTGGGCATCTTTTTCCATAGGGTGCAGTGCAGAGAGTATTGCCCACATGAAACACTTATTATCCTCATTTTGTACGTTTATGACGGCTTTTTTAGCTTTAATTCTTTTCGGTAAATCAATGTAGGATGAGCCTCTCAGTGGGTTGTATTTATTGATCCTCACCTCAAGGCTTTTAATTCTGGCAAGCGTCCAGCCTGAACCCCTTGCAACAAACTCCTCCATTTCTGTCAATAACTTTTGGATAACCGATCTGTAATAAGCTACCAAATCAGTTGACTCTAAGATGACTTCATTTGTTGTTTTAAAGTTCATCTCCATTTCTTCCCTCATTCCGTCTTCCCCTTTTTGATAGTCGCAGAGGAACTGGAAATTAACCTTGAGACCATGCAGTCTTTTCAGATGTTTAGCGATCAGACCCCGGACCTGTGATGAAACATCGTTCAGAAAGTCTTTGGGAAGCATCAGATTGTGTTCGTTTTGGATATCATACGTCTTCAAACGAGATTCATAGGCTGTCTCAACTTCATGGGGGGTATATAGCCTTCTCTCTCGTGAATCTGAAAACAGGTCGGAGTCAAATGCGAAGTGACGGTTAAACAATACGCTTTCTATGTATGCTATGATGTCCGCCTTCCTTCCTAGCTTGGAATAGCCCGCAATACCATGCGTTCGACAAAATTCACGGAGTTGGCTGATGGTCATGTGATGCAGCGCCTGCATATATTCAAAATCATCTCTGTGTTCCACCTGGGAGGTGGCTGCCTTCTTTGGTTTCTCCGCCTTCGAACCAGAGTCCCCCTTTTTCATATAGTTTTGGTGAGCTTTAGTTTGCACGTGTTTATTTATGCTTGATTCCTTGATTAACTTTTCGCAACACCTGATCTTACGCACTCTGGTCTTCTTTGGCATGCTGAACAAGTCATTGTGGAAAGGAAAAGTGGAAAGACCGTTATGATATTGAATGAGGGTGATCAGTTCCACTTTTTTAAGGTTCGAGTATCCTCGAATATTATGTTGCCGACAGTAGTCTTTCAACTGTCGGACGGTTTTCGATTCTAGATTCATTTTTGTCTTTCTATATACTAGAAACCTTTTCTTTAAATGCTTAAAATGTTGAAGGGGTACAATCAAATTTAAAAGCATTTAAAAGGAAGACTTGCTAAAATAAACATGGATATAGAGGAAGTGTTCGAAGTAATAAGAATGCTAGGTCTAGATATGAAAGTTTCTTCAGACAAAGGATCTGTAGGAACTGAATCTCAAGAATGTGGGCATAAATATGTGATTCAAAATGATGTTGGCTGGTACGTTTGCCAGGCATGTAGTGAAGAGCTGAGGTATGACCCCAATAAACCCCCTATCAAAATAGCAGATTTGTACCGTGGAAAGGCGCAGACAGCTAAGAAGGATAGTAGAATGAAGAACCTTTCTAAATGGTTAGATAAGAATAATCTTCTTTTCGATGATGCGCTAGGGGTTGATTTTTCATCCTTTATCAATAAATACGTTGAATTGTATCCGGACCGTAAAACCTTAATCAGCAAAGACTATATCTTATACCATATGTTACGGAAAAGAGGCTACGACATCCATATTTTGGGGCTTCCATTAAAGTTACCTAAACTCAAGAAGACGCTGATTCAGAATGAAGAAATCTGCAGAACTATCTTCGAAACATTAAACTGGAGTTTTTCCCCAATAAGTGAACGATAATTTTTAATAGCCTTTGTCAGCTATTAAAAATAAACTAAATCTTTCTTATCAATCCAGCTGGTCTCAGGATAACCTAACCATTTTACTAGATACTTGTTCCCTTTCTTTTTGATGACTTTTTCGATCATATACACATCGTCTTTCTTATCATACTTTACTAGTTCATTTTCATAAAAAGTGCCTTTAACTTCATCATTATTTAAATCCTTAACTCTATAAGTGATTGGGTCGGTTTCTAACACTTCAGAAATGACGAATATTTCTTCTGTAAAAGTTGCTTGATAACCCCTTCTGAAGGTAGACTTATATATTGATATTCTTACTTTATCTCCTACCTGGTATTTAGGTTTACGTATGACCTTTTCTTTAAACAAATTGTGGTAGACTTCACCACTGTTTTCTTCTAGACTGGCTTCAGCAGGTGTCATTCTGATACTTCTGTGGTATGAGTTGTTGTAATTCTTCACTAATTGATCCAATGCATCTATGTATCTTTTTGTATTGTTAGCTGCTAAATATTTTCTGATTTTGCCGTTTAAAGTTCTGTTGAACCGTTCCACTATGGAACACTTGATTTCGACGTTTTCAGTAGTAAACCAGTGAATATTATTCTCTTTAAACAGTCGCTGCGTCTCTTTGTTAATGAACTCGGTACCCTTGTCTGTCTGAATTTTTTGAGGAATTCTTTCCTTAAAGATCTTTTTAAACGCCATAGTGACTTCTTCTCCCGTTTTTCTGCGAACTGGTATAGCCCAACCATATTTGCTAAAAATGTCTATCACTGTTAGTAAGTAGATGTTGCCATCATTAGCACTTGATAGTGGCTTTAAGAATAACAAGTCTGCCTGCCATTGGTCGTCAATGTGTGATACGTAAGTTCTCCTTCTATTAAATTTACGGATAAGTGGTTTGTGTTTGGTGTAAACATCTTGCTGGTGTAAGAACTCTTCGACGTCCTTTCTGGGAACACGAGTCTTCCTCTGAAGCTCCTTGATGCCGCAATATCCAGTTTCAGGATCATAGTACACGTCTCTCAGTCTAGGGGTGTTCTGAGCTACCCCGTCAACTTTAAAAAAGAGCTTTTCTTTGATCCACACTCTTCACACATACCTTTCATAATAGGCCTTCCGTTGCTTGTTACCGAATTTTCAGCCTTTAGCGTACCTGTCTTCTTTTTACAGGCCAAGCAATATGTCACAATAGCACCTAGTCCAAAAACTCTTTTTGCTTTTATGATAGGTCGGATAACAGCCCTTGCTTGTTTTTCCCCGAGTGGATAAAAACCACTGTTTGGGTTTTCAATGGCGGCTAAATCCTTTAAAAGCTCTTCATCTGCAACATGTCTCTGTTTGGTGTCTTTTGTTTGACTGTATGATATGTCATGCTTCTTGCATGCTTTATCTACTCTGTTGACTCCTGGATCCCCCCTAGTCAATCTTTTAGAAAGCTTCGTAAAAGGTCCGCAGTATTGATACCCAGGAAGATGCATTTCTGGTGGGTTGAGCTTGTCTTGCATCCAACCGACTAAATCTCCACCCTTCTTTTTCCAATCTTGCTTACTCATTTATTAAGAATGTAAAATTATTTTCCGTACCCGTTCAAGCCTTTCTCCTTCAAATATTTTTCCATGGGGAAGTACTTTAAGTCCTTAATAAATTCTTGCTCTTTAATCAATGCTTCCTCCTCCGAAATAGTCTTTGCTCTCAAGCCATTTAGTAAAGACTTATAAAACTTGTAGGCAAACTTGTATTCTTCTTTCCGTTCAGAGATATGCAAGGATTTATCAATAATCTCTATGACACTGGCCACGATGCTCAAGGATGCTAAGGGAAGCAGAGCGAAAGCAGTCAAACTCGAAGTACCAAACAGAAACTTCGCAACTGTCAGAGACAGACTAACATCACTGTAGAATTTGTAACTCTTCCTGTATACGTACAACCACGACTCTAATTTTTGTTCCATGCTTTATTTAAAGAATCAAAACATTTTCTATACCTCATCTCAGGGTTCACTAAATCAAGCATGAAAAAATCATGAGGTTTCGTGACACACTTTTTGTACATACTATTGAACTCCTCGCTGGTGAGACTACCATCGATTTCCCGCAGGATTTGTTTAACCTCTCTTGGCTGGAGTCGGAAGAAGATAAAGTAGTTACAGTTCTTGCGTATGTTGATGGGTGTTGAGTAATATGATTGCGATATATAGATGATGGAGGCATTTTTCTTTCTACCTCTTATGAATAGGTCCTCAATGACTTTTTGCTTCTTTTCAGTCACACAGTCATCGAATACCACTAGATTCTTAATGTTAGGATCAAGGTCATCCACTGTAATAAAATCGCCCAACTCTGACGTGAATAATGTATCCTTCTTGAACTTGTGAAACATTTTTAGAAACCTTTCTTTATCAACCTTCTTAATTTTTTTAAGGTTATGAATATCATCTTCCTCTATATCATTAAACTGCGTGTATGTTTCTTGTAGAGATGAATACTTGGGCTCGAAGATGTCTTTAGCACATACGTAGAGATTGTCAAACTTCAACCAATCGTAGATGAAGTTAAGAAGCAAGTTCGTCTTACCACACCCTGAAGGTCCGGTGATTAAAAGTCTGAAGGGATGTTTGGGTAGCAAAGGATGCTGATCAGCATATGCAAACTCTTCAGGTTGCGTGTAATTCTTTATTCGAATCATATCTTTATTTAAGGTGAAAATATTTGCTTTAAGGCAAAAAATATTTACTTTAAGGCAAAAACATTTACTTTAAGGCAAAACTTTATTTGCTAAGTAATAAAGATGAATCAATTAGAAAAGGAACGCATTGAAAAGATAAAGGGGCAGATACTAGCCCAAAAAAGATTGGGTGAGTTACAAAAAGATCTTAGAAGAAAAAACGAGCAGCAGCTTCAAGAAAAATTAGGTGTTCGAGAAATGTTAACAGAGTTTCATAAGCCTGTGACAGAAGAGATGACTAAGCAGGAAGTATCTAGAAACAAACACCTTAAAGCTGTTCAGGATGCAATACAGGAAATATCCTCTCCATCGTTAGAGTCCACAACAATTCCAGAATTGGATTATGGAATAAAAGATTTGGAGCGCAGGATTTATAATTTAAACTTAAATAAGGATATCGACGAGTCTTTCATTCGGGAAGAGGGTTTTGAACTACCATCGGAATTAGTGAACAAAAGTGAGGGCGAGCTGAATGAAATCATAAAACGCGCCAACGACAGAAATAAAGAATTCGGAACTAGAAAAGGGCCTATGAAAAAAGAATGGAAGAACAGTGCAGAAGATAATGAAGATAGGAAAAACTATTTAAGAAAAGAGTTGGACAAGTTCGACTACAAAATTCAAATGATGAGGAACTATACAAAAGCACTCAAAACACTCAGGGATGGAAATTATTATTCAGGCGAGGGTATCGATAGGGTGGAGCTGCTTTCGCGACTGACGGATAAAAGATGTGGAGGGAATAAAAGTAAAACGCTCTACAATAAAATCGTTACTCTGTTGGATGCGCTTTTGAAAAAGGGTGAGCTAACTAATGATTTTGTAAAAAGCTACTACGCAAAGTTTTTGAGCTAACTAAAATTTTCTCTACATATAATAAATGAGTAACTACATTAAAACAAAAGTGCATCTGACTGATCATCAGATCAACAAGTTAAAGACTGCACACAAGAAAAAAGAGGAGGTCACTCTACAGATCAATACCTCCAAGGCGCCAAATCATGATCTATATCTTACACAAACACAGATCGAGCAACTAAAGAAGGGCAAACGCATAAAGATCAGCAAAACACAACTGGAGACAAATGGTGGATTCTTGCCTTTTCTTCTTCCCATTCTTACTACTTTAGCTACCGGTGCTCTTTCGGGGGCAGCTGGATGGGGAGCCAAAAAGATTATGGATAAAGTAAGCGGATCCGGTTGCGGGGGAAAGAAAAAAAAGGGGAAAGGCGTTCTACAAAACTGGGAATCTCGAACAAAATGATTGAGGAATGCATGAATGGTGAGAGAGGATTTCGTGGCGTCTTCACATCAGACTTGCTACCCAAAAAGATGAGAAAGTTTGAAAGTGGAATTATTAATTTAGACTTGTCGACAGGGCCTGGAACACATTGGGTGGCTTACTACAACGATCCAAAAAATAATTTTGTAGAATATTTTGATTCATTCGGAGACTACAAATATAAAGGTACTACTTTAAAGGATGACACTATCCCGGCAAACATATTTCATTACCTGAGAACATCAAACAAAGAAGTTCGGTACAATTCAAGCTTCCTGCAGAAACCCACATCTGAGCGTTGTGGCTACTTCAGTATGACATACATAAAAAAGAGAAATAGAGGACACCCTCCTTGGGACATCTTATACTCCCTAACTCAAGAACCAAGTGATCATAATGAGAAGAAAGTGCTACTTTAATGAAACATGTGTGTTATTTTAATAGGTAAAAGCCCATTAAAATAAAAAAAAATAAAATGCTTATAATAAAATGACTCTGCTTATATTAAACTCAAAAGACTACCCGAAGTCAGAAGACTTTACTGTCGAATACGCTACGCCTCTGAGAATCAAGAGGGTTGCTTTGCAATCATTTTCCTTATGGGTTTCATGGTACAACATTTGCAAGGCCTATGAGAACAACATGCTTTCATTCTATGATGGAAGCCTTTGGTATGATCTAACTATTCCGGATGGAAATTATACTCTGGGGGAGCTAAACGATTACATGATGCAGTACTTCAAGGACGAAAGTCCTCCCATACAGTTTGGCGTGATATTCGCTCGACAGAGATTTGTGATAAAACTGAAAGAACACTACAAGCTTGATTTATCAAAGAGTAAGCTTCATGAGATTTTAGGATTTGAACCAAAGATTTACGAAGAAGTGAAACAAGAAGCCAAGTATGTGGCTAATATTTCTCGAAGCATCGATGATATTCATATCCATTGTGATATAATAGAGGGAGCTTATTTGAACCAATTTGCATCAGAAGTTATCCATTCTTTCACACCGGCTCAAGAGCCAGGCAGTTTGCTCTCTAAAGATTTTGACAGACCTATCTTTTTTAAGACAAAGAGTAACCACATATATAGGATCAGGATGCGTCTGACCAATCAGGATGGTGAACCTATTGAGCTCAATAATCAAAGGGTACTTTACAGGTTGCTGGTGGAGTGAAGAAAATTTTTGTACTTACAATAAATGAACAGACATAGACTTTACGGAGCAAGCAAGAGGATACAAGGGCGAGGTTTCTTTGGGAGAAAGCTTTTGAACCTAGCTAAGAAAGAGGTTGAACAAGAGGTGCAGCAAGCAGTGAATAGTAAATTGGAGTCAATCCTTAATAAAACGATTAAAAGAGGCACAGGTTTAAAAGTAGTGAACGAAGCTAAATTAGAAGCTATCCTTGGAAAGAATATGAAGCGAAAATAATTTTACTGCATATAATAAAGATGAACAATATTTGGGAGTTGAAACAAACGTCAGAAGACGTCATCAGAGATATAGAAAGTTTTGAGTATAGAGAAATCAAAGAAACGCACAACACTCAAGATACGAGTGAAGATGCCACGTATAACTTTCACATACTCGATACAAACGCTAAAATTCTCTACTCCAAAGGATATATTCACCAAGAACTCAGAGTCCTAAAAGCAAATGGAGATTCTGTAGGGGAAGAGAACGTGACATTGGTGAATGGTGGAGGTTTACTCAGGAGAAGTATCATGACCATCGGTGCCTATGAGATAGATTCAGATGTGCATGACACATCCTTGATGTTACAGGTTATGGGTTTAATTAACTTCACACCTGATTATGCAACTTCGGAAGCGACCAATATGTTTTACTATATAGATACCTCCGATTCTACCGAGAGAGGATCGTTCAAGTTTAACGGTGCCCTTACCGACGCTACAACAATGACAAATTTTTTCACTAACTTAAGAGTGAATGATGACCATAACGAAGGTTTTACCAAAAGATGGATGTATACCCGAGATAGTCAGTCTGTGCACATATTTATACCGCTCAAATACATTTTCGGCTTCCTCAATGATTATGAAAAAGTCATTACAGGCTTTGATGTAAAATTTCAGTTTCAAAGAAACAGTCATAGGAACATGTTGTATACAAATGTACCTAATCCTAAATATAAAGTACAAGTCAAGAAACTTTCGCTTTGGCTACCTTATGTTAAATTCAATTCTTCTGTTGATGGTCAGTTTACAAAACTGATTCTGTCGGACCAATCCATCGACATTAACTGGAGGCAACCTAGAGTAGTCAAGTCCAACATTTTAGAAAATAGCAGCGGATCATGCAACATACCCGCCACTACTGATGAAGTGATGAGCCTTTACGTTGTGCCCCAATATGATAAAAGAAACGAAAACTTTTCCCAAAACAACATGCTGTTCGATAACTTAAACATGATTGATTGCTGGCTTATGGTCAATAACGTGAGGGTGCCAAACATCAATTATACTATGGACTTTGAGAAAAAAGATTATTCGAGACTCTACGCCGCTCTCTTAGATGCAGGGCTTAACAATATCACTTCCGAAGCCGGATGTCTGATCAACTATGAAACCTTTAGAAGTCTCTATCCAATCATATGCTTCAACTTATCTTTTCACGAGCCGTACGTAAATGTTAGCAACCTGATGATTGAATTTCACTGGAGACTGAAGAGCAGCCCTGATGATAAGTATGTATTTTACTTTGTTTTGAATGAGAGAAAGAGATGCAAACTCAATATGGCAGAAAAGAAGATCATAGTGTTGAATACTTTAAGGATGTAATATTTAGAGATTATTTTTAGATTTTAATAGATTGTAATCTATTAAAAACTTATTTATATAATAATAAAGATGGCTTGGTATCCTTTTGGAATATACTATCCCAGAAAAGCGGTGGGTCTTCGCGGTCCACCTGGAATAGGGTTTAAACTCACAAACGATGGGAATTATGATATGGAATACAAGGTGCTGAAAAACTGTAAAGATCCAGTAGACGCCAACGATGTCACCACGAAGTCCTTCGTTTCCGGAGAATTGGAGGATTTAAAGCTGGAAATTAGGACACTTTATGATGTTATGACCAACAGAATAGAGGAATTAAAGCTGGAAGCTAGGAGAAGTAATGATGCTATGGTAAACAGCTTTAAAAATTATTCGTCAGAGACTTCGAAGAAGCTTAAAAGCTTGGAAATAGGATTCAAGCATACTGAAGAAAAATTACAGGAATATACTCAAAGTGTTTATATATGCGCAGATCCTCCTGAAAGCGGGTACAGCAGCTCAAAATTTCAGAAGGTGACATTTACTTCGTTCAGTAATAATTTACTGAATGGAGCACTCATGACATTGAATGAAAGTGTAAAGGCTAAAATAACCTTCTTCGCACTCATAGATAATAATGGTACTTATCTTGAAAGTGTGGTTGAAGCTCAAATTTTTAACGGTAATAAGATGCTGCGGGAGTTCAATTATAACACCGAACAGGTATCATTTATAAACTATATTAAGAAAGATAAAGAGATACAAGTATTCGTTAAGACTAAGGACCTAAAACCTTATGTATACTTGAAAGTAGAAATTCTTTTGTGTTTATAATAAATGGCTGACGTAAATTGGAACGATATTTCGAAGACCGGTTTGTTGGAAGGACAAATCAGGGCATTACAACAGAATATAAGTTGGTCGCTCGTGAGTCGATACTCGACTCTTTCGGAGGAGTTCATCGAAGAATTCTCAAATCAGGTGAACTGGAAGGTCATTTGTCAGTATCAGACGTTATCAGAACCATTTATAGAAAAACATGAAGGTTTAGTTGAATGGTATGAAATCTCCAAATACCAGAAATTGTCGGAACCCTTCATGGACAAATATGCCTATAGTTTAGACTGGGAACAAGCTTGCAGGTACCAAAAGATGACAGAACCTTTCCTCGATAAACATATAACAAAAGTGCATTGGATAACAGTTTCCCACTACCAAGTACTGAGCATAGACTTCATGCGGAAGCACAAAGACTATATCGATATGGTTCTTATCTCTTCCCAACAAACACTCACTGAAGATTTCATGAGGGAATTCGCAGAACAGCTGGAATGGGAACGAATTGTCAGATATCAAACCTTTAGCGAAGAGTTTATCTTAGAACACCAGGATAAGATAGACTTTTGTCATCTGATGACTTATAAACACCATTTACTATCGAATGCCTTTTACGAGATGCACTATAAAAAACTGATTTGCATCCTTCTAACTAACATATGCAACAGAAATTTATATAGATATAGCAGCGAAAATGAACCTTAAACCTAGTAATTTTTAATGCTGTGTAGCATTAAAAATAAAATAACTACCCGCAATTTGTTATGATCGTGTTTCCGTTTTCAACGTCCCGCGTGGGGAAAAAAAAATCGAAGCGAACGCTGATGAAATGACCTTGGAGTGAAACGTGTTCCTAGCTTGAGGAAATGATAAGTGCTTTTTTTTATTCTATCGTATACGTCACGACCTTGACTGCGTCTAAATGCGTAGTATTAGAAAGTGACAACAGATGGCAGCACCTCACAAAACATGTTTGATATGTTACATTTATAAGATAGTTAGCAATTATTGAATACGGGTACCCTGGCTGAACGGTTAGCGCGCAGGACTACTAACATCAAAGTCCCAAGTTCAAACCCCGACCTCTCCCGGATTGATGTCATTCAATCCGGATTGATGGTCTTAACCTAGCCAAAAAGACATGTCAGCTTACTCTCGCCGTTGAACCAATAGAGTAGCATTCACCGTTATTCCAGCTTACTCTCGCCGTTGAACCAATAGAGTAGCATTCACCGTTATTCCAGCTTACTCTCGCCGTTGAACCAATAGAGTAGCATTCACCGTTATTCATAAGTGGGATCCCCGACGCTAAAGCGTCAGAGTCTTACAGTGTATGTCCTCTATGTTGTCCTATATATGTTGTATATATGTCCTATATATGTTGTATATATGTATGTCCTATATATGTTGTGTGAGAGGTGGCCTGTGAGCCCTGTGAGTCCAGTCAGACCACAACTCCAGGTGAAGGGCGCTGCGCCCTCCACTGAGAAAAAGTTGGAGGGCGCTGCGCCCTCCAACCTCTACATTGGGAAAAAGTATGATAGCTTATCTTATCATGATGGTAAGGCCGTCTATATTTACTGTGTATGTGCGTGTTGTAATGGCTGTTCGCTCAAAGTTTAGTCCAATGGGGGAGAGTGTCCGCGGGGTCCTTCGGTCATGCTTGCGGGGCCTTCCTGGCTTTGTTCTCGGTACCTCGGCGAGCGAGTCCTTGGTATCGTTGGTGAGTGTCATCATAGTTAATTACTACAGCTTATGAATATACTGATCTCAGAGTCATTTCAAACGAAGGTTTCGTAAAATTTCGAGGGGTCTGATGAAACCTAGTGAATATTAAAAACATTTAAAGAGATGGATTCTATATGTAAAGATGGCAAATATTTATGACTTATTCGGTGATATTAGAGCTTTATATAGCTCAGGTAATAACAGCAGAATGTGCGGCCTTGCTAGAATGTGTCAGCATTTACTGACTGCTGTTGAAGAAGAAACAGATATGAATAATAATTATCCTGAAATTCATTCGCTAATTTTAAAATATATTATTCAAATGTATCAAATACTACACGAAGAAAAGAATAGTAAGGTACAGAATATGGGTTATGACACTCTATCAAAAATGACCAGATTTCTTTTGTGTAACTAAGCCTACTTTATTTTTTAATGACTCTAAAACCATTAAAAAAAAAGTTATTGCTCAAATTTAAACATGTTTCCAGGTTGGGCTTTCCCGACATCTTTACTTCCTAAATAAACAAAATAAAGAGGTTTAATGCCATTGAGCTTTAAATAATCAGATGCTTTGTTATCACATCGCTTCGGTAAAGATACAACACACTCAGGTAAATGGACTATTATTTTTTTACCATACTTTGTGTTTATTTCTCTAATTTCTGTAACCGGATACTTTTCATTGATATTAAGTTCGCTCATTTTCTTGAACTCATTGAGAGAACTAAATGTGTTTAATTCTTGTAACAATTCCATCTTTACATATAGAATCCATCTCTTTAAATGCTTTTATTATTCACTAGGTATTATTAATCAATTACCCATTGTCTCTCCTTTGACGCTCTAGAAGCCATACATAAAGGTGCACTGATGGTATAAATTAATACCCTCACTAAATATACCATGCCAGTGGATTATGTGGGGGACGAATGTCCCCTTGCAAAAGAAGCATGCGATGAAGAGGAAAAGTGGCGTTTGTAAAAGCGGCGTTTTGGAAAAGTGGGTGGAAATTTAATGGGTGATTTGAGAGCCATTGTTTTAAAAAAATTATATGGGTGAAACAGAGCCATTACATTTCCAAAAGTGGGTACTGTTTTTATGGGAGGGTAAATGGCTCTGCGCCAGCTCCGGCATATATACACTACTGCCAGTAATACTCTCTTCATGATGGGAAATATTAATGGAGTTCCTTATAGTATGCCCATCGATGCAGGAGTCAATGTTACCATCATCCCAAAAGATCTGGCTCAACAACTGGAAGGTAAACTGTTCTAGAGGCCGGGATTACCCCACAGACTGTGTTCGATGATAAAGCTGAGACTGATGGAAAGTTAAACGTTAAAAACGTTAACCTCCCATTTAGAAGTGCCGCCTACCATCATATGATATACGTAGCAAATATTATAGATTCTTGAATACTCGGATTAGACTTCCTATTGAAATACAATACTTTTGTAAAAAGTTCCAGAACTGTAAAATGCGTCTTTTTTGGAAAATAAATGTTATCAAGTTATCATTCATTCTGTCTGCATTCAATCCATTAAGCTGCATTCAGACGCCTGTATAAAGAACATAAGTAGTTTAAGCAGAGCTGCGGTTCCAGGCAACCAATCTGTGCTACATCATAAAATCTGATTTAGGGCTGTTGGCATAAAGTTCGAAGTTTTCAACTTTATGTCGGCTTTGAATAAGCGTCGACCAATCAGAGCGAACACGCGAAACATGATTGGGAAAACAGAGCAGGAAAGCTGTAGCCACAATCCAAAGCATGCTCGAATTTAGCTTCTCTAAGTGGGTGCGGCTTAGACCGTTACTAACGGAATGTTGTTTCGGTGGTGATGCTTAGACCCTGTGTGGCAGGTGTGAACGGAATTGCCGCATTTTATTCCTTGTGAGTATGCCTCTGTGACATTCACGTTGCCATAAGGTTGTAAGGTTGTAAGGTTGCTGTAAGGTTGAAACCCGTACGCACTTAACAATTTTTAATGTAAGTAGTGATGTTGACAAGTACGTGAATGAGCAACTAGTGACAGTCTTTGCTGCTTTCCAAGAAAAGATGATAGAAGGCGTCATCTCCGTTAAAAAGGAGATGGAAGCAGTTCAAGAAAAGATGGAAACGCGCCGAGAAAAGATGGAAGGGACCTTCAACTAATATCAAGAAAAGATGAAAGTAGGCCAAGAAAAAATGAAGGAGGCCCTCAAGTTAGTTCAAAGAAAGACTGAAGTACGTCAGGAAAAAATGAGAAAAGAAGTTACTGCCATAATAGAAAACAAATTGAAGCTATGGAAGGCAGAACTGACACAGTAGAGAATAAAGATGGAAAAACTGAAGAAAGTACTTCTGCTGCCAAATAAGAAATTGGGAAAAGAATTTCTGCTGTCAAACAACAAATCGTAAAAGGAGTTTTACAATCGAATCAGAAAAATAGTTCCTGCTGTCGAATAACAAACCGCGAGCAGGAACAAAGCAAAAACCTTCGCTGTCGCCAAGTAAGTTGAAAACTTGAAGAAATTTAGTGACAGCAGGAAACATTTCTGAGGGCTTTAAATTCCTATCTGTGTCGTCTCTGTTGACTCTCTATAAAGCTATTCAAGTATGATAGAAAGATTTCCTGGCAGGTGTACAAAACTCAATTCTGTATAATAGCAAACGCAAATGGCAAATGGATGGGATTCCGAAATAAAGACCCTCCATTTCGCTACTTCTCTGAGAGTAGCAAGTATCCTTCAAACTCTGTCCGAAAACCAGAGGCTAGATTTCGAGGCTTTATTCTGGGTGTTAGGGCTGCGTTTTGGTGGGAAGTGTTTAAACGACTAGCAACGAGCAGGATTCAGGTGAATAGCGGGCTAACGGAAACACTCCATCAGGAACTTTCCACGGATGTTGAAAGGCTATCTCATCTCGCCTTTACAGGTTAGCCGACAGAGACAAGGAAAAGTACACCGAATTTTGATGACCTAAAAGTTCACTAAAAATGCCCTTAAAATGAACTTCAAGATGAAATTTTTTTTTCGAACAGTGATGCCATTGCTCGCTTTGAAATCGATGAGTTTGTTAATGGAAAAGTCGTTAAAGTTTACAAAATATGAAATAGATAATTAAAAAAATTCCAAATTCTAAATTTGGGCTTCCAGATGCCCATATTCCATGGAAGATTACGTTATTCAAAATTTGATGTTTCTAAGTACCGCTGCTTTTTCACAGTGCGAGAAACATACATACATTCATGCGGATTCTTCATTATTTAATTTCTTTTTTCTTTATGTATAACGCAGGGCTCTAATATTTGTTGGCAACAATTTGATAAATGAACCGACATTTATAGTGAACAGACGCAAAATGCCAAACGAAATTAATAGCTCTTCTGGGCAAATTGCCCCTTTGGGCTAATAATAAAGGGGATTTATAAAAGTAGAAAAACGTTTTGCTGTAAGTGTGTAATGCCAAGAATGTACCTGTGGAATAGCTTTCTCCTCTTTGTATGCAATCTTATGAAAGTGAACATGCACAAAATATCTTATAAAGCTGAGGAATGCCGGTGATAAAAAATTCTTAGAAGTGGCACTTATATTTTGTGGAAATTGCCTGTCGTGTTAGACAGGATTAACGAGCTAGATAATCAGCTTTCTGCTGAAAGGACATGCCTGCCCAGTAAGAAGAAGCTCAAAGGGGTAGAGACAGTCTTATTTCAAAAGTAACTTTATTTTTAGTGTAATTACTAGAGTATGCTTAAATGCTCAGAAATGCCTAAAAAGACCCTAAAAGGCCCCAAAAATGCTTTAAAAGACAACTATATTGAAAAAATTACAGAAAAAATAAATGCATATGTCATTAAAATTCCGGGCTTTGCTTATGGCTCACTCCTATGATATTATATGCGGTATAGTCGCTGAACACTGGTAATTCCCCATGGTATTGATTCCCGGAGAATGGGCTGACTGCATGGATTTTTTTAGTGGTTTCCCCATATATAGCCTGATTACGAGCCAGTTTCCCTCAGAAAGTTCATCAGGAAAGCATCCTTTCATTTAGCCAGATAACCGTTACGTGCTTTGCCATAATCAAATAAAATCAAAACATAAGGAGGCAAGAACTTATTATTTTTACCAGCTATTAGATAAATAATTAAGCCCTTTAGATTTAAGTACGCAAGTACTTCTCATTTATTATTAGATAAATAATTAAATGTTTTAGATTTAAATAATTATTTTAAGCGAAATAAACTGCCCCCAAAATTTTTAATAGCAATTAAACTTACCTTACAAAAATTCCTTCCCAGACGAAGAAGAAAAAATTTTGTCTTGCTAAAAACTTTCAAAATACAACTGTCTTAAATTTACAAAGATATGCTGTTTTGAAGCAAAAATTAGATGCACGTGGAAGTAAAGATGGTTAGGTTATGTTATGTTAATTGATTAAGGTAAAATAGCTCGAGGGTTATGTATCTATGAGGAGAGAAAATTCATGGCTATTTTTTTTAAAGGGAACTGACTGATATCCACATTACGCATGGCTCGTATCCGCATTACGCTACGGAAATTCCTATGCATCCAATTCGTACATTAGGATTCGAGTTCGGGTCATACCGCTTCGGCTGAGCATCTTTACCGTTCGGCCGCTTGTGGGCCCCAGGAAATAAGAAAAACTGCCGTGACACTGTTGTGAGTATTCAAAATTGTGATTTGGCTAGAAGAGTAATAGATAGTTGATAGTTGACGAGGACACGCCCCCGTCAACTATCAACTATCTATTACTTTCCGTAGCGTAATGCGGATACGAGCCATGCGTAATGTGGATATGCACATTAGAGTAATAGATAAAATATAACGCAGTAATAGATAAAATATAAAGAGTAATAGATAAAATATAACGCAGTACATCGGTTGCGAAAGGCAAATGTCACTCGTAGGGTACGCATATGTTCGAAAAACTTCTTGCTTCAGGTGGCCCCCCCCAAAAAAAGTCTGCACATGAAAGATCAGGTTAACATTTTGTTACGAATTTTGCACTTAAATAGCTAATCTTAGTACAGGGTGCGGCAGCGTTCATAGCATAATTTGACTTGCGTAATTCACTGATGTAATGCATGAATGCGCGCCAGCTCGTGCCGCATTCGTGTACTAATGAGCTGCCATTTCGAGTGCGACAGTGGTATGGATCGGTGGAGTGCAGAGCATCCTGCCTTTGCTGTTGAAAGTTATTTCAAGAATAACTACTCTGTTATTGCTACCCAGCGTCTATTTCGGCAACATTTCAACTTGGGACGTCATGAGAAAGTTGACGGACCATTGAAGGTGGGTAATTACATTTCTAACAACAAGTTCTGTTTGCAATGGCAAACCAGGAAGAAGTGAAAGAACTGTGCGAACACCAGAAGCCGTCGAAAATGTTCGTCCTGCAATATTGGGTAGCCCAAAAAGATCTGCTTGTGGTCAATCGCAAACTTTGCATATGGGGGTCTGATCGCTCATTCAGGACAATATTACATGAAGATATCCATTTTCACCCATATAAGCTGCAGGTTGTTCAGGAAATTAGGCCTCGTGATTGGTTTGCACGAGACACATTTTGCTTAACCATACGTGAACTCCTTCGCCTAAATCCCCAAATGTTGCACACCATCCTGATGTCAGATGAAGCGCATTTCTTGGCCCTTACATTTTTTAGGATGACCGCGGTGTGGCTGTAACTGTCACCAGTGAACTCTACCTAAAGATGCTGCAAGACTTCGTTCTTCCCCAATTAGGTATGATCGATGTGGATGTGGAACAATTATGGTTTCAACAACACGGAGCGACCTCGCATACAGCCAGAATTTGCATGGATTTCTTGCGACAGACATTTCCAGGTAGAGTAATTTCCCGTTTTGGTGACATTTCCTGGCCGCCTCGCTCACCTGATCTTTCATGTGCAGACTTTTTCCTTTGGGGCCACCTGAAGGAAGAAGGTTTTCAAACACGTTGAGCGATCATTCCTGAGTTGAAGGATCGCATTAAAACTGCCGTCGGCAATGTCCCAGGGAATACGTTACGCCGAGTTATGGCAAGCTTCCAACGCCGCCTAGATGAATGTGCTGTGCAAAGGGAGAATCATTTGACAGGCATCATTAATAGTTTATTAATTACATATAACACTATTAATTATTACAATTACAATTAACACAATTAATAGTTAAAGGTGTAAAATACTTACACCTTTAACTATTAATTGTCATAAGAGGTAATAAATAAATTACAGTTACTGCCTTATGGTGTGTTTTTAATATCCTACTATGAACGCTGCCGCACCCCGTACATATCCTGACTTGACTGCATTTTTACTTATTTCATATAATTTGAAGAAGTGTTGCTTTCAGAAAAAATAAATGCTAGAAGTGCGTAGATAGCTAATCTTAGTATAATTATAGTTAAAATTGTTTTATTTCGCCGTGCAATGCAGCGAATGACAAATTTTAAGAGAAAGATACACGGGAAAAGTAAAAATACAGCAGCACGTGCATTTAACATTGAATAAAAGTTTATTTCGGTAATTTATATTTAATTTGAATAAATGTAATTGATAGCTATGTTAGCTGTAACCATAATTCTACTTTTTTGCTTTCCAGAAAACCTGAGGAGCAGAAATTACTAGAATCTCACACGACCGATAGACAGTCGGAACGCGTCGTGCATTACTTGCACAACAATCGCGCCATATCAACGGTAATTGGAGATTTCATCTCAGTTGTTTAGTTAGCTGCTGTTAATTACTGTTGATCGGATTAGCTTTCTCTGCGCTGTGGATTGCCTTCTATTTAACGTTTTAATAGTTTGAAGTATAGCTACTGATTATATTGCTTGATATTGTGATACTGTAACTGAGGAAAAATCCAACGTTCTGTTATATTTCTTTTGATAAGAATAAATTTTATTAACCTTTTATTGGATTTGTGCATTCAACCTATTACAAGAATACGCACGCAACAATATGCAGATTCAAAAACGGAAGAATTAAAAACAACCATTACCATGGCAGAAGTTCAAAAGTCTTCCCAAGGTAAAAAAAGGTAAAAGATAAAAGGAGATAAAAGAAGAATAGAAATAATTTTAAGGTGTTGGAACTAAATACAACCGAAAGTTGTTGGGAAAGAAAGTGATGGGAAAAAAAAAAAAAATCAAATTGCAATGCATTTATTAATGATATTAGAACAACTTAAATCATCGCAGCATGGGTCAATTTGTTGGACTATAGTTTCGTAGAATATAAAGAACCTTTTTCTTCAGCTGAAAGAGAGAAAATGACGAAGAAATGTGTGCTTGTTGCATAATGTTTTAACATTTGCTCTTCAGTTCTATTACAGATTATCTAATCTATATGGCACGCCCATTTACACTAAAACAGAAGCAAGAAACACATTTATACCTCAATGAAATAATTAAAAGTAAACTTCTGAAAGCTGGCAATGAATAACATTAAACGAACTAAAATCTCGTGCTCAGAAAAATTCACAACTATAAAATGCTAATTGTAACTTAACGCAAAATAGCTTATAAGCAACCAAAATATACCACATCTCTTTGCCTGAACAAAATCTCAAGATACGGAATTGTGATAAGTAAGTCTTATTAATATTTGAATATTTCTTAAAATTCTTTCAAATCTGAGAGGAAAGCACAGCTAGATGGATATAACTGAACACCATATGGTAGGACAGATGGAATATACTGTAAATCTGCGTTTTTCTAAAGATGGATTTGTAAGTTCTATCACGGGGCATTGAATTTATGGAGATTTTTGTATCCTTTTGCTGTTTCAATACTACAGATCGAACAAAAATACGCACATTTCATAATATAAACCTTTCAAAAATAAATAAATAAATGAACAAAAATCTGAAAGCTTTCAGATTTTACATTAAAAGCCCAAAAGGGCGTTTTTTAACGTTTTGTGTGTTACCTTTATTTATCATAAATACCATTTCTTCACACTTAAGCCATAAAATTCGATTCAACAGTAATATCGCAAAATAATTTAAAAATTAGCATATCTTTAGAATTTCCGATACACAGTCTCGCGTGCTGGAGATAATTTTTTTCCCCGTACAGTGCTGCCATTTCTCGATTTGAAATTGTTGTGTTTATTAATCAAAAATTTTTTAATGTATGTAAAATTATGATATCTCTACATATAATAAAAGAAAGAGTCTGTGTGTCGTTCGTTTGTGCTGCGCGTAAGCTAATAGACCCAGGGTTACGAAATTTGGTATATAGGTAGGTGCATCTAGACAAGAGCCAGTGCGCCTCGAAGCAATTTCTTCAAAATTCGAATCAGATATTTTTAATTTTATCTTTTCGATTTTATTGCATAATTTTGAAAAGTTTCATTCCTTAAGAAATGTGGTTTTGGCAACGGTTTTTCATTCAATTGTATACTGGACTGCTGACTGTTGAAACTCAGCACTGTTTGCACTTGGAAAAATGAGGGCGATGATTCTGTGCAGTTTTTAAATTTAATGTTTCTCTTAGATACTGGACGTTTGTGGAGAGAACGCAACGGGAAGTTGTTTAATTTATTTATTAGGATAATTAATATTTGTATTAAGGGATATTGCTTATTTCATTGTAGTTTTGAGCTTTAGTGTAGAATTGGGTGCCCCTACGATTGGCAAAAAATTTTGTTCAATTTTGGCGATAAAACGCCATTTCTGGTTACCACGATAGTTTTAACTTAGTTTCAGCATCCGTACCATCACCTTAGGGTTACCGTAACTCTGTTTCAACCTGATATCACGTCATCATTGCGACTTTCTTAAATGTAAATTTTATTGGTTGTTCCGTGATTGCATGAGTAATTTATGTAAAATTAAATGTAAATTTTATTGGTCGTTTTTGTGACTGCGTAAGTAATTTAAGTAAAAATTAAATTAAAATTTTATTGGTTTATTTATTTATTTATTTTTTGATTGCGTGAGCATTTTCTTTTACTCTTAGTTGTCCGCTTGAAATTTAGCGCTATCTTTCTCTGTTATCTAGGAAAGTAGACTGTCTGGAAAAATTAATATGCGTTTTTTTTAATTAGAACAAAATGGTAAAAGAGCTATTATTGATTGGTGTATGCATGAAGGTTTGATTAGTTCTCGGTATGTTTGTCCTGTTTGTATGAAAGATATGCGTTCGATAGAAAGGAAGAATAGATCGGATGGCTACGAATGGGTTTGTCGTGAAAAAAGTGTGAATGCTCATCATTGTAAGAGGTCTGTGAGGAAAGGTACGTGATTTGAAGAGAGTAATATGAGTATTATTGAGATTTTAATGTTTTCGTATTTGTGGGTGTATGAATCCGGTACGAATCTGATTATGAATGACGTGAATGTGAAATCGAATAAAACTGTGGTTGATTGGCGTAATTTTTGTAGAGAAGTGTGTATGGATGTATGTGTGAAAAGGAGTGAGATGATTGGAGGTCCTGGTATGGTTGTGGAGATTGATGAAAGCAAGTTTGGTAAAAGGAAGTATAATATAGGTAGACGAGTGAATGGTAAATAGGTGTTTGGTGGAATCGAAAGAGAGAGTGGAAAGTGTTTTTTTGAGGTTGTGGAAGACAGATCGAGAGAGACTTTGCTGGAGGTTATAAAGCGAAAAATTCTGCCTGGGACGATGATTATCTCAGATTGCTGGAAATCCTATGATTGTTTGAAGAATGAATGTTAACTTATCAGTTAACCATTCGTTGAACTTTGTTGAACCTACGACTGGTGGTCATACAAACAACATTGAAAGTATGTGGAGCAATATAAAGCGGGAATTCCGAAAGAACAGTGCTCGGATATCGTCGGAAGATATTTTTGATTCCTATTTTGCGGAGTTTATGCGGCGAAGACAATACAGAAATCAGGCGGAAGCAGATCCGTTCCGAGACTTTTTGAATTGCATAAAAGATCTATATGTGCTGCAGTTTTCCAACGGTGCCGAAGAGATGTCGAAGTAGCGATCTAGGTAAGTTCTATTTTTTACGAATTGTAAACTACATCATCAGGCTCAATTTTAGAAGATGTTGCACAAGTATCGTTGTTTACTTATCTTAGGCTTGGATATGCGTTTTATGTCGTAATCTTGCCTACGTTTCTTGTTAAAAACAATTTGTTATGCTATAGCTTCATATTTGAAGAAAACGTAAATTATATTTTAACTGAGTTGAAATGTTAGGTTTATAATGTTACTGCGCGATTTTTTTTAATTATAAATGTTTATTCAACTGTGTGATTTCCTTTACATGAAACGAGATCGCTGTGTACATGGGCAAAGCCAGGGAAGTGCGCAATTCTTCGATTTTTTTTTATGAAAATTGATCGATGTGCACATGGACAAAGTGAAGGTAGTGCGCAATGCCGAGGTTGCGCGTGATGCCGAGTTTGTGCAACTCTTGAATGTTTTTAAGTGAAAATAGATCGACGTGTACACGAGAAAAGGCAAGGGTGGGCGCAATGCCGAGGTTGTGCGCGATGCCGAGTTAGTGCAATTCTCGGATTTTTTTTAAGTGAAAATAGATCGATGTGTACATGGAAAAAGTCAAGGTAGTGCGCAATGCCGAGGTTGTGCGCGATGCCGAGTTTGTGCAATTCTGGGATGTTTTTTGAAGTGAAAATAGATAGATGTGCACATGTGAAATGTCAAGGTAATGCGCAATGCAGAGGTTGTGCACGATGCCGAGTTTGTGAAATTCTGGGATGTTTTTTTAAGTGAAAATAGATCGATGTGCACATGGTAAAAATCAAGGTAGTGCGGAATGCCGAGGTTGTGCGCGATGCCGAGTTTGTGCATTTCTGGGATTTTTTTTAAGTGAAAATAGATCGATGTGCACATGGGAAATGTCAAGGTAGTACGCAATGCCGAGGTTGGGCGCGATGCCGAGTTTGTGCAATTCTGGGATGTTTTTTAAGTGAAAATAGATCGATGTGCACATGGGAAATGCCAAGGTAGTGCGCAATGCCAAGGTTGTGCAATTCTGGGATGTTTTTTTAAGTGAAAATAGATCGATGTGTACATGGGAAAAATCAAGGTAGTGCGCAAAGCCGAGGTTGTGCGCGATGCCGAGTTTGTGCAATTCTGGGATTTTTTTTAAGTGAAAATATATCGATGTGCACATGGGAAAAATCAAGGTAGTGCGCAAAGCCGAGGTTGTGCGCGATGCCGAGTTTGTGCAATTCTGGGATTTTTTTTAAGTGAAAATATATCGATGTGCACATGGGAAAAATCAAGGTAGTGCGCAATGCCGAGGTTGTGCGCGATCCTAGTTTGTGCAATTCTCGGATGTTTTTTATGTGAAAATAGATCGATGTGCACATGGACGCCGAGTTTGTGTAAGTAGTGTTTTTCGAGTAAATATAGATCATTGTGCACATAGGCAAAGCGAGGATGTGTGTGATGCCGCGCAGTAATGTGATATATTTTATGTGAAATGGTTAATATTTCGTTTGTATATATTAAATTTGTTTTAATTGTAAATTATATTTTAGTTAAGTTTTCGTTGTATTGAAGTTCTATTTTTAATTCCGTGGTTTTTATATGTTGATAATGTTTTCCGACTTACGATAAATATTGATAGTCCGACGATTTACTCAACAGTAGCAAAACTGTAAACTTTGACCCTAAAAGTAACTTATTATTTTAATACGCAGTGTTATCGTAATTGCACTTGATAATATGAATTCATTGATTCTGTGAGTGAAAAACATTGCTTAGTGTTCCACATTTGTAGTATTTATTTTCTTATTTCCTCTTCATTGTGAGAAAATATATTTTTTATTTACTAATTTTAGAATTTTAGTATGCCTATAGAGAATATGACGAGATTTAGGAATTTAAGAAACAGTGATATGAAAGCTATGTATGATTCTGATATGCAATAAATATATTTTTCTTATTTTCATTAAAGTGAAGTTTAAAACTGTTAGAAAATAATGAAGATTTTGCCGTTACATAGCAATAAGGTAATTTGTAAGGACGCTGTTTACAGTTTTAATAATTGGTAGAATTCACTTACTGTATCATGGTAATTTGAAATATAAACAATTTTTATACTTATTTCTATATCTATAGAGAATACCACAATCAACTCTGGCTATGAGAGAATACATTGTAACGTCACAAGCTTAGTCCCACACATTTATGGACGTCAATTAGCTCCGCCTTCGCAACTTTGTTTACGCAATGTATTCTAAGCTTTTACCCATTGTTAATATTACATAAATTTTATTCTTTTCCATAACGTAAAAACTTGTTTTAATATATTCATATTATAAATGTTGCATGTTATTATTCTTAAAAATATTAACAGTCTTATAAAATGTGAAATATGAAATATCATTAGGAATAATTTCAAAACTGATGGTGTCTTCTGTTCTTATTTTGGTTTTGCGTAGCGGCCATCTTAAAATTGTACCTTCTTGGCGCCGATATTGGCGTCAAAAAAGAATCGCCAAAAAACAAGGGGCACCCAATTCTACACTTTTACCTAGTTTTGTTATATGTAATACACTTTTTTTTTATTTTTATCCCCTCCCGCTATGAAATTGTTCTGCAGAGTAAAATTCTGCGCAGTTTTTAAATTTAACGTTTGGTATTACCTTCAGGCATTTTTCCAGTACATTTAAAAGCCAGACGAGGGCTGGCCGCGTAGCTGCTAGTATATAATAACACAAATTCCAAATTAGGGCTTCCAGATGCCCATATTCGGGTGGAGACGTACGTTATTCAAAATTTGATGGCTCTAGGTACCGCTGTTTTATCAGAATGCAAGAAACATGCATACGTTTATGCAGTTCCTTCATTATTTAATTTCTTTAAATATAATACAGGGCTGTAATATTTGACGGCAACAGTTTAAAAAGTGAATCAGCGCAAAATGCCAAAACGAAATTAATAGCCGTTTTGGGCTAATACTCTTTGGGCTTAAAAAAAAAAAAAAAAAAAAAAAAAAAAAAAAAAAAAAAATCGTTTCTCATTCTAGAAAACTGAAATGCTATTTTTACATTTTTTGTCACGCTATGAAAACTACTTGCTTCACACACACAAAGAGAGAGAGAGAATGAGATTTTATTACGCAAATTGGTTTTCACAGGAAAGGAACTAGCGTAAAATTAAATTCACTAAATTAGATTATATAAAGCGTAAAATTAAATTCACTAAATTAGATTATATAGAGACCAAAGGCTTTGTAGGCGTTAAGCGAACTATCGCTAAGTCTAAAATAACGACTGAAACTTGAGACGGGTCTAAAAGACCCATTTATTTAAAACTGAGAACTGAAGGCCCTCCTGGTGCTTACAATTCAGCCAACCATTTGTGGCGAGATAACTTAGAGTAACGTAAATCAAATATAAAATTTAAATTAAGTAAGATAGTAGCCAAAGATTACACAGATCAATTAACTCGAAGTTGGCTCTCTCATCTAACAGACGTGCAGATTCAATATCAGCAACTATAATGCATGGCCAAAGGCTACAAATATTATCTTATCTAGCAACCTAGTAACAGAGTCTTGAGAGGCAGAACACGCTCTGTCTTACAATCTCAATACCTCACTTTAAATATACGCAAACTAACTTGCATTCTGGTAGAGAAAACGGAAGAGGGGAAGTAATGGTAAAGATCCAAAACATAAAATTACTGGTTAATTAACATAAAGGAACCTTCCAGTTTTTAATATCATTGTATTCTTTTTATAATTCTTATTCATCACATTCTTTTTAATGTTATTGTTTTCTTTTCTATTCTTTTTAATACATGTGTCCTTCTATTTTTATGATTTCATCCTTACTGAACATCATCTTGGCAATAAGTTATTTAAATCAGTTTATTATATTTCTTAATTATGTTAGTGTTGGCTTTTCTTTAATTTCTTTAAATCAAGATGTAAGAATTATTTTATAGATTTTCCTGTGGGATGAGGTTTTTAGTAATAGTTGAGAAAAAGAACTATGGAGTAGGTTACAATATCTGGTCTTCTAAGAAAGCAGAAAATTAGACCAGAACTGAAAAAAGACAGGTAGTGACTTTTCACTGTGCCTTATAAATACCACAAAGACAGGAAAAGAGTGTAAAGAACCCCTTTATTAATCCAAATAAAATTTAACAGACGACACCAACTCATGCTTACAGAAGCCAACACATTTGGCTTAAATAAAAAATAATGGATAAACTAAAATTAATGAAGCGTAGCCCTAAAAGGCTTCATAGTATTATAACTAGCGCGCAAGCTGGCGCTGATCTAGGTCGTCATAGCTGATTTTCTCACGTTTTCTCTTCCCAAATAAAGTTGATGACTGTACAAGTGGAGCCGCACAGACGATATAATGGTTAGGACAGCCGACTGCTATACCAAAAGGCCCGGCTTCGAATTACGGAGAAAGGCATGATTGTAACTGTCCGTTTCTTCCTAGGAAGCAAAGGTGGCCCACCTATTAGGTGCCTCCATAATAAAGTGACCACCACTTCTGGACTTACTTGTGGCCAAGCCGAAGTCGTCTGAGGGACCTCTATTGGGGGGGGGGAACTCTACAAATGGCGTTTAACTAATATGGAATAACGATAATCCATTACCACCTGTATTTTCGACGGGGTTCCCTTCTTTCCAGTCTCCTTTAAGGGGCGATGAGGAATTTAAGTGACCCTTTCAGCGGTGGATAAGAAGAAGCGCCTTTTTGTAATGTATGTACTTGGGAGATTCGAAACACGAATCCAGGATCGCTGATTTTCTCACCTTTCCTGTTTCGAAAATTTTAAATGAGTCTAAAAATAAAATTTGGTGGATTGGATTTCGGGACTGGTATCCTCTTTTTCCAATCGCCCTTTAAAGTTTGGAAGAATGTAAGGAATTTTCTCCCTCTTTAGTGCCTTCGTGGTGTAATTGGACAGCACATCAGGCTGGTAAGGGGAAGGTCTAAAGTCCGAATCCCGGAATGGTCATCGTTGACTATTCACCTTTCCTGCTCAATGAAAAACCTAATCGCACTATAGATGCATTCCAAGTAGGAAGTTTCATATAGAAAAATGTCCATGGCCGATAATCCTAAGTTTATCAGGTTCAATGTTTCTTCTAACCTTCTTCGGAAACATACAATGACCTGACTAGGAACAGAGAGCTTACTAAAGCTATGTTCACTAATTGTAGTAAGTAGACAGGATACAGACGAAGGGTATACAAGACCCTTTATTTTTCTTTATATACAATGACTTCCGTACTTCGGAATACAATGACCCTCCACTCGGGGTCTAACGTAAAAGGTATAAAAATAAAACTAAACTCTAATTTAACTTTAGAATAAGATTGGCCTTATAATAACAGGAAGCGTATGTAGCACAGAGACTGTGAACACTACAATACGTTTAATTTATCAAGAGGATTAAAACCTCTGGCCTGGAAGGCAAATAGCAACTGCGTAACTTCTAAGGTAAGCGGCCTGCTTCGAACTCACTGCTTCCTCTCTCATTCTTGGCAAAAAGGCCACACTTAAATACTTGGCGTTCGCCAGACAACTTTGCATAAACTCCTTCACGCTTATAATTCTGGCCGGAAGTAGAAAATAAGAAGTGATAGTAAAGATTTAAAATAAAATAAACGTTAGTAAAACTTAAGATCCTTACATACTTCCCGCCAGAGTTAATTTGTTTGAAACTGAGGTCTAAAACGACCTTGTTGAAAACTTTTAGCTCTAAAAACTAACGCGAGGCCAACCTTTTACTATCATAACTTAGCTAGAAACTAGAAAATTTAAAAGAAAGAAATTTGTTACAATAGCAGCTCCCGGGATATACAACAATCTTTTTTTTTTCATCTGTACTGCATCTAAACAGGAGCTTTATTCAATTCTGGTTCCTTCCAGAGATCTGGAAGGAAAACTAGTTTAATGAAATGTTACAGAATGACATTGCAATTAACATATAGAATATACTTCTCTTAACATTCTTATTTCATTCATGACTATTTTAATTATCTCTCCCCGTGCTCTCTGACATGTGTTGTAAAAGAACACCAAACACGTATGTGTTTCTGTCTACGTGTGCCACACTTCCTCCTACAATCAAAACACTAACGTGTTAAAATTCAACATACAAGACCTCTTAACACACCCTACTTTCAACTCTAAACCCTGAGGTACTATTCTGAAAGTGGCTAACTCTAAAGTGTAGCGTCAGAGAGCCTAACTACATCATTCAACCTTTAACACATATTCACCATGATTTAATCTTTACAGTCACACGAATAACAAATTTTTAACATTACTTTCACTTTTACCATATCACGGTATTTCTTAACATTCAAAATAACAGTTCACATGTATACAAGAACATATCAACATGCCGTTAATTTTACACATTTGAAAACATACATTAGTAGTACATTGTTAACTTCTATTCTTTTCAAAGCAAGTGCCAATTCTTTCTACATTGAAATAATACTACATTTCAAAAAGTCTTTCAGACTAAAACTTCTTTCTTGCTAGAATGTTTTAAATAAAATTTATACAATAACTTTTTACAATATTTAAGTCTTTACACAACGCTATTATACATCAACTTTAGTTTTACGCGCGAGTAATTGAAAAATATAATAAGAAAATCGGTCACAACTCATTTCTCGCCCTTTTGGCGATAAAGGTAGACCTCGCATGAGGTAAAACTTCTTGAAATCTGCCACTTGCAGTAAGAATGAAAGATTAACTTAAGTTTGTAAAGTAACATAAAATTTTACTTATCTTTGTAATATTCAGACATCCTTTTCTGGGCCCAGTCTTTAAAGGTATAGCTGATAGTAGCTTGGTTGATCCTCCTTCTTGTACGGGCTCGCCCTTCAGTGCTTTCCTCTGGAAGCTTCCGTTTTTCACCAGTACGGCCACCCTTGAACACCTTCCTTTTGTGCTCTGCTTGTGGTCTTGGCCGTTTGAAGGCAGCTGGTCTTGGTGGAACCGGGAAACTTCTGTCGTGATCCTGCTTGGACCTCGTTGTTGGCCGTTCAAATTTTTCTTGTACTTTTTCCTCCGCCGCTGATGGCCCTTCCGCAGTTCGGCGACTTTTGCTGCGGAGAGTTCTGTCGGATGAGTCAATCTTCCGTTTCACAGCCGGGTTATAGTTGCCGTCATTTCTCCTGGTTCTCTTCACATACGTCGTCTTTCTCCCTTCTTCATTCTGCGGGTGTTCGTGAACTCTGTTTCTGGACGGTGGAACGGCTTCTTTTTCTTGCTACCTTCAATTTTTCCTCGGGGAAATTTTCTTTTCACTTGCTCCTGCCTCTTACTGGCTTGCCCTTGTACTTGTCGTTTTTCCACCTCTGGAGCTTGTGCCTGCGGTGTCTGCCGTACCGGATCCTGCAAAAGATCTGAAAAGATTTTCATTTTATTACGATCGAAGTAGGGTTTAATTTGATCAATATTTGCGGAACAGGTTTCACCATTTCTTGCCTTTAACACTACAACAGCGTGAGTTATTTTTTCTATAACATATGGTCCTTCAAAGCGTGGAAAAAATTTGGCAGTTTTATCTTCTGGTGCTGAAGAAAGTGAATGCTTGATTTTTAAAACTTCATCCCCTACTTTATAAGTTACTCCCCGTCGTTTCAGATCATAGTATAACTTCTGTTTTCTTTGTGCTACTTCCGTATTCTTTTTTGCTTCTTTTATTAGTTTTTCTATATCACCCATTTTAAATTCTGGGGCTCTTTGTTGCACATAAAATAGTTTATCTAACGGTGTTATAACCTTTCTGCCTAGAAATAACTCAGCAGGAGTTTTGCCCGTGGTATCATGTTTTGCGGTCCTAAGGGCGAAAGCAAATTCATTGACATAGTTATCCCAGCTTTTATGAAAATTTTTAACATAACTACGGATAATTTTCACTATATTTCTGTTGACCCGTTCCGCTATATTTGATTGCGGCCGATACGGGACCATTTTTAAATGACGTATGCCCAGTTTTTGGCACATGTCTTCAAATATATTACTTACAAATTGAGGACCATTATCCGATATAACTTTTAGGGGCGCCCCGTATTTTAAAATATATTTATTTAAAATAGAATCAGTAACTAATTTCGCGGAGGCTCGTTTTAAGGGAACAATTTCGGTCCATTTACTAAAATGATCAACCATAACAAGGAGATAGCGACTTTTGTTTAACTGACTTTTTGGGAAAGGGCCCAATAAATCGATGCCGATTATTTCATTTGGAAATTCGGATTTAATACTATTTAGAAACCCGGCCGGGCGGAAATTAATATAATTAACGGCTTGACATGTTGGGCAGGACTGGACATACGCCCTTGTTAACTTTTGCAGTTCAGGAAAGTAGACTGCCTCGCGTACGCGTTGGATAGTTTTTCGAATACCAGCATGAGAAGCTAAAGGGCTGTCATGGAGCTCTTGCAGGATATTTAATCTAAGACTAGCTGGGATAACAGGTCGAAATTCGTTGTTGGAATTCGTAGTTTTTGTGTAGAATAATAGACCATCTATTAGTTCGTAATGGGCCGCCCTATTTCTTATCGCCACAATATCTTGGTGGCTAAAATTTTCAGGATCCTTCAAATACTCATAAATACTTCCAAACTCAGGATCCTTACCCAGTTCTGTTATTACAGTTTCTCGGGAATTTATTGTACGCGCTGTCAGCATTGCAACTTTTACGGTATTACCCTGTTCGTCTAATTTAATTCGTGATAGGGCATCTGCTACGATATTTTCCTTTCCGGGGGTATGCTTGATTACCAGATTATATTCTTGCAGCTTGAGTGCCCATCTTATTAACCTTGGGGATAAATTTTTCCCTGAGTACAATCTAGTTACCGCCGCATGATCAGAATATACTGTTATCGGCGCCTTTCCAAAATAGACTCGGAACTTTTGCACTGCTAACAGAACTGCAAGTGCCTCTCTCTCGGTCGCGGAATAGTTTCTTTGTGTTTGATTTAAAGTTCGGCTAAAAAATGCCACGGGCTGCTGATTTTGCGAAAGTACCGCTCCTACCGCATAATCCGAAGCATCCGCTGAAATTTCTAAATTTTCATCCTTTTCAGGAAATTTCAACACAGGGGCTTGCGTTAATGCTTGTTTTAATTTTTCGAAAGCACTATTGGCTTCAGCCGTCCACGAGAATCTTGCCTTTTTCCTTTTTAATTTTAACAATGGCTCAGCGATAGCCGCAAAATCTTTTATAAAGGACCTATAATATGAACAAAGTCCTAGAAAAGAAGAGAGCTTCTTTGCCGTGTTTGGAGTCGGATACTTTTGTACAGCGATTATTTTTGATTCATCTGTCTCGATCCCTTTTTGCGATATTTTGTAACCTGAATATTTTAATTCAGGGGCTGCAAATTTGCACTTTTCGACATTAACTTTTAGACCGGCCTCATTTAATAAAGAAAACACCTGTCTTAAATCCTGTATATGTTGGTCGAGATTATCACTAGTAATAATGATATCGTCTAAATAGATAAATGTGGACTTTCCAAGAACAGGTCTTAACACAATGTCCATGCATCGCTGAAATGTTGCTGGGGCGCCTGAAAGGCCAAACGGCATACGCAAAAATGCAAAAGTGCCAGACTTGGTTATAAAAGCAGTCTTAGGCACGTCCTCAGGCCTGACCCCTATTTGAAAATAACCATTCGTTAAGTCTAAAGTCGTCATAAATTTGGTTGATTTTATGTTCCTTAAAATTTCTTCTATGATCGGTAACGGATATACCGGATATTTCGTTATGGAATTTAATTTACGGTAATCAATAGCGAATCTCCACCTTTTTGGATGCTCCAAAGGATAATCATTATTTTCCTTACATAAAACCACCGGACTAGCATAACTACTTGAGATAGGCGTTATGATCTTTTTACGTAGCATATCGGTAATATGCCATTCTATAATTTTTTCCTTATTCTTATCATACCGGTATGGTTTTTGACGAACCGGCAATGCATCTCCGGTGTCAATACTATGGTTAGTAACCTGAGTAAATCCTGGAATATCACTAAATAAGGAAGCAAATTCACTTACCACTTGTCGGATTCTATCTTGCTCGTCATTAGGCAGGTGGTCAAGATTTAACCTTGGCGGTTCAACCTTTTCTACACGCACTGGTTTCATCGTCAGCTTAAGGGACGCTGCATTAAAATCCAGTGTAGCTTGTGCGTCTGAAAGAAAGTCTATTCCTAGGATTAAATTTGCTTGCAAATTCTTTACTATAAAAAACATCACCTTTACTTGTTCGTCCTTGATACGGATGTACAAAGGTACTTTACCTACGCACTTACATTGTTCTCCTTGCGCCGCTAATACTGTTGTATTATCCGCATTATATATGCGGTATTTGCGAAAATACTTTCTAAAAAAGACTTCTGCCACACAGGAACACTGCGCGCCGGTATCCAGGAGTGCGGTGGCCGGGATATTATTTACCAAGACTTCAATCTTCGGAAGAGTTAAATTTTTCACCATTACTGTATTTAACTTGTAGGAAGAGGGGTTTTCGTGGCCTTCGGATTTCCGCACCCTCTCGTCAGCAGAAATCCGTTTTAGTTTAAATTATTTTTCCTTTCGGTGCTTTCCTTCTTTCTCCACTGGCCTTGAGACTTTTTTCCTGGGTTGCTATTGAACTGTCGACGTTCGCCGGCTGTTTTTGAATGCTCGGGTTTCCTTGCCCACTGATTCGCTTTTTCTCCGTAGCCATGTGCTTGAGTTTGCTGTAGTCTTGGCGTACCAAATTGGTTTCGCTGTTGATATTGGCGTCTTCTTTCGACGTCCGCCGTTCTTCTACTTTCAAACTGCATTGCTAGCTCAAATAACTTTTCCAGTGTAGTCGGATTTCGTAATTCAATAAAGTCTTGCACTTGGGGTAGTAACCTCGGCAAAATCACTTGAATTATTTCAGGATCCGGACGGTTTCCATACAAGAGCTTGAAAACGTGAATTTTTCTTAAAATAAAGCTCGAGAGGTTTTCCATTTTTTGTTGATATATACTGAAAAGTTCTGTTTCTAATTTCGCACGATCCCTTACAACAGGGAAGGGTTTTAGTAGGGCAGTCTTGAAATTTTCGTAAGTATAGGTGGGACTTCCTGCTTGACCCAAGAGACTTCTGCCGATACATTTGAACCAGTTAAGCGCTTGGCCCCTCAAAGCGCTGGTAGCTAAGGTAACTTTTTGAAACTCGTGCACGGGGTAGAGCATGAAGTGGTCATCCAATTTTTCCAAAAAACTGGTTACCTGTGAGTTTCCATTAAACGTTGCTTCTGGTTTCATCGAAGCGCGCATGGTCTGGACGATGTACCCAAATCCTTCCAGAGCGGCAGCTGGCATTTCTGGATTCTGAGCCGTTTCTGCAGGCAGCACAGGTTCTTCTTGAAATTCGGCCATGGTTATTCTTCGTCGGGCGCCACTATCAGGTTCAATGTTTCTTCTAACCTTCTTCGGAAACATACAATGACCTGACTAGGAACAGAGAGCTTACTAAAGCTATGTTCACTAATTGTAGTAAGTAGACAGGATACAGACGAAGGGTATACAAGACCCTTTATTTTTCTTTATATACAATGACTTCCGTACTTCGGAATACAATGACCCTCCACTCGGGGTCTAACGTAAAAGGTATAAAAATAAAACTAAACTCTAATTTAACTTTAGAATAAGATTGGCCTTATAATAACAGGAAGCGTATGTAGCACAGAGACTGTGAACACTACAATACGTTTAATTTATCAAGAGGATTAAAACCTCTGGCCTGGAAGGCAAATAGCAACTGCGTAACTTCTAAGGTAAGCGGCCTGCTTCGAACTCACTGCTTCCTCTCTCATTCTTGGCAAAAAGGCCACACTTAAATACTTGGCGTTCGCCAGACAACTTTGCATAAACTCCTTCACGCTTATAATTCTGGCCGGAAGTAGAAAATAAGAAGTGATAGTAAAGATTTAAAATAAAATAAACGTTAGTAAAACTTAAGATCCTTACAAGTTATTGTATATTGCACAGTAAATATTTATATACAAAATACTACTGCTCTTAAGAAACACAGGAATGTAGTTTACATGCACAAAAAACTAGAATACACATTTTATACGCAGAAAGAACATGAGCGTTTTGTAAATCTTGAAAGTTGGTACTTTATGAGTGAAGGATCAACCTCTTAAACACAGTTCGCAGCATGATCCGCTGTAAGAAGTTAGAAAGTTACTAAACACTTTGCAAATAAATAGGTTGTAAAAAAATAGGATAAAGAAAGTTCAGAATATAACTTTTAGACGGAGAGGATATATATGGGAGAAGGCAGAAATTTCCTGTGAGTACTTCATATTTTGTATGTGTATATTTTACAAAGCTGCGATTCTTTGCTTCCGTAGAGAATTTTTCATTTGTACAACGGATGTGTTTTCCTGTTGTAGGTATTTTTCTGTTTTCCGTACATGTTTTTCTGTTGAAATCTCGACATGATGCACTGTTGTGAATGACGTATGGGCTCCAGTGATTAATCTGAGGTATTTGTTTTGGACAATCTGGAGCTATTCAATGTCCCATTTTGTAGCATTATTTTAATACTATGAAGTTAACAGTCTCCAATGAATAAAGTCAAAAATATACTGAAACGAAGCTAGTTATTTCCTTATTTGTTTTAAAAAACACCGTGATAATTTTTAAATCGAAACTTATCATCATCAGTGTGCCGAAGTTATTCAGAATACCAGCTTTTTTAAAAAAGGATACAAGAAAATGAGTAAACTGATCAATTTATTGATTACTTATGTGGTCATTGCATAAACTAAAAACTTAATCACTCCTGAAATAATGTTTTATCACTGTAAAATCGCTAAGCCTGTAATATGGCGAAGGGAATGACTTCATTCATTTAAAAATTACAACAAGAAATAAAAATTTGATCTGCGAGAAAAACCTGGAAAAAAAAAAAAATGTTATCTCTCAGATCTGTATTACTGCAACCTTCATTCTGTGCTTTTACAGCTGACGTTGAATATTACATTGAAGCTCATGAACTTAAAAAGACCTCTGACTATATACAGTCAGAGCCGTCTTGGCCGGCTGGATATTTTCTCCGGGCCTTAGGAGCATAGGGGCCCTATGCTAATCAGTTTATATTTCATTTACATTTCATTTCTATGAGTGGTTGTCGTAGGGGCTAAGCACACTGGTGTGCCGGAGTGATCATAATGCTCAAAAGAATGCACAGCATAACACGATAAAGTACTAAAATTAAGATAGTATTGAAATTAGAGAGAGTCGGAAGACCAAATTTAACATAAAAACATAAAAGTAATCGTTTTTAAAAGAGTGTTGTAATTGTAATCGGATTTCAACTGTGTTACGAATGGTATCTTCATAAAAATAAGTAGGCCTTTACACAAGTGAGATACATATACTAAAAAGCTACCCCTTGTATTTCTAACCACATCAAAATATGTTTGGAATGGACCAGATTTTAGAGAATAACGATGAAAATATATTAGAGCATTTTTTCCGAGGAAAATCATATATGGATCCGTCAATCATGGGAGAGCGCAATATTTGAGAATATTCTAGTGGTTAAGTTTCGCAAAAACTGCATGATACAAACGGAAACAATTTTATCGCAAAGAAGAAATTCAAATAAATGTATATATTAAGGAATTCGATTTTGTTTTTTGGAAATGCCACGACTTTTCTCTGTTTTCCGGGAACAATTTCAGCATAATAAGATGCATTTCACATAAGCTATTACATTATTTAAGATTTACAGTGATAAACACGACAAATAATTGAAAATTGAGAAAAAGATACTGTTACTGTAAGGTTCAATTTACTCGCGTAAAGAACACTATAGATGCGTATGTCCAATGGTTTTTGAGCAGATCTTCATCACAACATCTGAGCTCATCGCAATATTAGCAACAAGCACTGGCCTCGACGTTGTTGCAGCTGAATACAGTTAATATTTTCAGGCATGTTTATCTATGCCAGAGGTTCTCAACCAGGAAGGTCTTCGGGGAATTTAATAATTTCAGGGGGGAATGCGGCCAGACTTTTATTTGCCTCTTAAATATTTAGCTTTAAATTATGAATTATGTATAAAATTATAAAAAACTAACTTTATTCAAGTTTCGGTGTTTATCTTGTTTAATTTATCCTGTTTATATTTTCTTGTTTAATTTAAAAAGCATATTAAAAATAATCTGAATTTACATAAACGTATATGCATTTTTCGAGTTTTGGAAAGGAGAGAGGGGGTTGATGGTCTAGCAATGGTGAAAGTGTGTATGGATTTTATGTATGGTTTAAAACCAATAGGTGAAAGTGTGTATGGACGTTCGTTTATATTTCTTTCCTAACCAACGACATGTGAATATATGTGTTCTTGATTAAAATTAAATCTTAGCAAATTTTAATTTTTTTAAACAGATTCGTTTTATTTTATTGTAGCAAAAAGATGGAATTATTTAATCTAGACGAATTTCATACGTCGATGACGTACAACTAGCCATTTTAAGATTTTTCCCCTCCATATAGTTATAAATTTATTGGTTCTTCTGGTAGATTTCTATCTCAAATCTCAAAAAATTACTTCAAGTTTGCGTACTGAAAAAACTTCCTTGAATCAATGGTCTCGTGGATTTTAGACCCGCATATTTCAAGACTCAACTACACTAAGGAAAATTTATTTTTTTACTGTATAGGAGAGGAAGATGTGGAGATCTTTTCCTTTGATATTCAAGCAAGCATTACCCATTGTTTCATGCGTAAACCTCAGCTAAGCTTTCGAGAAAGTTATTTCCAAAGAATTAAAATGAAACGAAACGCATATAAAATAGAATAACTGAATTATCTCTAGACACATAAATTCTTACATTTTCATTACTTTAAATTTACTTTCACTCCATTTACAATTTAAATATAATTTAATTTAATTCAATAATTGCTGCTGTAAAGTCATTAGGATTTTTTTTAAAACGGAAGCAATGCCCTCGCCGGGACTCGAACCTGGACCTCTCGAATACACGTCGAGTGTGCTACCATTACACCACAAAGGCATGCAGATAGGAGAGAGAAAATACCTTATATACTCCCCCTTTTAAAGGGCGACTAAGGATTAAGGGATCCAGTCGCCAAATCCTGGTGGTGAAGAATCATCCTCCACCAACTTTTAGTTTGGGCGCCACTGTAGAGTCATTAGGCGTTTTCAAAACAGGAGACG
Organism: Stegodyphus dumicola; assembly: GCF_044657685.1. Classification (NCBI taxonomy): domain Eukaryota; kingdom Metazoa; phylum Arthropoda; class Arachnida; order Araneae; family Eresidae; genus Stegodyphus; species Stegodyphus dumicola. The sequence continues at coordinate 266,136,400 of NC_140770.1, read as the reverse complement.
TAAAAAATGAGCAATGCTCTAGCCGAGACTTGAACCTGGACCTCTGGAATACGCGCCGAGTATGCTACCGTTACTCCACGAAGGTATGCAGATAGGAGAGAGAAAATACCTTATACTGTTTATTTTAAATAACAGTAACTAGAACTAATTTTAGCTTTCTAGAATACCAATTTCTTTTCTTTTTTTCTTTCTTTTTCTTTTTTTTTTAAACTAAAGAAATAGTAAAAATTTCTTAAATTATCGAGAATTCTTTTCAAATTATCTAAATGGTAAAAGTAAGCTTGGGAAAAGAAGTTTTTTTTTCATCTGTAGTTATATCTTATATTATTAAGTGTAACATTATATAGGAGAGCTTATAGTCATACTCTCGGTTTAATCACTTTTTATACTTTTATATATCTTTCATTAACAAATGGCTATTATACAAATCCCTGACGTTAATTTGAATTACTAGAACAGGTATATTTTATTGTTTATTAGGTTTTTAGAGCACATTCGAAGGGCAAAAAAGAACATTTTTGGACGATGAAAGGATAAAGATGACTGAAGAAACTCGACAGCATAAAGCATGCAGCGGAATAATGTTAAGAAGCGACCTTGCGAGAAAAAGAATTTCAAGAATGAAAAAAGACCAGTGTATTATACTTAAAACGTGCCTTTTTCATAAGGCCCCTTTATCTTTCGAAGAATGGTTGGAAAGTAAAAAAAAATTCAGACGCCAGTTTTGGAGTTACGGTTATGATGGCGGTATATTAGTTAGTTATTACGATAGTGGGAGTATTCCGAGACCATCATTCTGCAATCCTCATCCATGGAAATAATTGTTTTCAGAAATTATCTAAACTGACAATTATTTTGAAATTTAAAAGTAAATTACTTCTATTGAATTTTCATGAAAATAAAGCAAACTCATTAATTATGCACAAAACTTTATTTATTAAACTTTTTTCTTAATGATTTTCACCTCGATCAAAGATATGTTTGTTCTAAAGCAAAAATGGTTGAATTTTACAATTCCTTATAAAATAGCCTAAACTAGCATATTATCTTTTTTACATATGTCGTTATACAAAATGTTCAAATCTTTCCTTTTCTTTCTTTCTTTTTTCGTTTCTGCCTTTCTTTTTTATGACCCGACATAATTTAGTCATCAATCTTTTCTCACAAATCAAACTCCTGAAATATAGCTTCTCATTCAGAACTTAAACTGGCTGGACCCCGTCGGAGCTCGGTTCTGGTACTTTACAGTTTTTGAGATAAATCTTAATTCTGCTCTGATGCAGATTTTGAAATAACAGGGATTTGATATTTCTTTTGTGCAACTAAACCACAATTTCAATGAAAAATTCTCCGTATCTCGAAATTTTATTTCAACAATAAGCCTGCTTTGAACACAGAATCTAACTTCTAAATATATGCTTGTTTTTCTTGGGAAACAAGTTGTTTGATGATTTACAAGACAGCAAGCCCACACCCGTATGTCAAGGCCTTATTCTCAAGGAAGTGCAAGGACTTTGTAAGGTTTTTCCTAAGTTTCTAAGGGCCCACCAGCGGCCGAGCGGTAAAGTCACTGAACACTGGTAATTCGGTCCGAGGTTCCAATCCCGCGAACGGGTTGGCTGCATGGGTGTTTTCGTGGTTTTCCCCATGTGTAACGTGTATACGAGCCAGTTTCCCTTAGAAAGTCCTCCACGAAGGCATCCCTCCCCTTAGGCAGATAGCCCTAGTGTGCTTTGCCATAATTAAATACACCAACACACACCAACACCTAAGTTTCTAACAGTTAATTTTAGTTAAAGCTATTTTCCTGTCATTCCTAATTTTAGCTTACAATTTCCTACCAGAAAGTGCTTTTAGAATAGCGTTTAATGCAAATGAGCAAGTAGTTAAGTCACAGTTCCACTGACTTCGGGTGAGAGCCTCAGAGTTTCTGACTAGCGCGCGTTTGCCTTTTGGCTACGTCTCTCTAAGCTGTTACTACACTCGGCCGTATTACAGGCCCTTGATAGCTTCGTTAGCTTATTCGATATTTAGGGGCCAAATACTTAGAATTTTGATAGCTTTGGCTATATCTTTTTCGTTAAGCATTAGTCAAGACTTATTTCTTATTACTTTGAGTTCAAACCCAATTGGAAATTTTGATGTATGCCCTGAAAAAGGGGCCATCCGTCAAACTTTTATTTTGAACAATAAAGGGTAATTAACCCTTTTCGAGTTAACGTCTCTGTTCCTGAACTAAAGCGATTATTCGCTTTGCTCTTCATTAGGTTCCTCCACATTTAGTTGTTAGATAAAAGGGGTAGAACCCCACAATTTTATAGCTGGTAAAATTTCCGTTATCAAAAGTACTAGAAGTGAAACTTTTTTGGAAGGTTTTAATTAAATACGGGAGGCGGCGAAAATCAACAGAATCTCTCAGTTTACAACTATACGATTAGGAGGACATTAGGAGACAGAGTGTGATTTCGCTATTGGGAGTGAACGTTGTTAGTTTTTACCAGCTTTTTAACCTTAATGCTTTCTACACATTCTTGCTGCCAATTTATTATCCTGCCGGTATAGGTTTCTGAGTCAGCCTAAGCTTTAGCTTAAATTAAATTTTATTTAGCTTAAATTAAATTATGTAGTCTCGCATTACTCTTTACCTTTAAATTTAGTGTTGCATTGTAGCGACATTAGGATTTTTTGGAAGTAAAAGACATGAAAAATGAGCAATGCCCTCTCCGGGACTCGAATACGCGCCGAGCGTGCTGACCACTACACCACATGCAAAGAAGGCAGGAGAAATATCTTATATATTCCCCCTTTTAAAGGGCGACTGGGGATTAGGGAACTCATTCACCAAATCCTGGTGGTGAAGCATCATCATCCGCCATCTTTTAGTTCGGGCCCCAGTGTAGAATAACTCAGAATTTTTCAATGTCGGGAAACTGAACAAATGAGCAATGCCCTCGACGGGAATCAAGGGAGAAAATGCTTTATATACTGCCCCCTTTTAAAGAGCGACTAGGGGTTGGGGTACCCAGTCGCGAAATCCTGGTGGTAGAGAATCATCATCCACTACCTTTTTTAGTTCGGGGACTACTGTAGAGACATTAGGTTACTTCGAAGCAGAAGAGATAAAAAATGTGCAATGTCCTCGCCAGGACTCGAACCTCAGGATTTTCGAATACGCGCCGAGAGTGCTGACCATTATACCACGAAGACATGCTAAGAAGGCGGGAGAAATACCTTATAACATTTTCTTTTAAGTTCTCGCCGCAAGTGATCGGTGTTTCGTAAGCACGTAAGTCCGATCCATATGTTAAATAGTTTGTGTTCAATAGAAGGATCTTTTACACCCATCTCTGGTTGTGTTCATCTTCAAGCCTGTAGGAGAAATTCGCAAGGATTACACTTAGGTAGATCTAGTAGTACTTAGGTAGATCTAGTAGTATTTTATGATAGCTAAGCGTACTAGATCTTACAGATCTTCTTCTGAAATTGTAATTCCAGTCGCATCCTCAAACAAAATGAGGGTCTGTGTTTTATTTAATTACTTAATTATTCATCATTAATTTAATAATTTATAAAACTTTGGTTGACTCATTAAATTTTATTGAATTTAATTTAAATTGTTTATTACGTTATTATTTTATTAGTTACTTTGTAAGGATCTTAAGTTTTACTAACGTTTATTTTATTTTAAAACTTTACTATCTTCTCTTATTTTCCACTTTCGGCCAGAATAAACACGTTAACTTGTTTATGCAAATTGTACTTACTAACGCTTAAGTATTTGTGTCTTTTTGCCAAGAGCAGAGTTAGACGGAGAGAAAGTAAGCCGCCTTGCCACTGCATTTCACGCGAGCTTGCCATCAGTTGCTGTCTGCCTTTAAGACCAGAGGTTTTATTCCTCTCGAAAGCTAAAGACGTATTGTTGTTTTCCGCAGTTTGCGTACTACATACGTAATAATTTAAAAGGCCAGCCTTAGTGGTAGTAATTTGTGTAAAGTATTCAAAGTTAGCTTTTATTTAAATTTTAGTTAGTCAGTAGTTCTTATATTTTTACGCTCAGACCACAAGTAGTTGGTCTTTGTATCCCGAAGTGCGGGAGCGCCTGTGATATCGTGGAAAATAAAGGGTAATTTAACCCTTCTCATCTTGTCATCCTTGTTACACTCCATAGGACATAGTTTGTAGTCAAACTCACTGTCTAGTCAGGACACATTCACGTTCGCCAAGCAGATTAGAAGAAATAGTATAACCCTGACAACTTTATTTATTTATTTTAATTTTCGTTTATTTGTTGTTTAATTTTACTTTACCTGACGAACGTCTGTAACGCTTCCTTACTTCGAATTTTAGAAGTCAAGCTCTGTCCCTGCAAAAGTCGAAGACTAAGTTCCGTAAAAAGAAAGTAGCTGCATGAATGTCGAGGGTAAGTTGGCTTGCGTTCTTTTGTTGTATTCGACGAAACACTTGAATTTGTGAATAATTGGTGATCCCTATTTCTAATAAACGGATAGTTTATACGAAGTAATTATTTCCTTCATTGGGTGGTCTTAACCAAATTAACTTATGCACTTTCAAATACGCAAAAGTTGAAATCTTGTTTGGAAAATGAACGCAAGACATATTCATTTACACAAAAACGCGTCACCAAAGTATGTAACTAAAATAATTTTAACTTTTAAAAAGTTATTCTTTTTTGAAGTATATGATCCTATTCCAATAACGATTATTTGATACTTTGCCTTTTTTTTCCCTTTGATTCTACAGCTTCAGTTGGAGAAAATATTACTGTAGAGAACTGTTTCCGGAAGTGGGTGCTCAAAATTTTTAATGAGGATAGCATGCAAGGGCCAGCAGGCAGCGTTAAGAAACAAGGAATTCGAAAATTTTGATTTCACGATGATGTAACCATTGTTTAAGCAAACATTTAAATGTCAACTTGGTTGCATAAATATTATTGTATGGCATCTTTGCAAGAATCATGTCAAACAAATTTTTATGCAGGCTACTTGGCATATTTTCGCCCTGATGTTTAATGACGCCGACAGCCCACAAAAAAATGTATCTTTTTTAAGCAAAGATCTGACGAAAGTTTCTTTCGATTCTTCCATTTCGGAAAGCAACAATGCTGATTTAACACTGCTTAAATTAAAAAGAGAACATTATCATAAACTTGTCTAAGTTTGTGATGATGTTCTTTTTCTAATGTATTTTTCTATAGCAGAACTCCCGATTAACCTTGGCAATATTGGGGACGACGGTTGTAGAGACATTAGGTATTTTTTGGAAGCAGGAAAAATGAAAAATAAGCATCACCTTCGCCGGGAATCGAACCGCGGACCTCTCAATACGAGGTGAGCATGCACACCACCACACCACGAAGGCATGCCAAGAAGGCGAGAGAAATATTTTATATACGCCTCCTTTTAAAGGACGATTGGGGTTTTTAGAGGACCCAGTTGCTAAATCCTGGGTGAGGAGAATCATCATCCAACATCCTTTTAGTTCGGGCGCCACTGTAGAGACGTTAGGCTATTATTTGGAAACAGGAAAGATGAAAAATATGCAATGCCTTCGCCGGGAATCGAACCGCAGAACTGTCAATTACGCGCTGAGCGTGCAGACTACTACACCACGAAGGCATGCCAAGAAGGCGGAAGAAATACCTTATACGGTCACAGTTAATGGAAATTCGTGGTCAATTTGATGTAGTTAAAAAATTTGGAGAGTGTAATAACCAAAAGTATAATTAATAGAAAAATGCTATTAAGAATTTGATTGCATTTTCTAGTAGTTTAATCTGGAGCATAAGCTTATTTAATTATATAAATTAAATCAGCATTCAAAAGGAAAAACACACTACAAATAACGGAAGAATAAACATCATTAAAAAGGAAGAAAATAAGTTATAAATGATATTAAACAACAGTCCAGTTTACAATTTGTCTCATTTCAGGCTTTCCAGATTAAGCTTTTCTAAACATCATCTCATTTCAGGCTTTCTAGATGGAATAGATAAAAAGAATTTCTGCTTAGCCTTTCCTGGCCAAATTTCCTATTAGCTAAATCCGAAATTATGATCGATAGTCACATAACTGTGAAATCGACGCAACCTAATTCTAAATGATGCTCCGTTCCCTATATTTCGTGTTCGAATAATATTTAGCTACAGCAATCATATGACAAAATGGTGGTATTTAATACAACAAACATGAAGAAAAAATAGTGTATGATTAAAATTCAGTATTGTTGCTATCTTTAAACAAGGTCGCATCAATTTTTAAAGAATAATCGCCGTTGAAATATTATGAGAAAAAACGTTTTATTTAAATGAAAGTGAAAATTCGTAACTTTTAAGGAACTGGACTAGTAATAATTCTAATTTGCTGCCTCAACCGAAATAGTGGTTAGTGACGCTGACTGATGTACCTAAGGGTCTGAGTTCGAATCCCGGAAGTGAATAGTGTCTGCGCAACATGGGGGCACTTTAAATGTGCGGCGAACCGAAAGTCCTCTCGAAGGTTGGTGATAGAGAAAGATAGCTGGGAGACATTCGGAGCCGTTCCCCCATGAGGCCCTCCATCAAAAATTGGGGGGGGGGGACGGAACTGAGCAAAGTTTTACTGTTACCTATATGGTGTTGAGGAAGCGTGCCAAAGACAAGTGCAGTCTTGCACTCCTTGCTACAATGAATTTCGTGGACTTCTGATGATGTTACTGTCAGAGAAGTGAGATAAGTCCCAACAACACAGAATATTTACATTTTATGTGAATAATCTCACTTTGCTAGAATTGAAAAGTATTTCTTGACTTCGAAATTTTCGCTTCATGTTCTGTATATTCTGCATTTACTCCACTTGTCTTTTAAGTGCTGACAGGAAAATTTACAATTACATGAAAGTTTTGGAATACTGAATTTCACACATTCGTGTGGAAAAATTTAGACATTTTGCACATTATGCCGAACTTCTGAAAAACTAATGTACAGATTTTAATGAAAGTTGGTTTGAATATACATTTATAACAAAGAAAGAGATGTACCATTCAAAAGCCATTTTATGTAAGCATTATTAGCAGTAAAGCTCATAACGCAGAGATGTCCAAAATCGTCGTGATATCGAACTGAAAATGAGTCTTTTATGGGGGTGCAGTCCCCTCTCACAGTCAGATAGATTGCGCAGCGTGACGGCATACTAACCAGGAAACAGCTGAGAAAACTCTGTGGCAGTCGATCCTGTCCTGCAGCAAGGCAGTTTTCAACAACAGGATAGATGTCAGAAGATTTTGGCGAAATGAAATTGCCATCTGAAAAGAATTCCAGACATACTGTATAGGTTTAAAGTCAAGACATCTGGCTGAACAATACTTGAGGTGCCACTTTTCAGGTAATCTTAAACCAGCTGAACCCTATGTGGACGAGCGTTTTCCTCCATTAACAGGAACCCATGATAACTGCGCTCCTGAAAAGTCGAACATAGGGCTCCAACACCTCTTTCTTTACCTTATAGCAGTCAGGGAGGTCTTGTTCCCAAAGCTATTAGTCTTCGCATATTCTGCCATAATTCAAGATAATCAGCTAGCCAATTATACCACCGCAAAATTGGCCATTTTTTAACAATTTAGCATTTGTGTTATGGTTCTGTTTCTTACTTCACCGGCTCATTGCAGAAATATGTAAATGCAAGTTAAAAGATTTAAGTATTTAAAGAATGTGGAAATGAAATTTTTTATATACAGCAACAACCTACTCAACATTTCCTTTACACCGCCTCCCCAAAAGTATTTAATTGCTATTTGTTGGTATGAAAAGGTTATCATATAAACTGAGATTTATCACTAAATTAACACTATAACATAAATAATTTATCACTCTAGCATCTCCTGAAATCCATTATGGGCCCAAGTAAAAGAATCTGGCCATAATATCTTAGAGAATTCGCCAGGACTTGGTTCGCCAATATCATTCGATTTGTGAGAGGCAATCGCTGATAATTTCAGAAGAAATTTAATTGAATTCGCAGAGAATTACTCTTTTTTAAAAGTAAATTTGTTTTAGTTCAAGATAAGAGTGAAAGTTAGGTTAGGAAGATTAGGGCCCGACTAAGCCAGTCTAAGACTTGACACATCATTATAGATCTTTCTGTCATTCTCAGAAATCTAAATCAGTACTGAGAAATCATTTATAATTCACTTCATTAGGAAATGCTTGCTGATATATCAGTCCTGTAATTAAAATATTCCTTATTGTCAGCAGTATTTCTTATCTTGGCCGCACTGTTTTAAACTCTTTCGCTCCGTAAAGATTAACCTGAAGATCCAGGTCATTAAAGTATATTTCACTCCTCATTTATTTGAACTCCAGTTTTTTTCCTATTGATAATAATTTGCTCTTTTATAAGGCAACCATGCGTTTCATTCGCAGATAAGACTGTCCAATGTGCATACAGGCTCGTAATGCTTCTAAAGCTGAAAATATTCTTAAAAATATTGTTGCTTGCGTACGGGTTTTTGATAGATTGAATGCACACAGCTCCTATGATAGCTTTATAAAATTTATTTTATCGACAGAAAAACTTCAGAGTTCTGGAACTTCGCACAAAATAGTACTACTCTTCACAGTATCACAGAGTACGATTAGTAACTACACTTCAAACTACTAAGAGAGTGAAGTGCATGCAATTCAAAGCACATCTAAAGAGCGAAGCTAACACGAAAATTTCTCAGGACTCCGAACTAACAGCTAACAAGTGAGAACAGATACCCTCTCCCGTCTTATATTGTTTTCCCCCAGTCTCCGAGAAATATCTAATACTTCTCGAAATTAATGGAAGGTATATAAGGGCCGGATAGGGTTAAAGCTACATACAAAATCAATTACAGTTATTCAGCTACAATATTCATTACAATTATAAATGTAATTATTATTACTCATTATAATTATAAATAGACTGAACCAAATGCCTCCAAATGGTCACCAAGTTGAAATCTCACGGCCATAAGAGAAAGTTTAAAAAGGCTGTGTCGAACATATAGGTCAAAAATTTTAAAAAAAATATATTCCTTGTCAGTCATAAAATCCTCAAACTCAGAATATTTTTGGAATCCCAGATATCAAAAGGACTTAAAAATCAGGACTCTCCGTGCTAATCCCGGACGTATGGTAAGCCTATCCTTTCATCTCTTTCGTTTGTTCGTAGCCTTTACTGACTAGACTTACCCTTTCCATCTAAAGTTTCCGTGATCAACTGCTACTCTATAAAAAGCATAGGTATTTTTGCAAGGGTAAAAGAACTGAAGAAAGACTAAAGCATTAATCATTTCAGTCGTTTTCATGAACCCACTATCATGTTTCGTTCGAAGTCACACAAGTCTTTCGTCATGCCCATCTTCATACTAACCAATGTGATAATTGTTCTGTTAAGATAAGCATGACTTACATAAGCATTTCCTGACCATTGCGACATTGTACATTATTGGCAAAGTGGCACAAAAAAACTGTTGTGTCTACTATTTTGACCACTCTTAGTGAACAACTTAATTTTGTGTAAGCACTGGAATAATTTTGAATAATCCAAAGTAAAAATATGTATCACATTATTAATCAATATATTTTATATAATTTAAGATAACGAATCAACTTTATTCTCAATGCTTCTCAATAATTACGTTGCCGCACTATTTTATGAGGAGTAAAATTCTTGTCTTAGTAACAGGGATTTAAAAATTACCTATTTTTGAAAACAACGTTATGATATCATTTGTTTTAATTACGAACGACATATTTGCTTCTAAAGAATTAATTTTGAAGGAAATTTAGTTTGATAAAAATGTCGGAAACAATGTTACTTTTCTTCACCATATTGGTTAAGCAAGGTTTTGATAAAGATGGTCTGAAACATTTTTTTGCTGTGGCCTGTTTGGAAGTTATTCCTGGTTTCTGCTTAGTGAACTCAAAGTAAAACTTTAAAAGCATGTTAATAATGTAAAATATTTGCTTAAAGTAAAAAAGTTACCTACTTCTGCCAAATCATGCTATTGTTATCCTGTGAATTTATTTGCATTAAAAAAAGTTACAATGGTTAAGATGGGTAATTTTTTTTTTATGTGCTAAAGTAATTTAGTATAGTTTCTGATTCTAACTAAGTCTAAAATCTAGCTGTCATTTAAAAAAAAAAAAAAAAAAAAAAAAAAAAAAAAAAAAAAAAAATGTTTGAAAGTGAAAGTAAAGTTAGTGGGAGGAGCTTGCGCAAAAGTGTAGCAGAATGAAGTGAAGCGAATCCACCCGAGGTTAACGACGTTCGTCTGTTTTGAGGATCAATGTCAATCGAGAAAGTTTTGGCTGTGGAATGTGTTACGTTTCTTCAGATATCTTTGATGCTTATTGTATTAAATGCTCTTGATATATTATCGAAACCAATTTTTAAGAGTAGCATTATTGCACTCGACCATTTTTGCTTTTGATTTTGCCACAGAGTTGCGAGACTCAGGTTCAGATTTGCAGGTAAATAATCTTAAGTTTTTTAAAACTGAAATGTTGATATTTGAATGTAAATATTGGACGGATAATTAAATTTGCTAAAAAATTATAGCAAATATAAATATTGTTCTCTGTCGGCTGAAGTTTGCTGCGTTTACTTAATATCAGCCGTTCCGGTCTCAAGGTAACCATTTCCTTCCCTTTAAAGGAAGTATTTCTTCTTAGCTATTAAACTTGTGTATTTATCTTTTCGCGGCAGCATCTGTTTTATTATGTATCATTTGTAGCTCTGTATTGTTGGTTTGTATGGCTTAAAATATGAAATGTAGTTCCTAATTCGCTTCACTTCTATTAAAACAAAAAATCATATACAATTGTATCGGGCTTTTTATATCAATTATCGTAGATATTGACTACATTTAAATTGATTTTTTATTATATTTGTCAGAACTGTTGGCTTTTTCTTGGCTCTCCCCCCCCCTCCCGAGGTAAAATACTGTCACGAATAATTTTAAATAAATCATTTTTAAATTATTTGAGGCGTTAAATTGTGCTTGATATTCACCAAAAAATACCTCTTTGTAGATTGTTGTATATTTTATTGGCTGAATCTTCAAAAACTGTACCAGTGTAATATTTTCCAAATTTATTATCACACATGTGTTATTCTGTTCACTTTTACAATTCTCATCAGAACTTGTGGGAAAATCTTGAAGAAATTAAATTTTTCACATGGAAAGCATTAAAAGTTTTATTTGAGAGAGGTGTTAAATTATAGAAAATAAAATTTCTTTTAGTGCAGGTTGTGCTTAGTTTAAGGTTTAACAGATATTTTATTATTTTCCTTGCAACTTTATTAAAAAAATATTAATATAGTATTTTGTATGAAAAGATTGCTATTATGGGTAAAGGAACTATTAATGGCTGTGAAATTTTTTATGGTGCCCACTTTCTTAAGACAATCGCTTTTGAAAGTTACCAGTTTCTCGTGAACTAATTATTCTTTTCAACAGGCACCTGGGCCAGATGCCCTATCCCCATCTAGATGCTGGATCATTTTTCAAGCTTTGAAGTAGATATGAGTAGGGTGTAGATGATAAAGTCCATAAATTCAGATGATGACATAAAAGATTTTAGAGGTGAAATGTAGATTTTTACAGTCCATTGTGGAAGTTACCAGTATCTCTGAGATCATTGTTAAATAATAATTTTTGCACATCATTTACGGTCATGTTTTTTTAAGGCAGGTATCTATACAGAAGATCACAATCATCTGCAATTGTGAGTAGTTGTATTAGAGTTTCATATGTTAAGGTAGTAGGTTGTATTCATGTTCCACCAGATGAATAGTTACGTATGTTTCTGGTTCTATAACTGTTCCCAACAGGTCTTTACTGAAGAAATTTTTTTTTCAACTGAATAAAAATTGCCATTTTATTTGACAACCTGTGTATTTGTAGTCTATGAGACACTTCTTATAAAATACTTCCAAAAAAGATTAATGGCTTTTGGTTTACACAATGAGCATTTTGATTATTTTGGAATTTAGTTGAGTTTTGACAGACTTTTTTTTTTTTTTTTCTTGTTGATAAGTACACAATATTTGTAGCTATTTCATTTTTGCAATTTTAGCGATTTTAGCCTCTCAACTAAATGTAATTCATTTTCTATTAGAAAATTGTTTAGTTTTGCAAAGCATTTAATGTTATTCTTTTTGACATGTGTCAAATTTTATTTTGGCTTGTGGAACCCTAGGGTTTAACTTGCAGAAACTTAGGATTCTTCTGAACACAATCCATTGTATCTATCAAAATAGTCCATTGTATCTATCATGAAGTATCAAAAATGCTAGAACCAGGTTGATGATAAATGGTGATTTTTTTCTCCTGTGGAAGTTATCAGTTATAATCAATAATAATAGGTTCTGTTCACTGCTTATTAGCCCAAAGGGCTATTAGTCTCAGCATTTTGTGTTGAATCTCTATACAAGTCTAAATCACCTTTCAAATTGTTGCCACCAAACATTATCGCTCTGTAGTAAAGTTAGCTAAATAATGAATTTGCATGAATGCATGTACGTTTCTTGCACTGTGAAAAAACTGTAAGATAAGAGTCATCAAATTTTGAGAGTAACATAGTCATTCACTTGAACATGGGCACCTGGAAGCCTGAATTTGGAATTTGTTTTATTGTCTGTTTAATATTTTGTAAAGCTGTAATGAATTTTTGATTAAAAAAACTCAATTTCAAAGCAAGGAGTGGCAACACTGTGGGGAAGAAATAAATTTATCTCCAGTATGCGAGGTTGTCTATTCGAAATTCTAAATATATGCTGTTTTTAAATATTTTTAGCCTAATGTGGCATTAGCCCAAATCGCAAGAAGGTTCACTGTAATTGTTATTGAAAAATATTGGTTTAGTTCAGTGATTGAGAACTGTTATTTCTTCCTTATCTTTCACGGGTTTAACTCATAAGCAAGTTATGATTTTATTTTGATGGATTTTGAGTGTTGCTTTTATAGAGTTACTTTCAGAATGACTTCCAAAATTACTGATTTGATCTTATTTCTTTGGAAAAATTGAAGATAATATAAACAATTTAAAATTGGTACCTGGCAAGGCTCTGAGAAACTTGGAACTTTATTAAATCCATAAATAATGTAAAGATGTAAATAATATATCCTGTGTGCTGTAAATTTGTTTACGATTCCAGCATTATTTTAAGAAATTTTGCAACATTTTAATTTTAAAATCATCTAGATAGCTTATGTTATAATCTAAAAGTTTGTTATGAGTTCTCCTGGTTTCATATTTCACATTTTGTAGTCATACTGAATCAAAATTTGTGACGTATAAACATGGATAATGGTTTAATTTGCTTTGTTACCACATTCCTGACGATGGTATAAACCAATCAAGTTTCATGTTGTTCTTGTTTATTCCTAATTCTCATTGTATTTATAGTTTTTGCTCCAACATATAACAAATCACTTGTATTTTGTATAATTTTATCAGTAGCATTTGGTGCTTGATGATTTTTGGTACTGTTCTGTTATCGGGACCAGGTTCAGAAATTGATGTATGTGTGTATATATAAATATATATATATATGAGTGTATACACATATATGCACATACAATACATGCACATGTGCATACACTTCTAAATCCGGTCTTGATAACCAAAGAGTACTTATTTTTCTTTATCTTTCAGCAGCAATATTCATTTACATATTGTGACACACATTTAAAAAAATAGAGTTCTCTCTCTTTTCACATTTTGTTTGTCATTATAACAGTAAAGACAGTGAACAGATTGTTGCTTTTATGATATAACTTTTTTACCCCCACGAAGATAAAAAATTTAGTCTTCTGTTCCCTTAAAATTAATCACTGTACTAAACATAAGATACAATTTTGTTTGGATTATTATTAATTACTGCAACTGTAAGTTTTGATCTTTCTTTATTATTTTGAGTTTTTGAAAATTTTCCTGTTACCTTATTGAAAATAAATGATAAATAAATAAGTGTATTTGACTATTTAATTATTCTGTCTAGCAATTAAAATACTCTTTCTTTCTTGTGTATGATTTAATATGATTAAATCTTTTGAAATGAATGAAATGTCTGTCATATCAGTATAAACATTGCTGTTGTTAGTTACCAAAATTTAATTATTATGTTAAAAGTAGGAGATTTGGTAATCAGTTTGAAAAATGACACCTTTTTAATAGAAATAAATTTCAAATTATGAAGTGCATTGTTAATAAAATTGTAACTAGTGACTATCAGAGGCAGTGATCTGGTTTTTATTTTCACATTGTGTAGAAGTTTTGAGAAAGTTTTATTTCAAATAAAAGTTCTGTCATTAAAATTACAGTTTTTTCTGCCATCATCTCTTGTTGACAGAGAAATGTAACTATTTAGTGATAACCTAACTATTTAGTCACTGGACAGTTGGTTAAAACTTCTTGACTATCCAGCATTCAAGTATATGTGTACATATTCTTGACTATCCAGCACTAATCCGAAAACTCAAAAAACCGAAATATTTGCTAATGTTTTTCCGCACAAAAAATTAAGCAAACAAAAGACTTATAAGCCATCAATTAACCACGTATAAGACTACAACTTGCAAGAAACAAAAACTGTTGCTAAACACTGCAATTTAGTGCCAAAAATAGATAAGTGTGATATTGCAAGGCAATTATAAAATCTTCATCTTGTTTCTATATATAAACCTGATTATTTCTCAATACGCTGGTTAATTTCTTACAAGGAACGATATAAGTCAACTATCTGTTTTTTTATCACATTTTGAAAAAATGGTAAAAAATATATTTCAGGGTGTCTCTTGGCGAAAACTGGTGATGTTTCGGCATCATTCCTGTTTACATCCAATGCCCTCCCCAGTAAAATGGCATTTGAAACATAATGTAATAAAACATAATTAAAACAAAATGTAAAAGTTTACAGTTGAGTGCCCCTTGTTTTTTTGGTGATTCTTTCTTGACGCCAAGCTTGGTGGCAGCAAGGCATAATTTCTAGATAGGCACTGCATAAAACGAAAATAAGTCAAAGAATTGCACAAACTCAGTGTCCATGTACACATCGATGTATTTTTACTTAAAAAAATAATCTGAGAATTGCCTAAACTTGCCACTGCGCACTGCCTTGACTTTGTCCATGTACTCATCATCAAAATTGAACAAAATTTGTCACCAATCGAACGGGCACCCAGTTCTGCACTAGAACCAAACAAAAAATATATAATCTCAATAAACTGCATTTCAAATCAAACAGTGAAATAACATGAAAAAGGAAGTATGCTATCTCATATATGCACTACAAAAAGGAAATATTGATTTATCTTATGTAGAAATTTCTGGGTCTTCAGTCTGTGAGATGCAAAATCCCTTAACAGTATCCAAAAACTTTCCAAATTTATCCGACCTAGAATATGCATACTACCGTCGCCACATAAATTCACAAAAATAAAGACTAAAATAGTGCCATAGTGCCAGATTCTCCATGGCATTTCTTTTGAAAATCCCTTTTTATTACACTCCTTATACCTTTCACAGTATTGATATAAGCTCCGGTTTCCATAAGCTTAAATGTCATTGCGTGATTACTGAGAAGTGAACGGAGCCATTATCAAAAAGACATTTGTACAACTTCCAGCAGTTGGATATGATCTTTGTTCCAGGTAAAATATTCCATTGAATTACATCGAACAAAGTTTCTTTTGGCCTCAACCATTTAAAAAAAAAAAAAAAAAAACTGTTCTTTTGTTTTATACCGCCAAACACCCAGGTTAACACCATCAGCCATTTTACAATGTGAAAGCACAAAATACGTAACGTACTTCCTAACCAACATCCAACGCAGAAATAAGCCCTATTTTCCCAGGGGTCAAATTCACTGCAACCAGTCTCGTCATAATAGGGTTTGCATAACATTCAACTACTCAGTTACCATAAATGAAACAACAACTTGGTGATAAACCAAGGGGAACCCTAAAATATAGACTTACTGAAAAAATGATTAAAATTTGAGACCTTCCTTCAGTAGAACAGCATGCACAGTATTTTCAAAATGACATAAACCTGCCATCTCAAAAAGTGTATGTTATAATGGGCACGATATGCAACTTAATTTGGAACTAATAAAAAAACTGGCTTTGTAATGTGAAAGACTGTAAGCAATTTAAGTTTTACATATTATATCCATAGCTAATTAAATAAAGAAGTGATCTCTTTTTTCAAACTTCTTTTGGAATGAGTGATGCAAGTTTAGTGGGATCGTTTCCAATTTTCATGGTCATGAAGTTTTATTTTCATATGAATACATGGGCTTTTATATCTGAAAATTTTTTGAAACCTTGCATGATTTAAATGTGGGTTTTTAATATTCATGTTCATAGCAAATCAGGTAACTCGTATTATAATTTTAGACAGTTGGCTTTCTGACTTAGACTGCATTTTTTATATGCGTTAACTGTCCAAAATTTTTATATTCGTCATTTCCCGAGCTTTCCAAAGAGTTGATATTTTACTGAACTGTTAAGTATTTCAAGAAGCACAAAATTAAGAACATATAAAGGGTAAAAAAAAAAAAAAAAAAACTTATTGAGAGAGAAAAATTTTAAAAAGGGATAAAATAATAAATTATACATTCAATATTAAATAAACTGGCAACTTTATCTCATTTACCTACAAGCTTACAAATTTCTACAAGGATTTATAATAAATTTATCAAAAATAAGTATGTATTTGGTAAAGTACCTGCCTAACATAGTACATATAATTACTTTTTCATTTTGTTTCTATAAATAAAAATGGATCTTTTCTTTTACTGTGCTGACTTTTGTCTTAATAAACCTATTAAAATATAAGTCATTACTTTATTAATAGTTTCAAAAGCTAACTGCAAATGGTCTGGAAATCCATTAATATGCAATTTTACAGCTTAATTCTCTCAGACTGATGTCAGAACTGGCTGTGTATGGATTGACCAACTATGCAAAATAATGTAGTTTATTTTAGATTTTATTTTGTGCATTTTTGTGAGGTGACTGTATTAGGTTTTCATATTGTCCTCCTAATATGTAATATGCCAACAGCCGAGTGGTAAAGTCGCTGAACACTGGTAGTTCAGTCCGAGGTTCGAATCCCGTGAACGGGCTGGCTGCATGGTCGTTTTCATGGTTTTCCCCATGTGTAACGTGTATACAAGCCAGTTTTCCTTAGAAAGTCCTCCATGAAGGCATCTTTTCCCTTAGGTGGATAGCCCTCGAGGCTTTGTCATAATCACACACACACACACCTAATATGTAATTTAAATGCAAGGAAGTTCTTCACAAAAAAGCTTCTCTTTTTGTAGCTCATTAGACTTAGTGTGTTTTGCCGTAAGGTAATCCAAACCATGTTCTGTTATTGAGCTTATATTGTTATTTATCAAAGTAAAATATTTACATTGCAGTGGAGATGTTGATCCGCAGACCTAGCAAATCACAATGCAGCCAACAGTGGCTGTGTTGTGATTTGAATCTGATTTTATTCCTTTTCATTATTTTTATAAGACCATTGAGGCATATAAATAATTATAATACAGTCAAAAGTCTTTAATCCGTACTCGTCGGTACTTTGGCGATTCCGGATTATCGGTTTTTCCGGATTATAGATCATCAGTTTAAATCTGGTAAGATGGCATGCAGAAATTATAAAATTAAAAATATGAAACCATAATTTAGGAAATAAAGAGCAATTATTATCTAAAGGGTATCAAAATTTACAAAAAAAAAAAAAAAAAGCTTACTATTTATTTGTTTACTTTATTAAACATTTCTTTCAACGTGCGCATGCGTAAAGCATACATTACGCATTGTCGAAATTAGAAAATTGCAAACAGAAAACTATTTGATGTGTATTCATGATATTTGATTTAAATCATATCAAGGATGGAGTGCATTGAAGATGAAATACTACATTTAGTAAGGAATTATAGGCTGAATAAAATAAAAACATCTGCCCTGAAGATAAGGATAGTGCTGACAGATCAACTTCATGTTCATTGCGCGGCGCGACCCCCCTGTAAACGCATTATGCGTTTACGCATGCGCAGAAAGTTTGTAGCTTTGAGGTCTGGATTATAGATCATTTCTGATTATGGATGTCCTGATTAAAGACTTTTGACTGTATTGATATTTATTAAAAATTACAAAATCTCTGCATAAAAACTATTTATCAAGTGGCAGATATTGATGATCTTTTTGTGATAAAAAGGATCTAAGTATTATTAGGAAGCATTAGTTGAATTATAAACAATGCTTTATTTAGAGGCTGATTTATTTAACCTAGTGTGGAATATTAGGCACAATACTCTTCTAGTGGCAATTCTCATGCTTTTAATAAGGGAAAAATATGATTATGAGAAAGTATTAGATAATAAGCTAGTGTGCAAAACTTTAGCAACTTTTCTGATTTTGGCCATAGTTCTGGGGAAAAAAAAGGGAATGAGAAATTCATACTATAGAGGCAGAATGTAGTGCTTAAAAGATGACAAAAGTATAGTAATAGGACACATACAGAACCAAGTGAATAGAGAAAGGCTTTATTGACAGAATGTCACTGGTGCAAAAATCTCTCTGCTCAAGAAGGAGAACAGCAAATCAAACAGCTTTAGTATAGGATATGACATTCCCTAACTGCAATGGTTGTGTTGCACCCAACTGTCAATACTTAACACCAGATTATCTAACAGTTCTTCGAATAAGAGTTCTGATTCTTCAAGAGCATCTGTTTCATTTCTATGGCGTTCTCTGAAGGGTAAGACTGTGCTACCAGGCATCTTTCTAAAGTATCTCGGAGCGTGCTGGACAATCCACTGTATGGATATCTTCACTTTCCAGGAGCTTCTTAACAGCATGAGTCCTATGTGGCTGAGATCATCCATAAAACCAAAGTTGTGACCTATGGCACTCTAGGAAAGACATATGTGGGAGAAAGTAACTTCATCGCAGTAATGATCTCTGGTAAGTGAACCTCTGTCGGATGTGGAGCTCTCTACATTTGTTCATCATAATGCCTCTCCCCATGAGCACGTCAGGACCACCCCAGTGGTCTCTTTCCCTGATGTTAATGAGATGAGAGTGTGTCCTACCTCTCTATATTAACTGACACTGAGACTTGTTTCCCAGACAAAAAATTCTTATTGGTAAAGAGGATGCGACTCCATTAATGAGGTGCCCAGTCTTTGTGTTGTCTATACTGTAGGGTTTCCTTTATTTTACATAACAAATTATTATAAGTTTTGTAACTTTCCTGGGCCTCTCATTTTCCCTTCGCATTTCCTTGCCAGGATACAAATTTAAAGTTAAGTGAAGTGAGTATATAAACAGATAAATATTGTAGTTCATTCAGAGTGTGGTTTTGCTAGCCAGCGCATGTCACTTGTTTGTCCTTGCTGTTACACGAAGTTTCCGATATGCCTTTTTGGCCATTTAATAAGTACATCACCGGGTAGGTTTGTTGAAGCAGGTTAGTTAGCTTTAAATTAAATCATTAGTCCAGCCCTACTCTTTGTCTTTGAAATTATTATGTAACTGTTCTTAAGTTCCACTGCAAGTCATCAGTATTATTGTAAGAAACATGTAGTGTTACATTTGTGTTAAGAATGTGATAAATAATAAAAGTTTATTTTACCCTTCTTCTATGCTGGTATTCTTTTACGCCTATGTGAGATGTCGCCAGGTTTCTTAGTGAGTTCTAGTAGTATTTATGATAGCAAAGTGAGTTAGATCTTACAACATCACTGTAAATGTTGATGGCGATGGGCTGTTGTCAATGGTATGCAGCTTTCTGGTTGGGGGGTGAAGGCTATCTTTATGAAGTCGTCTGGTCATAGTAAGCCAGGACTCCTGTCATCCGGTTGCAGTTTGCAACTGCTGACCAAGATTTGTCATTGTCTGGGTTTTTCGCCTACAGATGAGGAATTTACAAGCTTGGTATTTTGCTCATGTTCAAGTTTAAAAAAGTCAATTTCTGGCAGTCATATTTTGCATATGATAATCACAAAACAAGTATGCAGCCATTTGTTTGAGTATTCTTTGAGATTTGAGCCCAGGTTGAACTATTAGTATTCAGCAGTCTTGTCCACTCTTTTACTCGTGAGGTGAAGAATTACAAGATGCTTGCCATACAGAATTTTATTGAAGAGAGAATTGTTTCTAGACTGAATTCTTTATTCTGTTGAAAGTTTCGAATGAAAACCTGAATGTCATTTAATGATAATTGTAGTGGCATTGAGATTGAAAGAGAAACACTTCAAAGTTTTATTTCTGTTGCTGTTTGAAAATATAAAACAAGGAAGTAGAGAAACTGTTGCTTTAAATTTTTGCAGTTTACTTTTAAAATACAGTGTCTAGAATACAATTCCAAATACTGTAATATGTTGCAAAATTTCATAATAACTGCTCTATTACCTGCTGTAAGAAGAATCTCTAAATATGCACATATTAATTTAGAAGCAGCTGAGACCTAGACATGAATACCTTGTATTTAAGAAATCTTATTGTACTGTCTATAGAACAGTAACTGAAGAAATAAAACACAATTCTAGAATGCTATCAATGATTTTTGAAGAGAAAAAGAAGCAAAATAGCACTCTAAAGCATTGGAATTAAATTTTATTTCAAAGGCAAGCAGCACAAAATTTCTGTATTCTTAATTTCTCTATTAACTTCATGAAACTGTAAGCACTCCTGCAAGCCACTTTGACATTTTATAGATTTTTTTTATGTGAGCTAAGAGGGGAGGCAAAAGCTCTGCCTACTGCTATACCACTGCCTTAAAATTTTCTTTTGAAATGGCATAAAAAAATCAGACCAAAATTTAGTTTAAATATAATGATGTATAAAAAATATCAGTTGGTGTCATAATGAAGAGAATTCCACATTCTCTCATTCATGGTGTAGTAAATTAAAGAAAGAGATGAAACACATTTATATATGTAAAGTAGATTTATTTATACTTCCTAAGGTATTGTATAATTTAAAATAATATTTAGCTAGACTAAGATTCGAACCTAAAAGGAACTGCCCTTCAGAAATCATTTTAAGTATAGAATGGTATAGATCAAGACCTGCTCTGAGTTTTGGGTATTTTGAAAACTTTTATTCTGTATTTTCATAGTCTGCAGTTTGTTTTTGCCCACAAGTGCTGTCGAGTTGCTGGTAGAGTTAAGTTAAAGAGAGTTAGTAGTTACTAAATGTGTTATTCTTCTGCTGCCCTGTATGGTGTCATAGTGAAGCTGACTGGTTTGTTTTTTTGAACATGTTTTAAATACCAGGAAAGGCATTGGCATTTGTAGCTGTCTGTCCTTATAGGTACAGTATTGGCCGATTCCTGTAATGCACCTTAGTCAACATACTTAGTGAAGGGATGGTTAAATGAACAATGAGTTTGGTCATACCCATAGGCTTAATGAGCAAGGTGTGTAGTCACTGAAGGAAGGGAGTTTCCCCTCTGAACAGTATAAATAGATTTTTAGGTGTCTGCCAGTCCACATGTACATATTTTACCATACTGACATAACTAATTTCTGAAAAGTTTACTTTTTGCTTTCAAATAAGTTTAAAGAAGCGAATAACAAGTAAAACAGAAAAGATGTTTAGGCCATGTGTAAAGATTTACTTTTTTTTTAATGCTTTTAATTAGCGTCTCGTAAAGTAAGAAAATGACGAGGTTCAGCATAATAATTAACTTAAATATATTGAATTTCATTAATTTACTATTAAAGTACATCAAATTATTTTTCTTGAGTATTTCATGAGGTGATAAGTATCATTTATGTACTCAGTGTTTTAAAACCTTTTAAAATACCCATCATGAATTGACCTACGTGCAGTATGTTCTAATATTCTTTAATTATTTTAAAGAATGCATTTATTATTACTGTTATTGTTATTATGAGAATAAAGTCAATCATTTTGTTTATTTAATATGGGCAAGTCCAAAACAATATTATTTCTTTAGGGGGAAAAATTTAGGAATTCGTCTATTTTCTAATAGAATACAAGACAGGTTAAAAATGTGAGTATTGCAGTTATTATTAGGTTAAAAAATTAGCAATTCGTAATTATTATTTTTATTTGGTATATATTAAGCTTTTCTGAGTTCGTTATTAGCTTGTGAATTCTAAGATACAAAGATGTTGATGATACTAAAGCTGATACCAGGAAAAGGATTCATCACAGAAAAGGTATAATAATATACCTAGTTATGGTTGATGTCAGGTCAAACGAGAGGCTTTCTTTGAATATGCTAATCATTTACTATCAAGATAGCGCCAGTCACGACGGGCGTGAGATATAATTCTTTGGCGTGTATTTAGATTGAAGGCTTAATGAGTTCGCTTCTCAGAAGAGCATGAGTCTTTGTGCTTTCAACCAACCGAGTTTAGTTGTAGAAGCATTCTGTTAATGCTTCATGAGGAAAGTTACTTTTTTGTTTCGATTCACACCAATCAATTCTTTTCAGTGGTTTGTTCGGAAATCCGAGATTGAAGATGGTGAATGGAGATAGAAAATGGAAGAGTATTCATTTAACCGCATATGACATGAGAGCGATTGTTTTCTTTGATTTGCCATTATTTTAAAGCTTCTGAAGCCGCATTATCTTGCAGCATTGAAGATGCCAATGATTGTAATCCTTATTTGGATAGAACAGAAACATGCCCTTTCTGTTTCTATATGATCGATCCCGTGAAAATGGCATTTTTATAAAATATTGTTTTGATAGGAAAAGGTATTGGAAAAATGCTCGAGTTTATCGTTTTCGTGGATTTTCGAAATACCATTGATTATTTTCGGAAATGGAAAGCAGTTATATTCTGTCAGCCGGAAAGACGATTACCGTATATGAATTCAGTTGTTAATGTTTGTGCTTGACGCAGCATATTGCTCTTGGTGCAAACTGAATTCGAGAGAAAGTCTTTTGTCTTCGAAGTTTGAAGACATTTGTTTCTTGAGAGAATTATACGAATAGAGAATTCTTAAAGTGCATTTCGAAGCGCATGGTTGCTTAAAAAAATTTTTTTTATAAATTTAATTTTTGTGAGGATGATATGGTTGTATTATTATCCTTCAACTACACCAGGATCCGCAAGGATGAAATTGCCATTTAATCCCGAGAATTTACTTTCCGATATGTTTACATTATTATCTCTCAAGTAAGCGAGGACCCTCAAGGATGAAATTGCCGTTTAATCCTGAGAATTTCCGTTCTGAATTCGTTTGTAATTGCAGTGAAGTTTTAATGCATTTGTCAAGAATTTAATTAAGAGAAATCTCGTGTTCAGAATTGGTGGTGAAGTTAGTATATTGGCAGCGTAATTTTTCCAGGTAGGCATGACGGGAGAATTTCGTTTAACTGTTTAGTTTCTTTCTGAGTTTTAATGTATATTTTATGAAATAAAACGTTTCAAGAATTCCACCCTGAAAGTTTTGAGGTATATTGCGGAACTTCTGGTTTCTGAGAGCTTTAATATTTTAGTTTTAGGCAGGGCTTAAATTCTAAGATTAGAAGTGCCTGAGCCCTATGGAAGACTGTCAGCAAAGAGGAACAAGAGTAAATAAATAGCTATTAAACTCATTAATAATTTTAAAATTAAATAGTTAATTATTATCAAATTAATTAAAGATATTTAATTAAAGTTTATAAAATGTTATTTAATCAATAATTATTATATAATTAATTATAATTTAATTGATAATTAATTATTATTTATTGAAATAATTAAAGATTGAAGTTATTAAATAATTAAAATTAAATAAAATGTAAAGAGATAAATTGAAATTTAATGAGCGATTTTTAGAATAATTTTATCGTTAAAATAAAATTTTCGAGATAAAATTTTTATTGAAATTGTTATTGAATTACATAAGAGAAGTGCCGCAGCCTTTTCAGAGCTCCGGTGTCCGATGATTCAGGGCTCCGGTGCGTTCCGGCTAGAATGCAGCTCCGGTGCAGCATTCAGGGCTCCGGTGCGTTCCGGTTAGAATTATGATTTATTACAAAAACTAAAAAGCACCGGAGCCGAAATCCGGTGGGCTCCGGCCCAATTTAAGCTCTGATCGTAGGGAGAAAAGTTTGTTTATCATCACAATAATTAAATATACTTAAAGTATAGCTGATGAAAATTCCAGGGCGAAACAGAATGAGGGTATGAGTGGGTGGAAACAAAAAATGAGGGGAATCTTGGTGAGGAAGAACGTTGTCTTTAATCGCGGCTCTCTGCTGATATAATTATAGCCATCAAGCAGATGTGTGTCAGGGGTAAAATGAGCCCTGAATCTGACTCCTAAGGATGAATGTAGAGTTGCTGTTTACGCTTTCCCCCACATTAGTGGATACTGTGGGAAGACGATGTATAGGACGTGCTTGATCAGTTTTATCTCAGTATTTCACTCTTATTCTACTCGCTGTCACTTAACGCACATTTAAGAACACAAATTTTCCTGCCTGCGAGGATAACTAATTGTAAGTTTCGATAACAATACACTAGATATGATGGCATAGCGAGTAATTTACGCGTTCCTAAATAAACTCTCCCAAATTTATTGCCCTTTTTAAAGGGAAAGGTTTCTGCATGTGAGTGAGGGAACTTTACTTGAACGTCTCATGTTTTCATGAGTTCGTATTTCTAGGGAAATAGAGTATTGCAAGGTCTGCTTATTGTTAAACTTAAACGTTACGAATTCTAAATTTTCCCCCTTTAAATTGTGGTTCAGTTTTATAAAAAGAAGTACCGGAGTTCATCTTATTTAGGGCTCCGGTGTGCTTCGGCTAAGATTGTAATTTATCTTAAAAACTGAGAAGTACCGGAGCCGGGCTCCGGCGCAATTTAAGCACTGGTTTTAAAGAAATTTCACAAAAATTCAGTATTTTTTTCGTTAAAAATCGAATTAATTTAATAATATACATGTAGTTGCTGGGAGGTTTAAAAAAACATGTCACTATTATTCTCTTACGTAACCATATGTGTACACCGCACTGATAAGGAGCATTATATATTTCTTAAGTATCCGTGGGAATCTTACAGAAAAACTGTGCGGTTGCAACTTTAAATTATGAAGAAATTGATGAATGATACCGTTTTTCTAATGGAGTGTGCTAAAAACTGCAAATGAAAATGAGATTGACAAAAAATGCGTGACGGTTGAGGTTTTTATTGTTGCGTGAACGGTAAACTGAAATAATGATTATTAAAGCAGATTTTGTAAGAAGAAATTGAATTTTAAGATTTCACTTCTACTTCATTTTAGTAATGTCTTAAGACATGTACAGCTGTAATTAAATTTTTTACAACGCTTTGTTAAAAAGGCAAATAAAAGTAATTATTCCTAATGGATAGTTACATTAATGAGCATCTCATTTGCTTAATGACATCTGGAGGTTACCCAATTTAAAAAGATTTTTTTATAGGACACATATGAAACGTGGATTCTGTAACATATCTATTCCTGTGAAGTAAAACGGGAAGGAGAGAGGTTGAAAAAAAACTTGATCATTTCAACCGATATTAATGCTACAAGCTACAGAGGGGGAGGATATTCAGACTTTTAAAAGTTATTTAAATTAATAATATAATAAATTTCCTTTTTGCGTTTATTTTAGAACACACTTCGCTTACTGATTATCACGTTAAGACTTATGTCTTTACGTGATACACTTTAAATAAGCACAATTTTTTTTTTTTTTTTTTTTTTTTTTTTTTGTAATTTTACCGTCGTTGTAATAAAAGATACCAAAAAAAAAATAGCACAGATTTCTTAAAAGATTAATTTTGTACGCGAGGTAAATGTCTGTAGACTGTGTTTTGTTAGTCTAAAGGGAAAATTTGCTTAGAAGGACAATTAATTTCGTTTTGGCTTTTTGCGTCGATTCACGTTAGGCATTGTTTCACTTTTCGAATTGTTGCCACCAAGTGTTATCACCCTGTATTATATTTAAAGAAATTAAATAATGAAGAATCTGCATGAATGTATGTTTCTCGAATTGTGATAAAACAACGGTACCTAGAGCCATCAAAATTTGAATAACGTAATCTTCCATGGAATATGGGCATGTAGAAGCTCTAATTTGAATTTGAAATTTGTTTTATTATTGATTTCATATTTTCTAAAACTTTAACGAATTTTTGAGTAACAAACTCAACGATTTAAAAACCAGCAATGGCAACACTCTACGGGGGAAAAAAAAGACCTTTTTATCTCTAGTGCGTGGAATTGTGTATCGGAAATTCTAAAGATAGGCTCATTTTAAAATTATTTTGCGACATTGCTATTGAACTGAATTTTATAGTTTAAGTACGGTGGACATGATATTTAATAAATGTAGGTAACACACAAAATGTTAAAAAAAGACCACTTTGGACGTAATTTAAAATCTGAAACTTTTCAGTTTTTTTTTTTTTTTGGTTTTGTTTTTTGTTTTGTTCAAATGTGGTATGCTCATGGGCGTCGTATTTATTTAATCCGTTTTTTATTTTGTTCCATTTATTTTAGCTATGAAATCTGGAAGAATGACTCAAATTGACTTTGATCACGTGGCAGTTTAATTGAACAAAAGGCACATTCGAACTCTACCACGTCTCTGAAATTAACACCAATTTGGGCCGAGTTTTACTTACTTTTCTAACTGCTGTTTATCATTCTGTCAATATCTTAGAATTCTAGATATTTTTAAACACCTCGAAAAGTGTATTGTTTTTAGTGAGCGAATTTTGGGTGTTTGTGTCTTGGGGGAAAAAAAATCTCGGAAGCTTCGGATTATAAAAAGACTATAATATTACGAAGAAACCAGTCAATTAACATAACCATCCATTGCGATTTCAAGTTATCAGCAGTTACTTTCTGCAGGTATCTTACGTAACTGTGCCAGTTATGATTTTGATCAGCGTTTGATACAGTTATCAACGAAAATTTGTACAGCGAACCGCATCTTCAAAGCATTAAGATGGCAAAAATTGATAAGCATCTGATAAATGGAGATATCGGAATAAGCATTTAATAGCTGAAGAGACTGAAATAAAAGGTTTTCTGTGCTTCAAAATAATCTATAGCAGTAATGGAAATTTCAGGTTTAAAATAAATATTAGTGTGGCTGCATGTGATATGGCGTTCTCTTCGAGTTTGTGCTTATTCTCTTGAATGAACAATCTGACAATAGGGAAAACTTTATAAAAGGTCGAAAATCAATCACTTACTAACCAATGATAGAGGAGATTATTTATTACGAAACAGCACATGAGGGGTATTTGCATTACAAGGAAAGACTTTCTATACTAAACTGGGTTATGTTAATATTATCTATGGGAAAAATCCTGAAAACCCCAATGCAACCAACTTATTTATTCATTTGGATCCGAACTTAGGACGAATTAGTCGTGTTTATCGATGATATTCACTCGGTGATTCAATGGCACAAAAATAAGAAAGCAAATACAGAAGATAGCTCTAATGCCAACGAAGATATAATTAAAGATCCTTTGCAAAATAAAATCAAATTCCATAATTTTACTTCCAGAGTATGTGCTATAATTGGCTCTTGTGCTTGAGAATCTATCGTGAGAAATCTCTAAATTTACAATAAAATCTCGTGTTATGGTTCTCGGGAAAAAGGGTTTTGAAATCTTTCATCTGACAAATTATGTCTTCGGCTATTTAAGATTTGAAATATTAAAAGAATACCAAAACGGTTTGGAAATAAAATCTCAGATTACGACATTCACATTCAGTGTCTTTGATTAGATGAGTTTTTTCGAGATTCATGGAATGAAATGCCATCAAACACGATCCACAGTTGCATTTGAAAAAGGCAAGGATTTAGTTACAGTGTGCAACCGAATGCTGTCTGATATACTGCTAACCATACAGTGAAGATATTATTGAAGAGTGAAATGGAATTTCGCAAATTTAAAAGTTTTCAAGTTGTATGTCTATACATGTCATTTATAATTATAATATCTATACATATTATAAGGTTTGTGTAGGCACATGATTTTATCGTGACCAAGAGATGACTCGTGCGTGATAGCACGAACTAAAATTGAAATGCTTATTGAACAAGTGACGTCATTACGTCTGAGTTCGAATCCCGGCAAATGAGCTGAACGCATGAGCGTTTTCATGATTTTAAATATGTGGAATGTGACTGACTACGAGCCAGTTTCCTTTAGGAAATCTTCACGAACGTATCTCTTTTGTTAGGCAGGTAGCCCTTGTGTTCTTCATCATAATCAATCAATCAAACTATTATTTAAAATGAGGTGAATTTTTTAAGGCCTAGTAAGCTAAAATGTAGGCTTACTTCATAAAGCGATAGAGAACTTCATCTGTGCTGATATCCTTTAATAGAAGATCTTTTCTATTCAACTAAAAATTGAAACGTAAAACCATCATTAGCTAAATTATGCGGTCAAGCCTCTGTAGATTTCTGTATAATTTTTCTCTTTAATGGTGTAATTTTTTTTTGTATTGTAATTAATATAAATATATATAATAAAATACACCTGATGGGCTTTTTAATATTTTGAAATAAATTTTAGAATTTCGATAGGAATGATTTTGTTGATGTAATTAATTATTAATTGATATCAGTGTTCTTCCCTCCGACTGCTTGTACAAAGTGTGTGTGTGTGAGATTATGGCAAAATCTCGAGGGCTATAAGGGCATGGATGCCTTCGTGGAGGACTTTCTAAGGGAAACTGCCTCGTATACACGTTACACATGGAGGAAACCACGAAAACGACCATGCAGCCAGCCAGCCCATTCGAGGGATTCGAACCTCGGACAGAACTACCAGTGTTCAGCGACTTTACCGCTCGGCCGCTGGTGGGCCCTGCCTGTACAAAGATTTTTACTTTTATTTGCATAAATATGGTCATAGAAAATTGTAAAGATAGTTGTTTCTACTTCTGTTTAACTTTAAGATAAGATATGTAAAGAATTAAGTTTCGTAACTGTTATAGCTTTCTTTAAAATCGTAAAGGAATACTCACTTCCCGTCATTTACTTCGAAATAATTTCTTTCACATTCCCAAGTTTTAAGTTTGTAAACAAACTGCTTACTTATTTCACGCATCGCATGAATTTCCGTTGAAAATAGTTATTTTGTATAATTATTTGGTCTTGTTGAATTCAAGCAAATGCGCATGTATGAGATTATAACAGGTACTAATGTAAGTTGCCTAAAGTATTACAGAAGTGTTTTGCCTACTTTAGGATAATTAATTTACAAATCATTTTAAATTATCGTCTCAGTTGATGTAACATAGGAAACAAATACTGCGTATGCCATCGGTTTAGTATCATAAAGATTAGTCACGAATTTTTAAGGCGCTGGGTACGCCATCGAGGGTTTTTTGAGCAGCCTTCATGAAGTCCGGATGTGACGTCATGATTTAACCTTTCACAACTTTAAAATCTTGTTTACTACTAGAAGATTGTTGGTCAGCAGCGCCTATATGAAATGGTTCTGGACCTCTATTGTCAGATTAATCATACATCATGGAACACATGATTGGAGCGGACACAATGATTACATCTATGTCCTGTAATCAAGGGAGAACATTTTGTATAGATTCTAAATGTTTTGTATGATACTAGATTTATTGGGACGCTCTTTGTATAGCTGAGCGATGTAGGAATCTCCATTAGTAAAAGGAAATTGAGAATAATGTAATTGCGTTTTTTTTCTTTTAAGCCCCAAGGGCTATTCATTTCGTTTTGGCATTTTGCTTGGAATCACTATAAACGGCATATTACTTTTCAAACTGTTGCCACCAAATGTTAGATCGCTGCATTATATTTAAAGAAGTTTAATGAAGAATCTGTATAAATGTATGTATATTTCTCGCATTATGAAAAAACAACGGTACCTAGAGACATCAAATTTTGAACAACGTGATCTTCCACTGAATATGAGCATCTGAAAGCCCTAATTTGGAATTTTTTTGGTATCGATTTCATATTTTGTAACACTTAACAAACTCAATGGTTTCAAAGCGAGAATGGCAACACTGTACGGGGGAACAAAAAAATAATAAAAAAATTAAATAAATAAATAAAAAAATCTACAGTGCGCTAGACTGTGTATCGGAAATTATAAAGATATGTTCATTTTAAAATTATTTTGCGATATTATTGTTAAGTTGAATTTTATGCTTTAAGAACATGATATTTAATAAATAAAGGTAGCACACAAAACGTTAAAAAAAGTCCCTTTGGGCGTATTTTATATATATATAAATGAGGTGATCTTAAAAGTCCGCTTAATTACTTAGGAATAATAATAATATATTTTTCTTCTTAATTCATCTTTCACTTCGTTAATATATTTTTTTTTTCTTTTAGAAAGCTTTTTTGTGCATTTCATTGTAATCCGCTCGTGTTTGACGCATTTTGTTAGACATGGAAGATAAATCGAATGGACAGAATAAAGATGATCCTGTGTCAGCTTTAACCTCGGGAATCAACATGTTTCAAGTTACTTTGTTCTCGTGATCTAGCTCTAGCTGATCTTTGGCTTTTCTTGAAAATGTGGCTTTTGCATCTGAAGACAGAGGACTTAAACATCTTCAGCTATTCCAAAAACACTTGCATTACTGAGAAAACGTTATTTGGTGTGCGAGGGGTGGCTCACCTTTAATAATTATCCCCCGCCGTGCCTCTACAGATTTAAATAATTAGTTAAATCTCAAACTTGGGCCTTCTCGATTATTTTTTTTAACCAATATTATATTAAAATATGATTTATTATGTTTTAATTTTGTGCCCCTTTATTTTTTAGAGGAGCCTAATGCTTCAAACATTTCATCCTCACCATGTTAATGTTGAATTATTAACTTTTTAGAGGGGGGGGGATAATCAAGTATTTAAACTGTTTCTATAAAAATAAATGAGATTTCAATCATCAACTTCGGTCCGAAGTTCGAATCCCGCGAACGGGCTGGCTGCGTGGGTGTTTTCGTGGTTTTCCCCATGTGTAACGTGTATACGAGCCAGTTTCCCTTAAAAAGTCCTCCACGAAGGCATCCCTCCCTTAAGGCGGCAGATAGCCCTCGAGTGCTTTGCCGTAATCTAATAAATCAAAATCAAATCAATCATCAACATAATACATGTATGCCGTAGATTGAATTCTTTTAATTCTTTTGTAGAGCTAGACTTAGTTCGTTTACTCATTAAGAAGAGTATTTTTCGTCGGTGTTACTGGCTAAATCGAAGTTCTGAGGTGAAAGCTCAGAACCACTGCATGTTGGAAAGAGAGCTATTTAAGTCATGCATAATCAATGAGAAAACATGTAAAAGCATTTACGCTAAATGAGGATATATGTTAACGAAAATCACTATTCAGAAAGCAGTAAAATTCAAATGTATTTTCGACTGCTAGTTTTTGAACGACGATAGAAAAGTAACCATATCTTCTGTGTTTTTACCTTTCATTACGAGAAAAGTAAAAAAAAAAAAAAAAAAAAAAAAAAATCAATGAGCTTAGAACTGTAATATTTTTTGTATATTTTAAAATCCTTGATAATGGAGTTGTATATAATCTTTATTTGTTTATATTGAAATATATTTTTTAAAATTTCCTTTTAATATTCGTAATGGTTTAAAAATGGCGCTATTAAACCACCTATTTCTATTTTCTAAGCGGATAACAAGTTCTGTTGCGAAAATATGTTTGTGTTAACGGTAAGTGAACTTAGACATAATGGAGTTTTCTACGTCAACGAAGGAGAATGCTCGATAATCAAACAAAACATTTCGTGTAGTATTCATCTTATTTTTCATATTCGTGCCACCTGTTAATGTAGCTGTTTGCCAAACTCTTTATGTTACATGTATATATAATCGGACTGTTCTTTCAAATAAGTACTTCTGATGTTAAGTTATATTTTCCTCTATGAAATAACTCACTATTGACATTTAACACGATTAAATTCGGTATATAGCTACCCATAAGTAATTCGACCCCGCTCCCAAAGCTGGTCAAATGTCAACCAGTGCTTACATACGAACCTGGTCTTTGTCAAACCGTATGGAGAGAAGATTGATATAGATCATAGTTTTCCAATCCTGTTTTTTTTTTTTTTTTTTTTTTTTTTTGGGCTTGTTGCCCTTTTTAGTCCAAAGGGGCTTTGTTCCTGAAGGACTATTGTTTCCGTTTTGCGATTTTGCGTCGAATCACTATAAACGGCGTATGACGTTTCAAATTGTTGCCACCAAATGTTAAGAGTATTGCATTATATTTGAAGAAATTAAGTAATGAAGAATCTGCATAAATGTATGTATGTTTCTCGCATTGTGATAAAACAATGATACCTAGAGCAATCCAATTTTGAATGACGTAATCCTACTGCGAAAAGGGGCATTCCAAATTTGAAATTTGTTTTATTATCGATTTCACATTTTGTAAAACTTGTAACTGTATCAAAAATTCGTTGTTACGAATTTTTGATACAGTTACAAGTTTACGAATTGTTACGAATTTTTGATTAACACTCTGAGCCCGCCACCGAATTTGCTATCCTTTTCGTTCAGCCGGCGCGAGCGATCAAGTGGTTCAATGTCGCAGGGTGATCCGCGACTTCATCCACTTAGTGGAATTTATCTGTTGGTGAGCTTTGTCGGCTACCGACATACAAACCCTGCCAGTGCGTGACAAAGTTCGTGGTAGCGAATGTTAATACTTTCGGTCCCGAGGACCGACGCCAGCCAAGACGCCTACCAAACGAAAATTTCAGTGCCGGTTCCCAAGGACCGACGCCGGCCATACGGGAAGTTCGGCTTGGAAAACATTGCATTCATTGGGAATTCTAAACAGTTTGTATTCCAGTTTAGAACCATGATGGAAAACGACATAAGCTAATCCAACTCGATTATTAATTTTACTGCCATCTGTATAACACACATCAGGGAAATTATCATCAACAGAATTGTCATAAATGATAGTTTGAATGGGCAAACGATTGGCAGGACGAGGAAGATCTTCAAACAACACCTTGGTATCGAATATAAATTTGCTGATGGTATCTTTAAACTTTTTGTCATTTAAAACATGAAGGTCAATCGAAGGAAATCCTGAAATTGCGAAACAGGCTTCATGGCTAATTGTTCTGTAGCCACGCACAACTCTTAGTAAAATTCTTCTTTGAATTCTGCGAAGTATAGGGGAATTAATCTTCTTTTCTAAAGTTGTTCCCCACACTCTAGAAGCATAGCAAATAAAGGGGACAATACCCTGCTTATAAATCATATCAATAACATTAGATTTTAAAGCAAAAGTATTTCAAGAGACATGATTAAGTCCTCTAAGTATATTTTCACACTTATTGGATAGCTACATAATATGCTTTTTCCAACAAAACTTATGATCAAGATTAACGCCTAAATATTTAATTTCATTCACCGTTTCGAGTAAGGTATTATCCATAATCCCTGTGAAACGTAAGAACTTGCGAATTCTCAGACATAATTTTGAGCAACCTTCAGACACGAGAGCGCGAGGCGGAATGTCAATATGTATCTTCGTAGCTTATCAGAAGTTTCATTTAAAACGAATCTACCACACTGCACTTCTTTAATTTCGTAGAAACATTCCTGTCAATTTGCCTTATTTAAAATTTTTATAAGAGTACTATAATCATACTGGCGTTTCCATGCATTTCTCGAGGAACGGCTCGAATGTAGCCTGAATATCTAACTAGACTAATACCATAATAAAAGTCTGATCTTGGATGTTCTCATAGTTATTAAAAAGAAGCTTACTAAAATATTTTTTGTATTTTCTTTTATGATTATGCATACATTACCATTATTTCGGGAAATGTGAGGGGTACAAAAATATTCATCTGAGATAAAAATGAGGAGGAAAGCGTTCAGTAATAAAACAAAGTGCAACCGTTTAAAAAAGAAAAGAAAAGTAAAGAACCTGCTTCTCAAAGTACTTGCTTTGAGAATTTCGGTCTAGGAGATCTTGATTCCGTCTTATGTTTCCTGTGCAGTAAACAAAGAATTTACACAAAACAGGCTAACAGACGTAAAAGGTCGGCTGATGTGATTTGGTATGATCATATTTATAACGTTTGCATAATCGGAGGAGTTCTAAGGTGTTTATTTAAAAAATGTTTATGTAACTAGATTTCCTAAGTGCTTTCTTATTATCAATTTCCTCCTCAACGCCTTTTTTAGCCTAGGATCAGCAACACTTTCCGAGATCTCTTCAGCGCCCACCAGTGTGCGAAACCGCCTACGTTGAGGTACTATAATCTACTACACAATTAAATTTATTATTTAAGAATATTTTAAGAAGTATCCTTCCGTAATAATAATAATAGTAAGTAAAAACATGCATATTTTGAGAGATTGCGGGTTCGGTTCAAGACCAGCATAGTAAAAGGAAAGTCATTACAAAATAATCGTATGAATGTTTTGATTTCTAAAAGGCATGTTATATTTACAGCGTATATTATAGTTTAATTTACGGTCGCATACTGTAGTCTACTTTACAATGGAAATAATATAGTGTAGATCAGCGGTTCTCAACCTTTTGACTAACGCGTACCATCTAAACAAAAATTGAAAACCTTTATTTAGTACCACCACTACAAAGTACTACTACCACCACCACTCTTGAACAAAGCTCAGATCGCGTAAATTTACGAGTGTTAGAGAAAGAACTCAATCAGGATGTCGGAGTTTTATTTTTTGAATTTAATACTTAAAAATACATTGCTTCTTTGCGTACCACCGGTTGAGAACCCTGGTGTAGATAGTTTTTATTATGTTTTTAGCTTTTTTATCGTTTGCTGTTAGAATTGCGTATCTAATTTATTATAATACTTCTCCTTTGCGTTTACAACGTGGCTGTCTGACATTTAGTTTCTCTTGTTTTTGACATTCCATGTCTTTCCTTCTAAAGTTAATGGTTTCTAATTATAACTTTAAAGTAAGACTTGCGCTCTGCTTTTCATCTGAGTACAAGAATTAATAGTCTACATTTCAATTTAACATTAGCAAAAGATTTAGAAATATTGCGAGAATAAAGTCCGTGCAATCGATATAAGAAATTTACAAAATACTATAATATGTGTTTAAAAACTAATGAGAATACACGGGATCATAAGATTCATCGATAGTTTCGGCAGCAGAGAAACGTAAATAATTATCTACTGAGTGCAGTACTGAACACTTAGGACATCTTTAAAATCATTATTGGACCTAATTTTCAGTACAGTAATAATGGAAGAGTCTTGAAATAATGTGAAAATAATAAAATGTGACATGGAGTGAGTAAATTCATTTGGCAAAATGGTGCCTATCAAATGTCTGGATGGCCAAAGACCCTCGATTATCTCGCACAACAAGGGGCTATAGAACAAAGCAAAAGTAACAATTTTCACAATACCATGCTTGCCGGAATGAGAAATGTGAACGCGGAAGCTCAGTACGAAAAACATGGAAAACGAAAAATCGTTGTAAAAGGATATTAACAAGAAATAATGTTAGGTAGTTACAAAAATTATTCAAATGAACGGAAGTCAAATGCAAAACATATATCACAGTGACGGCGGAGTGATTGGCTTATGCTTTGGAAAATACTCATCGCATATTTTTATTTGTACGCGTACAAATAAAACGCGTTTTTCCATCCATGCGTTGTATTATGAAAACTGTCCCTTTTGCCATGTTCTATCATCCCTTAAAATTGTGACCATCTTGTTATAATCTGTAGGGAATTAGATGTGGTACCGTATGTTCAATTTGTCAAAAATGTAGTCTCATTTATGATAACATGTTTTTCCAATAACTGCTGTCGTTGAAAAATAAACATTTAAACAGAAAGGTGTTTCTTGATTGTTACACGTAGAGTTTGACAAGAGCTGTCATAATCATCAGTTTGCTGCATGATCATACATAATTCTTTTCTGCATGCTCTCTTCAGCCACTGTTCCTATACATATTTTAAAAGGTAATGTTATTCTCTCTTTTTCGTTAAATGATTGTGCAGATCGCTTAAATGGCGTATTTGTATTGTGTATAAATAAAAAATTGGATGACGTATACCCGTCATATGCGGGAAAGCGGAAAGTATGTTTTAATTAGTTATAAATGAAAAGAAAAATACTTCGTTTTGTGTTTGGTTGGCTTAATAATGATTTTTTTGCATATTTCTTCCACTGTTCGAATGATTTATAGCAAGGTTGGTAATTAAACATGCGTGAATTTTAAGATTTTTCTTAGAATTTGCAGAGATGGAAAAATTTTCATGAACCTTAAATAAATCCGCGAAAATGTTGTTTGTTCATATTATTTTCTAATTTTTATTGTAATTGTTATACTTCTAAAGTAATTTTAATTCTGCCTTTATTAGAATTTACTAGACAGTAATTCTATTTTGACATCCAAGCCAGAACTTTTGAGTTACTACATAAGTTTCTACATCGTGTTCCGGGCCCAGAGAAAGTTTTTAGATTTTTAGAATGCCAGAGGTCCGTTTCCTAAACAGCATGAAGTTACCGTCCGCTATTTTTAGCACTTGCTATCCTGTTAGCTTTAGTATTTTGATATCTTAAACACACTTTCTTAAATTTAGGTAATGTCGAAGTTAATTTTTTCCCCAAAATTTTTGAAAGTTTTACAAGAACGTAATAGAAAAGGAAATCTGCATAGCAGTTGATAGAAAAATGAAATACCGTGCATGGCAGTCTTGTTCTTATATAGCGGTGGTGATATTATCGTCAAAATTTTCACAGTTTAAAAGTTAAGTATCACATTAAAAATGTGTAATATAATGTTTTAGTTATGTATTATTTTTTAAACACTTCGAAGAAGTACTCGCCGTTTTCGGTAAGCGTGTTTCGTATTTTGGTTAAGAAAAAAGTAGTGCCGCTCGGGGGAGGGAAATATTTGTTTCCAGCCTCTGAGCACACGATCCAGTGAAATAATTGCTCAACAGCTGTGCAGTGAATGTCTTTGAACAATGAAATTTTTAAATTAAATTAAATATATCGTTTAAGTCTCCACGTAAGAATAATTTTTGATGAAATGCTATTATAACAAATACCGTAATACATATTAGCGAGTTTTGTTTTTCTTATTTTTGCTTCGATTATTGCTTTAAAATGTGATGGAAGAACGTTTTGATATATAACGGCTTTAAGTCATTTTTTTCCCTACAAAATCATGTGAATCAAAGCGCATTTTCTGAGCGCTGTTTTATAAAAAAATTATTCAAAATAAAAAAGACGAGCCTAATTAAAATTTAAGGCAGTTTCACAAATTTTACTGACAACTAAATTGCCTTGCATTAAAAAAAAAAAAAAAAAAAAAAAAAAAAAAAATGCTGTGCAATTTGGTTTTAAGTAAAATTTGAAACTTTTCTTTTCTCTCTCTTTTTAGCCCAAAGGACGTTAGCGCAGAAGGGCTATTAATTTCGTTTTCGCATATTCGCTAATTAATTTTGCGTCGAAAACTTTGTGTCCGTTTCACTTTTCAAATTGTTGCCACCCAATATTATCGCAATGTGTTATATTTAAAGAAATTAAATAATGAAGAATCTGCATGAATCTGCAAGAATGCATGTTTCTCGCATTGTGATAAAACAGCAGTATCTAGAGCCATTAAATTTTGAATAACGTAATCCGCCACCGAATATGGACATCTGGAAGCCCGAATTTATAATTTGTTTTATTATCGATTTCATATTTTGTAACACTTTAACGAGTTTTTGATTAACAAACTCAACGATTTCAAACCGAGCAATGTACGGGGGAAGGGAAAATATCTTCAGCGCGCCAGACTCTATATCGGAAATTCTAAAGATATGCAGATTTTAAAATTATTTTGTTATATTGCTGTTGAATTGAATTTTATGATTTTATGCTTGAAGTGCGAAGATTGTGATATTTAATAAAGGTAACACACAAAATGTTAAAAAAAAAAAAAAAAGTTTGGGCGTAATGTAAAATCTGACAGCTTTCAGATTTTTATAATTTTTTTAAGGAGTATTTTGGAATTGAATTAAAGTAATTCCGCCAGGCCTGGCGGATACAAACAATCTGGGAGGTATTGATAGGTAATAATTATTATCTTTTCCTTTATTCACAGTCTCGACTACTCAAACTCTGACGACACAGTTTAATGCAACCATCATTATTACTATTGATTCTTTTCAAAACCCTTAAGTGCGCTATCTATTTAAGCATGCAAACGTAAGTCAACTAGCTATTTTATGTTATTATGTTACATTTATTAATATGAAGGTGAGCGGGTTGTGTATTTTTCACATCATTCGTGCTTTTAATATAATTTTAAATATATTGGTTTGTCTGAAAAGTCATGACGCATTTTTTCTACGTCTTTCAAAAGGCCCTTTGGTAAAAGTTTACAAAGTGGGTGCCCCTTGTTTGTTTGGCAATTTTCTTTTGACGCCAAGATCGGCGCCAGTAAGGCACAATTTCAAAATGGCCGCTACACGAAACTAAAAAAATCTGATGTGTGCACCACATGACTTCCTTATACGGAATATTAAACTATACACATTTTTTCTTGCATTTCATTTAAACTTATTGGATTAAATTAAATCTACTTGGTCGATAGCGCATAAACCACAATAGAATAGATGCACTCTTTACAATTCACTATATTTGTTTACCATTAAATCTACTTCGTCGATAGCGCATAAACCACAATAGAATAAATGCACTTTTTAAAATTCCCTATATTTGTTTACCATAGCGAGACTCTGGCCCTAGGCTCACTTAACATTTCAATCATCAGAAGGCACAAAATTTATATCATCTTAAAAATTATCTAATCGTTGCCACGTGTTCTATTCAAATACTATAATACATCTAAAACGATGTATAAAAGAAATTAAGCAAAGAACAACAACAACAACAATTTTTTTTTTTTTTTTTTTTTTTTTTTATTCACTGACGATTTAGTATTTCTCATTCAATTAATTCAGTTTTCACTTCGCGACAAGGCAAAAGTACATAAAAACTCAAAATGTCTGTATTGAAAATTATGAAGTAAATCCTTAAACACTTATTTGCTCGAATAAATTCCAGAATGGATTAAGCGTGATTTAATTTGCAATAATAAAAGGAGGCGTTATCTTTGTTATTGCAAAGCTTACTTTCTCTAGATTGGCAACAAATCTACTATTCTGTTGTTACAAATGTAAACAAGCAATGGGCGACATGGCAAAAATTATTAGGCTTAGCGGCACTTAAACAACTTTTAAATTTATGATAATTTTCAAAATATTGCATACAGATTTACTAAAGGCATAAAAACCTTAACCGGAAGATAAGAACAGCATAGTTCAATCATTTTTAAAACAAAAAAATGCACAATTTACAAACATATAAGAATAACTTTTCAGGACAAACAGAAACTGAGATCACTGAGCCGGGTAACAGAGTGGATATATGTATACATATATTAAATGTTGTATGAACTTAAATCCATTTAGTGCGAATACAACCTATGGTGCGGCCGATTGCAACCAAAATACGAGGTGCACATCTACATGTTATAGCAGTCCTATATACAAAATTTCAACGTTCTGAGGCTATTCGTTTTTGAGTTATGCGAGATACATACGTAGGTACGCACAGACGCCTCGAAAAATTCTCTTTAGAACTCATTTAAAATTAGTTTTATGATTTTTTTGGGGGAAAAGAGTCCTTTATTCTGTCCTTACGAACAGATGTCAAGCAAAAACATCGTTAAATTGCATTCGATAGAGGTGAAAATAAATATTTGCGTTGAAATATGATGCCTGAAACTTTTCGCGATTACAATATTTCCTTTTTACTTCGTACAAGGAAGTAATAAGAAGTCAAAGAATGGCGCAAACTTGGTGACCATGTACACATCGATCTATTTTCACTTAAAAAACATCAGAGAATTGCACGAACTCGGCATTCCGCACTGCCTGAACTTTGTCGGTGTACACATCGATCTATTTTCACTTAAAAAAACCAAGAAGCTAAAACCAAGTTAAAACTATCCTTCGTAACTAGAAATGGGGTTCATCACCAAAATTGAACAAAATTTGTCGCAAAACGAAGGGCCACCCATTTCTACATTAGAGCCAGCCTGGTACTTTATGTATGTTTCTTAAAGAACAATGATTAGACTATAGTATATATATCCCGTTTTGCTAACTTTTAATGAGATTCCTAATTCCTCATTCACAACAGAACTTAACTTCATTAGCGAAAAGCCGAACAAAGTGCTGATTTACGAAACTGCTGAACTGAATGTTATGCTACGAAAGAAATTATGGAGAGAGCGAAACAAGTGAAGGTCTAAGGGCACATTATCAGGCGAGTGTGATACGCGTAGCAACACTTTTCGTTGAAACTCCAGTAATTTTTGCCAGTGATGAAACTTGTGTGTGGTATTGTTTCCAAGCTCTAACCAACGTGCCAACAAATCATTTCGGATGTATGTTTTCGCCAACTGGACAGTTTCATCGAATCCGTCTTCCAGAAACTTCCATAGCTTATTAATCGTATAGAAACTGCATTCAATCCCGATAACGCGCGACCACAGATAATTTTGATCACCTGACAAAAATCACTATTGTTTGGATGAAAAGCGTTGCCTCGCGTGTCATAGTCGCCTAGTCTTGTGCCCTTAGAGTTTTAACTAATTTCGCTCTCTTCAAAATTTGTTTCGGGATATAACATTCAATTCAGATGAAGTCATAAATCAGCACATTGTTCAGCTTTTCGCTGATAAAGCTAGGTTCTTTCGTGAATGAGGAATTAACGAAGCTCATTAAAACAGTTATCGAACGAAACGGGCGACACACTATTGACTGTTCATTGCTCTTTGTATAAATAGAGCACATTTTAAGAGCATAAAAAATGCATAATAATTTTATATACAACCCAGTATATGTAATTCGGTATGATAGGGGAAGTTTTATATGGTGGTTCGAAAATATTCAAAATTCTTCCGCCTGTAAACTGATGACAATTGCATCTTTCCACCATTTCCACTTCCGAAAGGTTTTAGAGGAATGCTTTTTATTTATTTATTTTATTTTTTAAATGGAAACCTTATGTTATGAAAGGAATATGTTGGGGAAATATAGAATTTTTACTAAACTGCTCATCTTTCTCGTTTGCAGATTGCTTGCAGCCGTCGACGATGCGTTGCTTAGCAACGCAAAGTTTTTCCTCTCCTCCAATTCTTTTTCCTGAATGAAATCATTCCGTTACTAAGTGGGCAGCGTTTTGTCGTCATCATTTTATCCGCACTTTTTTTATCTTTTTTTAGAGAGAGGTCTAATATGACGAGCGGCAAAGGTTGCGCATACCTCTTCTCTCTCACACATTTTTTTTATGCTGTTCGTTTCTGTTAAACATAGAAAATGCTATGGTTCGCAAAACAAATATTTATTACTGAGATATGCAGAGTAATACGCAGAGTTACATGCAAGCAGAATAATACTAAGTACAAGCAATAGCACAGATAAAATAAGTACAGGCAGAATAACAGAATAATACTAAGCAGGCAGAATAACAGGATAATACTAAGCAAGCAGAATAACAGAATACTAAGCAGCGATAAGCGGTTACAGAGGTCATATATATAACTTTACAACAGATCATAGTTTAACAAATC
The DNA here is from genome assembly GCF_044657685.1 of Stegodyphus dumicola. Classification (NCBI taxonomy): domain Eukaryota; kingdom Metazoa; phylum Arthropoda; class Arachnida; order Araneae; family Eresidae; genus Stegodyphus; species Stegodyphus dumicola. The sequence continues at coordinate 266,094,714 of NC_140770.1, read as the reverse complement.
ATAAACAAGACACAATAACTAACCAATCAAAAGGAACATACAGAATGAGATTTAAGTTTCAGAATAACTCGGACCTGGCTGAAAGCTAATGAATGTTTCGGACTTGACAGAAAGCTATACTTCCTTTTAACCAGTAAGAATGCGATTACAAATATCTCAACACTCCCCCTTATTCGCACATTATACAAAACATAAAAGAATTACACAATTTTTAAACAGCTCAAAGATAACAGTTCATAGAATTTTGTTTTGGACAAAGCCTTAGTTAACATATCTGCAATTTGTAAACCTGATTGTACATATTCAATTCTAATATTATTTTCCTTAACAATCTTACGAGTGAACTTTAATTTTATATCTATATGTTTCAACCTACCTGAAAAGTTTTCATTAACAATACTTTTGATACATGACTGGTTATCCTCAAAAATATAAACATTTTTAACATTAGAAATTTCATTTACTACATTTTTTTATCCATAAAACATCTTGAATACCTTTACATAAAGCAATTATTTCAGCTTCTGTTGATGAAAGTGCAATACACTTTTGCTTGTTACAGCACCACATAATAGGACAGTTTGAAAACATTACAAAATAACCAGTAATTGATTTCCTAGGCTAAATCGCATAATAGGCTGCATCAGTCGATGCTGTGTTTACTTCTCTTATGCTTGGACACGCCTTTTTATGACGTAATATTGGTTACGCCTCTTCTTCAAAACAAGTTATAAGTATGCTATAGCTTCGTATTTAAAGAAAACTTATATTATATTTTAACTGAGTTGAAATAGTAGGTTTATAATGTTCTGTGCGAGATTTTTTAAATTGTAAATCTACTTTTGTGTGTTGTGTGGTATTGTCAGCATTTAACGCAACGAATTATCTCTCACAAATGTATTATTAAGATACCAAACGATTGAAAACGATCATTAGCAAACGATTGAAAATATTGAATGCATGAATTAAAAATTATAACCGTAACTTCTGAAAATACAGAAAAGAATTCTTTTGCTTAAAGAATGTTTTGATTATTCATGAGTGTGTTTAATTCGGTGCTTACTGCAGAATGGATGAGTATTTGAATCTGGATTTCTTTTATCAGTTGGAGCGAAGAGATAAAAAATGTGTTATTGAGTGGTGTATGGAGAAAGGTTTGATTGCAATATCGTATAAGTGCCCGGTTTGTGGAACAAATATGAAACTAGTAGAGCGAAAAAACCGTATAGACGGTTTTTGAGTGGATGTGCAGAGTTACTGGAGGCGAATGTAGGCATCGAATTTCAAGATCAATTCGAAAGAACTCCTGGTTTGCGAAGAGTAAATTGAGCATGTGTGATGTTTTGCGAGTTACCTATATGTGGTTGGGTAAGTGCGGGAATGATTTTATACGAACGGAATTACGTATTGCTAAAAATACGGTGACAGATTGGAAAAGTTTTTGTAGAGAGGTATGCATGGAGTTATGTTTGAAGGAGAATGTTAAGTTGGGTGCGGAAGGTGTCATTGTCGAAATCGACGAAAGCAAGTTTGGCAAGCAAAAGTATCATAGAGGGAAAAGAGTCGAAGGAAAATGGGTTTTTGGTTTGGTTGAGAGAGGAACAGATAAATGCGTCTTTAGAGTTGTTGAAAACAGAGGTGCCGAAACATTGCTACAAATCATTAAAGAGAATGTTCTACCAGGATCGATTATTATATCCGATTGTTGGAAAGGGTACGACTGTCTCGAGTTCGAAGGGTATGCGCACCTGAAAGTCAATCATAGCTTGAGTTTTAAAGATCCAGAAATGTGGTGCGCAATGCCGAGTTTCTGCAATTCTGGGATGATTTTTTAAGTGAAAATAGGTTGATGTGCACATGGGCAAAGCCAATGTGGTGCGCTATGCCGAGTTTGTGCAATTCTAGGATGGTTTTTTAAGTGAAAATAGATCGATGTGCACATGGGAAAAGCCATGTGGTGCGCAATGCAGAGTTTGTGCAACTCTGGGATGTTTTTTAAGTGAAAATAGATCGATGTGCACATGGGCAAAGCCAATGTGGTGCGCAATGCCGAGTTTGTGCGCGATGCCGAGTTTGTGCAATTCTGGGATGTTTTTTAAGTGAAAATAGGTCGATGTGCACATGGGCAAATCCAATGTGGTGCGCAATGCCGAGTTTGTGCAACTCTGGGATGTTTTTAAGTGAAAATAGATCGATGTGCACATGGGAAAAGCCAATGTGGTGCGCAATGCCGAGTTTGTGCAATTCTGGGATTTTTTTTAAGTGAAAATAGATCGATGTGCACATGGGCAAAGCCAATGTGGTGCGCGATGCCGAGTTTGTGCAATTCTGGGATGTTTTTTTAAGTTAAAATAGATCGATGTGCACATGGGAAAAGCCAATGTGGTGCGCAATGCCGAGTTTGTGCAATTCTGGGATGTTTTTTTAAGTGAAAATAGATGGATGTGCACATGGGCAAAGCCAATGTGGTGCGCGATGCCGAGTTTGTGCAATTCTGGGATGTTTTTTTAAGTGAAAATAGGTCGATGTGCACATGGGCAATTCCAATGTGGTGCGCAATGCCGAGTTTGTGCAACTCTGGGATGTTTTTTTAAGTGAAAATAGATGGATGTGCACATGGGCAAAGCCAATGTGGTGCGCGATGCCGAGTTTGTGCAACTCTGGGATGTTTTTTTAAGTGAAAATAGATCGATGTGCACATGGAAAAAGCCAATGTGGTGCGCAATGCAGAGTTTGTGCGCGATGCCGAGTTTGCGCAATTCTGGGATGTTTTTTTAAGTGAAAATAGGTCGATGTGCACATGGACAAATCCAATGTGATGCGAAATGCCGAGTTTGTGCAACTCTGGGATGTTTTTTTAAGTGAAAATAGATCGATGTGCACATGGGAAAAGCCAATGTGGTGCGCAATGCCGAGTTTGTGCAATTCTGGGATGTTTTTTTAAGTGAAAATAGATCGATGTGCACATGGGCAAAGCCAATGTGGTGCGCGATGCCGAGTTTGTGCAATTCTGGGATGTTTTTTTAAGTGAAAATAGGTCGATGTGCACATGGGCAAATCCAATGTGGTGCGCAATGCCGAGTTTGTGCAACTCTGGAATGTTTTTTAAAGTGAAAATAGATCGATGTGCACATGGGCAAAGCCAATGTGGTGCGCAATGCCGAGTTTGAGCAATTGTCTGATTTTTCTTTAAGTGAAAATAGATAAATGAGCACAAGGACACCGAGTTTGTGGAATTCTTTAATGTTTTTCGAGCGAATACTGATCGTTGTGTAAAAGGGAAAACGAGGTTGTGCGTGATGTCGAGGAGTAATGTGACTTTATTTATGTGCAATGTTTAACATATCGTTTGTGTATTTTAAATTTGTATTGTTGTTTTAATTGTGAATTATATTTAAGACATAATTTTTCATTTAAATTGTATTTTTAATTTTTTGTTTTTTGATATGTTTATAACGCTTTCCGATTTACGATATATATGGATACTCCGACGATCGACTCAACAGTAGCAAAACTGTAAACTTTAACGCTTGAAGTAACGTTTACCTGATATTTTAATACGTAGTGTTTGGTATCGTAATTGCAAATAATATGTGTGTGTGTGCGTATGTGAAGCATTGCTTAGTGTTCCAAGTTTGTAGTATTTATTTTATTATATTATTTTCTTTCATTCTGAGAAATTAGATTTTTTTATTTATTAATGCGTAGAATTCTAGCATGCCTGCACAGAATATAGCGTGATTTAGGAATTTTAGAAACTGATATGAAAGCTGTATAATGATGTTCATATGCAATAAAAAATATTCTTTTTTTTTATTAACGTAAAGTTTAAAATTTTTAGAAATAATGAAAATTGTCTAATTATTGGTATGTAAGGAATTATGTCGTTACGTAGCAAGAAGGTAATTTGTAAAAATGATAAAATTGAAATGTTCCACAATATGAATTTAAATTTAAAAAAAAATAGTTTATTTGTATAAATAAAAAAAAAATTAATAAAAAAAATAATAATTTAATATTGAAGCTCTACAACTATTAGAGACTGCGACGTTGTTTATCGTTTTAATAATTGGTAGAATTCGCTCACTGTATCATGGTAATTTTATAAACGATTTATTATACTTATTATCAGTAACGCCTAAACTTAAATGTTATAAATGTAAATTAAAAGTAAAGAATTTGATATTAATTTACAATAATAAACAATTTATTATTGTTATTTTTAAGAGAAAATAGAAAGTACACGTAGTGTAAATGCGAGACTACATTGTGACGTCATAAGCTTAGTCCCACCCATTTAATGACGTCACGCAGCTCCTCATACTGAACTTTGTTGATGCAGCCTATTCTGCGCTTTTACCGATTTCCTATCTTGAGTATCTCCCCCCCCCCAATCTGCATCTATATACAAACACAAGTTTGCCCTTTCCAAATCACCCTTTTTGTATATCAATTTTAAATTTAAGGTGTTTTTCAAGTACCTAAGAATTCTTTTTAGAGCACACCAGGCAACATCAGTAGGATGCTCCTGCAGTTGGCTCAAGCAATTTACTGCAAACACAATATCTGGCCTTGTGATATATGCCAAGTAAAGCAAAGATCCAATTAATTCTTTGTATGGGCCATGAAATGCATTTCCTTTCTGAAAATCAGCTGCTGTAGATTTTGGTTGAATGGGAGTTTGGGCTGTTTTACAATCAGACATTTTAAATTTATCAAGTAATTTTTCAATATATGGTTTCTGATCTAAATATAAACAACCAGACTCAAATTTCAGTCTAATACCCAAAAATTTCGAGACACTTTCAGATTTTGACATTTTAAATTCATTTGATAACAATGATATTATAATATTTGTTTCTTTTACATCTGAACCTGCAATTAATAAGTCATCTACATAAAGAGCCATAATTACTTTCTTACAATTTAAATTTCTGATAAAAATACATGGTTCAGAGTCCAATTGCTTAAAATCTAATTTAATAACAAAATTAAGAAACTTCTGATACCATTGTCGAGGAGACTGTTTAAGACCATATAAACTCTTTTTAAGTTTACATTTCTTACCACTCATATCATCATATCCTTTTGGCTGGTCCATGTAGATGATTTCATCTAACTTACCGTTCAAGAAAGCTGTCTTGACATCTAAAGTAAAAGTTTGCAGACCTTCGTTATTGATAATTACCAGGATTAAACGTAAAGAGCACATACTAATCACTGGAGAAAACGTTTCTGTATAATCTATGCCTTCTTTTTGCATAAAACCACGAGCAACAAGCCTCGCTTTGTAAGTTCCATCTCGTTTTTTACGTAGAACCCATTTGCAGGAAATAGCTCTTTTATCAGGGGGTAAACTTTGTAGATCCCAGACATCGTTATCTTCCATAGATTTCATTTCCTCGTCCATAGCTCTTTTCCATGGTTCTTGTTCTACTTGTGGTAGATTTACAATATCTTCAAATGTCAGAGTGTCTTGTGCAAACATTACTTGGTAAATCTCAGGATCAGGATACCTAACTGGCTGTTTCTTTTCTCTTGAGGATTTTCTTTGTTCCTCCTTCTTATTTGCATCATTTAATTCGCCGTTATCAGTGTCTGAAATTGATTTGTCTTCATTTTTAATGTCATCATTGTCATTTTCACTCAAATCAGAACTATCGCAAATATATTTTTGATTTTCTACTTTCTTCTTTTCTGCATTAAATTTAACATTAATTTGAGGTTCTATTGGACCACATATATCAGTGTGTATAGTTATAAGCGGTTTGGATTCTTTTATGCGAGGACCCTTTCCTATAGGCAAAGCACTTTGTTTGGCACGAACACATACTTCACAAAAGGATTCTTTTGCAGGAAGATTCATCAGTTTTAATTTTTGATCACAGCAGTGTCCTAACCTTCTGTGCCATAAATCATCATTCTTTACTGCTAAAGCTGTAAATAAATTTGGTGAAAAATCACTAAAATATTGTCCGCATTTATCCAAGTATCCAAATCTAAAACGCTTGCTTTTGTTTTCAATATAAACTATTTCATTTTTAAAAATTACACTCAAACCTGCTGCTTCAATATTTTTGACAGAAATTAATTGTCCGTTTAATTTGGGAACGTAAAGAACATCTTTTAACATTATTTCAACACCATTCTTAGTTTTACCGCAAATATCACCAATTCCTTCCACTTCTAAAACCACCGACTTAGACGCGCACTTAACAGTTCCAGTCTTAGGCTTAATTGAGGTAAACCATTCCTTGTGAGAAGACATATGAGAAGTTGCACCAGAATCAATAATAAATTGATCATGCACAAGATTTCCAGCCATAAAAGATATTGCAGGGGATGCATACTTATTACTATTTGAATTTGCCTGCTTTTTAGAATTATCAAAACATTCACTTTTAAAATGACCAGTTTTCCCACAGTTATGACAGACGCAGTTCTTTTTCCTACAAAATTTAACAGAATGTCCTTTTCTTTTACAATAAGTACAAAACAATTCTTTACGAGCACTAATAAAAACAGAGTTATCTGTATTTGGTTTAGAATACTTATTTTCATTTTTATAATCAAACATAAGAGATTCACAATCAATAAGTCTACTTGTAACAAAATCTAAACTCAAATTATTGCTTGGCTGATTCTCTAGAGATGCCTTAATATTTTCATATTCTTTTGGCAAAGACATTAAAATGTAAATAATAATATCAAAATCGCTTACTTCAGAGCCAGAGACGCGTAAACTACTCACCAGGTTCATTATGCTGTCGATATGTTGTCTCATTGACACATCCTTGGATTTCCTTATGGTAGCTAGACGTTTACGCGTTAAAAGTTGACTCACTGCACCGTTAGCGCTATACGTAGCTTGTAGTTTATTCCATATTTTACATGCAGTGTCTTCACGTTGAAGAGAAGCAATAACATTGTCACTTAGAAGGGCAAGTATTAAGGCATAAGCCTTTTTCGATTTCAAAACATCTGCAACTCTTTCCGCAACTGCTTCTGTTTCCAAAAACGTATCCAATTCTCTTGCCGTAAATACTGCTCGAACTCTTCGACACCAAACAGTAAAGTTATTAACACCGTCAAATGGCGCTACACCAAAAGCTTCCCTTTCACCTCCGGAAAAAGCCATCATTCACAATATACCAAATCAAAATCACACGAACGATAAATTATTACACTGAAGGTTCAATTAGGGAACTATCAGCGAATTCTAACTTTTGAAGGAACCACGCTCTGCTGTTAAACATAGAAAATGCCGTGGTTCGCAAAACAAATATTTATTACTGAGATATGCAGAGTAATACGCAGAGTTACATGCAAGCAGAATAATACTAAGTACAAGCAATAGCACAGATAAATAAGTACAGGCAGAATAACAGAATAATACTAAGCAGGCAGAATAACAGAATAATACTAAGCAAGCAGAATAACAGAATACTAAGCAGCGATAAGCGGTTACAGAGGTCACATATATAACTTTACAACAGATCATGGTTTAACAAATCATAAACAAGACACAATAACTAACCAATCAAAAGGAACATACAGAATGAGATTTAAGTTTCAGAATAACTCGGACCTGGCTGAAAGCTAATGAATGTTTCGGACTTGACAGAAAGCTATACTTCCTTTTAACCAGTAAGAATGCGATTACAAATATCTCAACAGTTTCAGGTTCGATATCTAATGCCACTCTGCACATAAGTGACCCACTTCCTGAATTGTTGAGGCAATGAATATTTTAGGCGAGTGATTCGTAATAATAGTATTAGCTGAGTTTAATTTAACTTCGACCGTTTTTTAATGTGGGGACTACACGAATTTCGAACTAATTAATCCTTTCGTGCACTGAAAATTAATAATACTGCATCTAGCGTTCTTAATCCGGTTAGTCTTATGTTATATGATTATATTAATTAACAATGATAAAAATGCTGTTTTGCGAATAGCGGCGAAGTGGATTTATTTTGACAATTCAAGGCAGCAGAAAAAGGCGGACAGTAATGTGAAATTCAGAATTATTCATTGAGAAAGATATCAGTGGTAATACGATACTCTGTCTCTCTTCTCCTTCCCTAAGTTTTTCCTTTTTATTTGCAATATAATCTTATTTTAAACAATTAATCCTGCAATCACAATTAATCCTGCCCTCCCTAAAATATATGCTCACGTGTTACAGTGAAAAACATTAAAAAAGACCCCACGGTTCCCAACTATTCCTGTCTTCTGTAAAGTTAGTTGGTAGTCTTAGAAGATATGGTTCTCAGTGATGTTCAGTAAATTTTCAGAATATTGTCCACATTTGGAACTAGTCGTCATGAGAGATTTCACTGTATTTATTATCGAATTATATGCTGTGTTGTTGTTATTGTTCTCTAACGTAGTTCAATTGTTACTATTACAGATTTGAGACGGGCATGATTTTTCTGATTTTGAGAAATAGCTTACTCCATTTCGCTCAGTTTCAGTGTCATACTCGGAGATTTACTGAATCTTGCGGTTATTTCACATCTGCGTAAGTAAAATATTTCATCGGATTATTTGTTATCAGATTATTATTCTTCGTCAAAATAATTTCCTCCTGAAGTTTCCTTCTCTTGCTTACCTTTAGCAATATTTTCAGGAGATAATCCTGTAGAGTCATTAGAATTTTTTGAAGCAGGAGACATGAAAAATGTGACTTACCCTTGCCGGACTCGAACCTTGGACCTTTCGAATACGCGCCGAGTGTGCTACCGTTAGACCACGAAGGCATGCTTGAAGGAGAGAGAAAATACCTTACATAACCCCTCTTTTAAAGGGCGACTGGGGACTAGGTACCCAATCACTAAATCTTGGTGCTAAAGAATTATTGTTCACCACCTTTTAGTTCGGGCGCCATTTGTAGAGTCGTTAGGATTTTTTGAAACTGGATGTAAAAAATGTGCAGTGCCCTTACCGGGACTCGAACTGTGAACTTCTCGAATTCGCGCGTACTACCGTTACACCACACACACACACACACCTGGAAGGAGAGAGAAAATACCTTTTAATCTATTTAAAATTCTTATGATTTATTTTAACCGACCATCTAGCATTTACAAAACGCAGGTGGAACAGAAATTCTTGTACAAACCAGTCTTTTTGTATACCTCATGAGTTCCCTAAAATGTACAATTATTTGATTATTGGAATAAATTTCGGATTGAACAAAAGTATATTCATTAGTATAACAAAATTCATGTCATCTATATTTTTTAAAATCCGGGAGTATTTACTCAATGCGAAACATTTTCCGGGGATATGATCTTGAAACAAGATCCCACCTTGAGATGCTGGACTATCATGCAAAATAATTGAAGAACTTGACTTTCGGCAAAAGGAAGCATTGCTCTCTCTCTCTTCTTCCTTTTTTGGGGGGGGGGAAGGGGGAGGGGTTAAATGGAAAAAGAAGAGAAGACGATGGGAAACTGGATCAGGAATAAAAATATATCGGTAGTTTCTCCTCATAAGAAATGAAACCTAGGAAAATTGAGAATCAATATTTTTTAAACGAATGCTGTTTTAGTGTGGATGTGCATTATAATGGAATTTTAAAGTTTATTAAAATATTTGCTACGTATATCTTTTCTTCGTTTATGTTTTCAGGCCCACCTATATTGTTTCTTTGCTATTGCCGCTTATAAGTCCGCAGAAAGTTCTTTTACAGCACCAACTCAGTAATTCCCAAACATTTTAGTACTGCGACACAAATTTTAAAAGTTATTTTCTCACGATCCACTTGACATACGCAGGCAATCTCTATACATCGTAGTCGCAAAGGCTACCCGGGCTTTATTTCAGCAAGCATTTGTCGTAGATAATACTTCCAATTACAGAAAACCTTTCAGTGTCGCAAAGATACATGTTTTCGTAGACTTAAATTTAAAGCAACTTTTTTTTTAATGCAATACGAAATCTAACTTTTTATACGTTCCCACGGTCCTTATGCCTACATTTAGGAAAATGTTATACTAATTATAAAAAATAAAACACTACATTTAGGAAAATGTTATACTAATTATAAAAAATAAAACACAAAACGTTTGACTCCCGTGCGACGAAAATTGACTAAGATTTTTAATTTTAAAATATGCAGTTTCTGACATCGTCTTCAGTTTGCATTGAACGATAAATTAGAATTTTATTTTTCCCTTACATTCCGTTCAATGACATTCTTTTGTGATTTACTCATGTTTTTAATTTACTTTTGTTACATTTAGTGAACCGAAAGAATTTTCACGCAAATAATTTGTTTTCGAAAGCTAAAAATATATTTTTATTATTATCATGCAAATTTATTGCTTTAGAATCGTAATTTAATAAACATTTTCTACCTTAACGATTTTTTTTGTGCAAATAATGGTCTTTTTTGTGCAAATAATAGCTATTTTGTTATGTGCCAATACATGCCAGTTCTAGATCATTAGTTTTATTAGAGCCTTGAGAGTAGAGTCTTCATTTTTCATTGAACGGGAGTTGGTTTGTTCACCTTGAAAAGTCAAGTAATTTCCGATCAATGACAATGATTACATGCATTTAATTTAATTCTTGCCTTTAATTTATTCCTTTTACAATTGAAATTTTGTTATTCATGATTTAATTCCAGTCCCCGTTAGAACATTTTTAATAATTTACATTCAAGTTACTTCACAACATCTTTCAAAATAGAACTTACTAAGTATGGATTCACTCTTTTAAGATAATTCTACTATAATTCAACTTAGGAGATAATATAATCAATATTATTTAGAAATAAATTGTTATTAACTTAATTTGCAGCAATTGCGCAAGTAGTAGAATAACTTGTTTTCGCACTAAATGAATTTAAGATCATACAACATTATATATATATATATATTATATCACATAAAGCAACTTAATAAGAAGCTAAAAATTAAAAACAAAATTTTTATTTTTGCGCTATAGCTGCAGGATTGAAGTAAAATAAACTTAAATCATGTAAAATTAAAAGTAAATTGGAGTCAAAGCAAGGCAGTTCTTCAAAAATATTAATAATTGCAACCGTGTATAAGAGGTTTAACACAGTATCTAAACAAATAAAAATTAAAATAAGAATTCATAGTAGTACAAACGCTAAAAATAAAAATTCAAAAAGGTAAAAAATATACAAGATATTAAAAATTAACCTCCTTTCACTGAAACTCCAACTCATCAGGAAAATAAAAGTTGATTAATATGCTTCGAAACCGTGTTTCGTTCTGCTGGGTTCATTTGAGATCAAAAACTGAAAAAAGAATCAATTAAATTTCCATTTAAGACATCAAAGTTCATATAAAAACAAAAAATTGAATCTCAAATTTACCAGAATTTTCTCTACACGCCTTCGAAGTGCTTGGAAAAAAGAATAAAACATAACATTGCATAACATAATATTAACATTCACATTGTGCCAAATGGACTACTAAAAAAAAAAACCCATAACTTTTTACATTATATAAAATGACCATTCAAAAATACTAAATTTTGCTCTAAAACCATTATAAGCAGATCCGAAATTCAAAAGCAAATACAAATAATATTTGTTTTGCTCTATTATTTGTATTTGCTTTTGAATTTCGGTTCATCAGTTAATGTTTTAAGGATATAAATTTTTCTCTTATCTGGTATTTTATTTTTAACTATGTACAATGCAAGCATTTCGCTTTTCAATTTGTGTATGGTCCTGAATATGATTTCCAACTTAAGTCACACTTTTTGTTTTATATTTATAATGAGTACATAATTTCGTTAACTGTGAGTGTAGATACTGGGAGAATGTATAAAAAGATAATTTGTAATTTTTGCAAATTAATGTTTTAAGTTTAAAAATACCGAAACATGAGTACTTGCGTCAGTTAAATCATTTTTGTAACTGGAAGTATATGTCTCTGACCAGCAGTTGCGAAAGTATAGGCTAGGTAAGGACTTAATAAGGCATGGTATTTGTACAAAAGGGTTCTAGAATTGAGGAAAATCCCTGTATAACTCGGCATTCTTACAGCATCGTTTCATTAACATGGTTAAAGAATTGCCTTCCGAGTAGCTGCGGTATACCTTAATATCATAATATATTAAAATATAATATAATTCAAGGTAATTCATTTCAAGAAAAAATTAAAAATATCGTCTCGTTTAGTTTAATATTTGGAGTTATATTATCTAAATGAAGATTTCTTTTATTGAAAGAAGCACAAAGCGTAGGAGGGAATTTAAAAGATGGTTAACTCAGTACAGCATATTTATATAGAGCAATAACAGTGAGTAGCGATAGCAAAGAAAAAATAATTTTGATGAATTATTACTTTAATAAACATATTTCTTACAGTTCCAAAATGGAAATAATTGTACTTCTAAATTTTTTGTAACCTAGCCTCGATTTTTTTACAAGTTTTCTTTGGTTCGTAGTATATGAAATCCCATAACACGACATTTTTTAGGAACACGGCATTACACTGATCGTGTCATATTGTGATTTCGTGTGTTTATTTGTTCTAAAAGAAAAAAAAAAAAAAAAATCTGAAAATTTTCAGATTTTGCATTACGCCCAAAGGGGTGTTTTTTTCAACGTTTTGTGTGTTACCTTTATTTATTAAATATCATGTTCTTCGCACTTAAACCATAAAATTCAGTTCAATAGCAATATCGCAAAATAATTTTAAAATGAGAATATCTTTAGATTTTCTGATACACAGTCTCGCGCGCTGAAGATAATTCCCCCCCCCCGTTCAGAGCTTCATTGCTCGCTTTGAAATCGTTGAGTTTGTTAATCAAAAAAATCGTTAAAATGTTACTAAATGGGAAATCTATAATAAAATATATAATTATAGTGAATCGACGTAAAATGCCAAAACGAAATTAATAGTCCATCTGGGCACATTGCCCCCCCTTTGGACTAAAAAAGTGGGGAGAAGGGAGTTTAAGGATAAAACTTTAGTGCTTTTTCAGACCTTTTGAATAGCATTGCCTAACAATGATACGCCAAGGGCTGCACTTTACAACAAAAATTTATGAAATATTATATAAAGTAATTTAATAATTATTAATGATATCAAGCTAACCTACATTACTGTTGCGTCTACAATTTTATATATACTTACATTAACCGTCGTAGAAAATGAGCATTTAAAGTCTTTTTATATTTCATTTGCTGTTATCCGAGTAAATTTTTACTTCCGTTACGAAGAGTAAATTAAATATTGTAATCGCGAAAAACTTCGTGAATCATATTTGAAAGAAAATATCCATTTTGACCGCCATCGAATGCAATTTAACAATGCTTTTGCCTGACTAGTGTACGTAACACGTAAGGACGGAATACTTTCCCAAAATCGGTTGCAAAAAGGATTTAAAATGGATTCAAGAGAGATTTTTCCGTGACGTGTGTACGTACGTATGTATGTATCTCGCATAACTCAAAAACAAGCAGCCTGAGAAGGTTGAAATTTTGTACATTGTACTATTATAATATGTAGTTATGCACCTCTCTTTTTGGTTGCAGTCGATCGCACCAAAAGTGTATAAATATAAATTCACTCTGTTAACCGGCTCGGTAAGCTTAGTTTTTTTATCCGTATATGTTGGTAAATTATGCATGTTTAGCTTTAAAGGTGATCGAATTATATTGCTCTTATGTACGGTTCTGATTTTTATGCCTTTAGTTAATCTGCATGTAATAGTTGTATAATTATCAACAATTTAAAAGGTGTTACTACTAAGCCTAACATAGCAGACATTTGTGTACATTTGTGACTCTTTAGTAAAATAGTGAATTAAGTCGATTTCTGCGCTTTCAGTGTCTTTTTACCGAGTGGGACCAAAAGTAAACTTTCAGTTTCGTGCGCCGAAAAATCTGCCTTCTTACCCTCTGCCTGAATTGCTTGTTTTTGATCAGAAACTCTAATTTTAATTATAAAAAAGATTAACTGTATTTGGTGTTTTGTGTTTTTCAATTTTTAATAAAGATATTTTGAATTTTTATGTATTTTTGCTTTGCCGCGAAGTGAGAACTGAATTAATTGAATGAGAAACACATCTTTTATGAAATTCGAGGAAATAAGTTTAAATGAAATACTGCAAAAAATGCGTATAATTTAATAGGCTGTTCAAGGAAGTCATGTGGTGTCCACATCAGATTTTTTTTTTTTAAATGAGCTCGAACATACTAGCGAGCTGTGTAGTTTATACACAGAGGGAATACCAATATCTCCACGCTAGCGGCGTAGATTACATCCGCAGTTTGAGTTGAAAAATTAGAGCTGTGGAATTTTCTTACAAAACTGTAATTAATAACTTCTTGTATATTTTATAGATTGACATCTGAAAAGCAAACCCTCATATTTTTTGTGCTACCCACAGTTTTTCGGTCTTGGAAAAAGGATTGCCAAGAGCACTGCGGAGGCAGGTTCAAGTTTTTAATGATTGGCCATCATATAGTGAACGTAATTGTCGTTTTTCTGTTGTTGAGACTTAGATGGCGTGTGATACTAACGTAGGTGTTTTATTCCCCTCAAAAAAGTAGGCTTATTAATAAAATGTCAACAATGTTAATTTAACTATTTTTAAATTGGCTGAAAAATATTTAGGAATTTTGTTGCTTCTGTGAAGCATTTTTGCCTCTGCCTGTGACTATGGCCATACTGCAGAAATGTACCTGAAAGTGATTAGAATATGACAGGTTTTGAGATTTCAGCTGGGTAAAGCTGTCCGTTATCAGGAGAGAGAAGAATGGAGAAAGGCTACATAATGATACTGAGGTTGATGAGACGCCTCAAGTGTTTCACTTATATTCACTTTATTTTATGGGAAATCCATAAAAGGAGATGTCTGAAATAATGTTAAAAGTGGAGAATCAACAGGTAAGCAAGGAAGTCCATCTGAAATTGGATAGCGTAAGAACTGAAGTATTATGAAGAGAGAAAAAGGTCACCGGGGGGATAGTTCCCAGAAGAATTTGTCTAAGAGAATGAAGAACAAGATGAAATACCGGCTAAATGAGGGAAAAACAGCAAACTGAAAAGGAGAATAAATATTTAGAAATGGCATGAATGCATTTAAACATTTCCTATGCATTTTTTGATAGCTGAATGGCTAATTGGCCGTGAAGGTATCCCTCCTAAAGCATTAATCTGATTAAAATACTCTCAAATTAACTAACAGGTATTTTGTATCATTTGTACCTCTTTTTGCATCGAAATGATGTTAAAAATACTTATCTTCAACAAGTTATGAGAAATATGTTTCTTTTTACTTCCTTGTACGAAGTAAAGGAAGTACAGTACAATTCCAATTATCCGAACTCCGACTATCAGATTCGCTTTCAAAATTATATATATATATGTAAATAAATAAATAAATAAATAAGACGGAAATGTAGTGTTGGACAATTAACGTTTTCAGACATGAAAAGGAGCAAACCTACACTTTTAAACTTCGTGTCACTGCTTGAAAACGAAGATGGAAGTTCTTCAAGAATATTAATGCAGTACTATTATGCAGTATATTAATGCAGTACCGAACAAAAATTTACAGGATGTCGTTTTCAAGTGGTTTTTGCAGCAACGTTCTATGGGAAAACCCAATTTCGGACCCGATTGTGTGAAAGAGCTAAGATCTTAGCTCAGAAACTTGTTGTTCACTCTTTAAAGCAAGTAACGTCTGGCTAAGAAATTTAAGTGCAGGTACGGTGTCCGTCAAACAGCTTACTTGACCGAGATGTTCAACAAGCAGCGACTTTCAGCAATTGCGAGTACTGTACAGTACGCTGCATGACATGTATACAAAAGTGTTGCCTTTTCATTTTAATTAATTAAAACCTCTAAAATAGTTTTTCTCCCATTTTCAACATACAGTACATACAGTGATTAAAGTGTACGTAGATGCTTTCTTCGGAAAAATCCAATTATCCGAATTATCCGAATTTTTGATTATCCGAATAGGGTCTGGTCCCAATTGATTCGGATGATTGGAGCTCTACTGTACTGTAATTGCGAAAGATTTCGGGTATCGTATTTCAGCGAAAATATCTATTTTGACTGCTCTCGAATCCATTTGAATTTTTTTGTAGCGTGACATCTGTACATAAGGACTGAATAAAGGACTCCATTTTCCAAAACGTGTTGTGAAATGGATTTAAAATGCATTCAGAAGGTGTTTTTTCGGGATATCTGCTCGTATATGCGTGCGTGCGTACGTACGTTCGTATGTATATGCATCTCGAATAACTCAAAAGCGGGGTTCGCCGTAGAACGTTAAAATTATGTGTGTGGAGCTTCGATACGATCTAACCAATATTTTTCAGAGTTAGTCAGATGAATTGTTATTAAGAGTTTTCAATATTAATCACAGGAAAATATTGTTACGAAATGTAGCAGTTTTAGGGTTGCCATAAAATAGCAAGGAAGGCAGAGTTGCCACATTTGGTGTGAAATCGACTATTTGGCGACAAAATTGGCGATATGCCAGGGACGGATGGAGAACGAATTCTTACCGGTTTAGACCAGAATGTTCTCGAACATAAACCGAAAGCTATATAAACCCTGCTGGTCCGCAGTCGGTGAGTGTGCCTCGTCTAGAGTGCGAGATAGTCTCGAGTTAGTCAGTCCGTGCGGAGTCGATGGAGTTGACAGCCGGGCAGCGAGTGCCGAGTGGATCGTCGAGTGCATCGAAAGAGTCTCTTAGTGTATCGCGGTTAGTGCATCGTCAAGAGAGTGTGTTAAGCTCCGGAAACGACTGAACCGAAGAGTCAGAAGCTGTGCTCTGTGTGTCGTCGTGTGCATCGTGAGTTGTAGCGTGGAGAGTCTCGAGAGTACGTGGAGTTCGGAGAACGACCGAGCAGAGTCGGGAGCTGTAGTCTGGTACTTTGCAGTGAAGCTGTCTCCACCGTTATTGCCTGACAGTGTGAAGGCTGTGTCGCTGATTGTTTCACCGTGTTTATAGTAGATCTTCGACGACTGAAAGAAAGGGGGGGAAGCAACAATATTTAATGAAAGTATGGCAACTTGGCAAAAACTTCTGACTTTTCTAATGGTCTGTTTATGTCGAAGTTACGGATTAAGAATTCATCGGGTTAAAAAGAACGAATATGAATTGTTTTTAGCTATTTTTATTAGGTAATAAAGATTCACATCACGTAGATACATATGAGAGGAATTCCAATTGAGCTGAATAAATGTTGACCACTTTTATTATGTTTTATACATAATTGTCTGGGGAGGGGGATAATTCTTGTTTATGGAATGGTAGCTCGGAGATTTGTTGAAATATGAGAGCACTATCATCCATCTGACGTTAAAAAAGAATATTTCTGCTCTACACATATTACACACGATTTGTGATATAGTTGCAGAACTTGTAGTGCCCAATTTATCTGTCTTTTTATCTCAGCTCGGTTCATTCAGCTCTGATGGCGATAATTTTAATGTATTCTGCCTGTTGTTGGAAGATAATGTAATAGTTTTCACGTGAGTAGTCTGAAATGACCTCTCGGATTATCTGTTAAAATGATTATTCTGTATATGAAAAAGTAAACATATTTCAGTTCTTTTTTGTATGTGTTTCAAATGGATTTGCCTTACGAGCATGCAAAAACTTTGGAATAAATTATCGTTAATACAGAAGCATAATTAATTTGAAGCCTTTTTGAAGAAGGAGTGGGTGTGATTACTCAGTTCATTGTAAAGCTCCATTTTAAGAGATAAATAAACAAATAAAAAATTTATAAAAAATCTGAAAGGTTTCAGATTTTAAATTACGTTCAAAGGAGTGTTTTTTTACCATTTTGTGTGTTACCTGCATTTATTAAATATCTTGTCGCATTTAAACCATAAAATTCAGTTCAACAGCAATATCGCAAAATAATTTTAAATTGAGCATATCCACAGTATTTCCGATTCACTGTCTCACGTGCTAGAGATAAAAATGTTTTTTCAGTACAACGTTACCATTGCTTGCTTTGAAATCCTTGAGTTTGTTAATCAAAATTAATTCGTTAAAGTTTTACAAAATAGGAAATTGATAATAAAACAAATTCAAATTTGTGTTTCCAGATGCTCATATTCGCAGTAGAATTACGTCATTCAAAATTGGATGACTGTAGGTACCGTTGTTTTATCACAATGAGAGAAACATACATACATTCATGCAGATTCTTCATTATTTAATTTCTTCAAATATAATACAGGCCTATAATATTTGGTAGCAACAGTTTGAAAAGTGAAACGGACATTCAGAGTGATTCCACGCAAAACCTCAAAGCGAAAACAATAGTGCCCCAGGGACAAAGCCCCTTTGGATTAATAAGTTTTTATTGAATTTTGAAGAGATTAGAGGTAATCGTAAAAATGATGTTAGTACCATAAGTTAAAACTGAATTTCCATTAACAGCAAGTCCAAAAGCAGAGAACCCCGTAACTATAATAATAAGTTTTTCGAATTCAATTTTTAGTTCGAATTTTGCCGCATGTTAATTCATCTCTCGGACCCAAATGTAGGCAATGTTGACTTTTCTGGATGTAAAACGTTGTTCCAAATAAAATTTTGTGGATGCCAGGTGCATTTTTCTTCTTTTCTTGTGAACGAAGAATTTCCTTCTCGCCGATCGCCAATTGTATCCACGAGCCCTAAACGATTCTTCTAAAAGCTTAAAGATTTTTTTTTTATGTCAAGCCGTTTTTCTATATCTCCTTAACATTTTTACACTGCTAATTTTTGGGTCTTATTTGATTTTTTATAGAATAAATTTGCTATTCCTTGGTATTGGTTTAAAATGTGGTCCAGGTTTGGTTTGTTTGGTTTATTTGATTGCGGCAAAGCACTCGAGGGCTATCTGTGTAAAAGGAGAGATGCCTTCGTGTAGGACTTTCTAAAGGAAACTAGCTGGTATGCATGTTACACATGGAGAAAATCACGAAAACGCCCATGCAGGCAGCCCCTTCGCGGTATTGCAACCGCGAACCGAACTACCAGTGTTCAGCGACTTTACCGCTCAGCCGCTGGTGGGCCTGAATGTGGTCTGAACTTCAGTGCATTCCACGTAATTTCTATCGTTTTATTATATGAAAGATAGCTGAACGCTTTACATCAAACGTTTATTGACATTTCGAACGCTTACCATCTATAAAATGATGAATGATTAAATTTATAATGGAACTTGTCGGTAATTTGTAGCGTCTCGCCATATTCACTTCAGGTATGTAACTGTTAATATGTTCTCCTAAGCAAGACTTTCAAATGCTGGCGATAATTCTTGTGATGTATATTTATAATATATATATATATATAAAAAAAAAAAAAAAAAAAAAAGTGTAATCAAAAACGTGTTCTAAGACATTTCAACAAACATTTGGAATGTCCGAATTATTATGCGACAATTATTATGCTGTTATTAGCACTTTTTGAACAAATTATTTTATTACTGAGAATATTTTAATGATATTTATTTTACGACAGATAAGGCTTAAAATAAAGAAAGAATAAATAATATGTGAGAAAAGAGTGTGGAGTCTTTATGTTTCAGTATTTAGTACAAGATCTGTACAAATTAATTTCAAAAATACAAATGTCCGAAAACAGATGTGAACCACTGTATATGCGTTTCAACGGGGAGAGAGATCATTTTCTTTTTCATAATTAAAACCCATGCATGCATGGAGACGAAGGCTCGCGTTTGTGATCTGAATCTTCAGATTTTGCGTAATCTAAATTAAGCTTTAATTAGTTTTACTGTTTTTTGAACACAATATTGTGTTATTTATATATGATAAATGATATGCGTTGTACGTATTTTTTAACGACTGGAGGGCAAATTAGGGAAATAAATGAAATTCATAATCAGGCTGCATGTTGTTCTTCAGCAGATCGACAAATTATTCGTGTCTAAAAGGAAGAATATAATACAACTGCGTTCATAGGTGCTTGTGCAATGAATATTAATGTGCTGATGCAAACTCCAGTAGCATTATCTTAACGCTAAGACAAGAGGAATTCGATTTGAAAAATTAATTTTTATGAAAAAATTGAGCAACATTAAATTCATGATTCATTACAATAAAATAAAGAAAAAAAAATCAAAATAATTAGTTGAGAGCAGTTTAGCTATTGAATTTGCTGAGTGCCCATTAGGTATACTCCAAAAGCTTGTTTACTAACGATCCTTTTATCTCGCTTTATTTTGCTTGGCAGTGTTTCCGATTTTCGCGGGAAACGTTGTGAAGGTCAGCGAGCCATTGCACATACACCTGTACTGCTGGAATCGTCCCCCCCCCCCTTTTTCGAGATTTCCGCTTTGACCTAAAAATTCCGTTATTAGCGCGTTCGCTGCGTGTCTAGTCAGACGAGAGTTATCACGATTTACTGGAAAAAGTGCCATTTTTAAGTGAAGAAGTACAATTGCTGTCAGCTGTGTTTTGAGAATAGAATTCTTTGAAAGACCTTGCTATGTAAATTGTTTCCGCTAGCATGTGGCTGATGGAATATGTCTTGATGAATAGAAGGAAATGCTGTTAGTGTGCATTGAATTTTTAGTGCTTAGATTGAATAAAAAATATATACAGAGAAACGGTTAACAAATGCGTTACTGAGAGCTGTTAGGACTAAATATGAAGCAATGAACTCGAAATTACTTTGTATGTGTGGAGTTGCGAGAGACTAAAATGCAAAATATATATGCAACACATAATAAAATAAAACATAATAAACCATTATTTTTGCCCACCGACTGGAAACAGTAGTCGGTCATTATCATAACAAATTTTACTTAAATATATTTCTTTCTCAACAAGTGAATTTATGACAGCCGTGAAAATATCTGTGCCCTTAATAGTTGTAGGTAACGATTGTTATCGCAATTTATTTTTCCTTGATGTCGTTTACAACAGTGCGTCTCAACTGTATTTACTCCAAGGACCAGTAAAATATTTGGTACGTTCTCGCGAATCAGTAAGTTTAATAATATGACCCATTGGCATAATTTTTGGCCAGATAGCTGACTATTTCGCGGGCCGGCAAATATTTCTTGCGGACCGGCGGTTGAGAAACACTGGTTTTATAACACAGTATCGAGCAAAAAATGCTAAGATTTAGTTACATTCCGTTACTTCGAGGAAAACTTCGTTCTGTAATTTTTATTTTGCCCCTTTTTTTCTTCTTTCTCCCATTCTCCCACTGTCTTTTTTTTTTTAAACTGCGGTTATTTATTTATTATTATTTTTAAATCGGTTCTGTATGTTTTGATTGCAGTGTTCCCCAGTCGCATTAGCATAAAAATGTTGGCTGATGTCTTCTTGCTTTTCAATATGTAGATATTCTGCCTTAATAATATTCAGATCATTTGTATGAGAAATCATTCGTGGCTTTTCTTTGCACTTTTAACAATATTCACGACTCGGCATTTCATGAATTATGTTAAAAAATAATACGTTAGGTTCCCTTTGGTTAATAGGGAATCTCGATTAATCGAGGTTATCTATATTCTTAAGTGCAGATTACAGAAAAGAAAAGAATTCTGCTAATTTAAATAAATCAATTTTTGTTAAACAATGAACGTCGTCGACCATTAACAGGAATCTAGGACTAACTGTGCATCTTAAAAGTCGAACGTAGGACTCTTTAAGATCTCCCCTCTGTACCTCATAGCAGTCTGGGAGCCTTTGTCAAACACATGCAGGGGTAAATGGCCCTCCAACATTATGTCTGCTCAAACATTACACCTCCACCATTGCAGTGATTCTTTTCCCTGATGAGGGAGGAAGGGTGTTGTGTTGCAGGTTCTCTCCAAATACATGTATACCAAGAATCAGTGTCCAGGCTGTATCTTGACTCATCTCTAAAAAGCAAGGTGCCCCGTTGAAACTGGTTCAAGGTGCACGTTGTGTGCGCTGTGTTAAACGCGCTGTCTTGTGTGCTGCAGTGAGTGGGACGCAAACAGTAGGCCTTCTGGCGTTACAGCCGTATGCCTAATTGCGTTCGGACAATTGAAGTTCGTGAAGCTCTGGTTCCAGTGGCAGCATACAGCTCATGTAAGAGCTGCGAAGCTGTAATAGTCCTGTCTTGCAGTGCTGCAGGTAACGAACTTCCTTCGTCGTTGTGGATTTTGGTCCACCTTGTCCAGGTCTTCTCGATATGGATCCACTGTCCTAAAATTTTTTCACAAACTGCGGATGACACAGGTGACACACACTATGCTCTGTATCTACGTGCGCTTTTGATTGCTCTTCCTTCAATCTGCGGACTATTCTTCATCTTATTCCTTTATCCATACGTTCGTGATTACTCATTTCACCTGACAACTAAAGAAATTTACCCAACTTTTGCGAGAAACATGTCAGATGTCGTGAAGTAATATGAACACACAAATCACCGAAAACTCTTGTGTGCCTCTCCACAATCACAGCTTCGCAAACATGCACGTCTACTCTTAACGTATTCGACTTTGGATATTTGCATAATTCTTTGGCAACATAATTCGTACATTTAGTTCAATACTTTTCATAAAAATAAAAGTAATTTGCAAATTCTCTTAATTTTACATACTGTATTTATTAATTTTGCTATTTATTGTATATGTCGACTAATCAAATCTTGCTATTGTAGATTGCTGTTGGGCTATAGTGGAACTTAAGCTAATAATAAACAGCAGAGAGTTTGCTTGTTAGTGCAGATTTCGTAATCTACAGAATCCCTAGGAAGTGGGTATAGGCAATACAGTTTTATATCTTGCCTTGATGTTTCTGAGAATGTATTTGTCCAGTTCCGTAAATTACCTAGTGTCTTTGTGTGCCAGTAACGTATGGAATAATTAGAAAACAAATAAAAATTTAAATGGTTTTTCTGTAATTTTATTTTAAGTCATAATATTTATCACAAGTAACCAAGATAGCTGTAATTAATTCTATCCATTCCGCAAACGACTGCAAGAAAAGAGGGCTTTCTAAAAATAAATAAATAATTATCAAAAATTAATATGCTGAGAAATAAAGCTCACAGTGGCAAAACAGGCATGTAAATTACTGTGAATGTCAATGCAAAATTAAGAAAACACTGAGAATAAACACACTAAATGCTATTCTCAAAAGGCAAAATATTGGTAAGTGAAATATTTAATTGATAATGGCAGTTGATTTTCCTACAGTTGAAATGAACTTCTAACTCAAGTTTTTACAATAACATGAATTTTAATAAGATGAAACCTTAACTGTTACATATCTTTACCTAATGGGACTTGGATATATTTAGTCCCGTAATTTCAGAATTTTTTTATAGGAAAATTGCTCTAACGCATTTATATACACGAGGAATGATCGTTCTTAGCCGCGCAACATGCCCATAGCTCTAAACAGGAAAGTTTTTTTTTCTCTCTCATGAAACCACCTTATATATCTCCCTATGTTTACTTGCGCTGAAATCCCAGGGGGGAGGGGAGATTCTTTCACTCATACCTAACAAAGTGTCCATCTCCTGACCCTGATGAAAAGACTTCTTTTACCTCTTTGTCCACTGGAGCGACCTTCGAGGCTTAACCGGAATCGTTAACAAAGGCACAGGATTTCGCCACGGATATGAAAACTATTGCACTCTGAAAACTCATCCTAGACAAAGAACCTTTATGCCACATTATCACAGTAAGTTATTTTAAGAATGTGAACGAAGTGATAAAAAACATGTAAAATTAATGAAATTAAGAATTGATAGAAGTAAAGGTAATGAAAATAATACAGCGAAGTAACACTGAAACTAAAAACAAATTCCCAAAAAGAACTGTTACGGATGCCAAATTTCATTTACAGTGTACAGAATATTAAGCTGTGCTTAACTCTATGCTAGATGCTTGCATACTGGGAACACTTTCCCAGTATTCCTTATGGAAAAAGGAAAAGACCTCAAAGTTATACCCATACAGTCTGAATAAAAAGTGTCACTTGTATCAAAGCCTTATAACTATTGGACTGAATTTGCGGTGAAAGCCATATATGTTTATTAAACCTGCTATGATTAACTGATTAATTTCTATAAGTTCCCCCCCTCTCCTCTGGGACATTTTGATTTGGCATATGACCTCTAATACATAAGCAGAAACTGTCGCATTAGTTTCAGAGCAAATTTATAGTATGCACGAAGTATACGAATTAAATTAGCTTATGGCTATTCGTCAAGTCGCAAATGGTTCCTGCAATCTGTATTTATGAGGTGATATGATGTAAAAAATCAGTAAGCTAAACGATAATTCTGCACTGAGGCGTATAATATATTAAAAGTTTAAATATCATTAAAGGTGCAGATGTTCATAAAGATTATCAGTTGTATTAAAACATTAAAAAGTAAAATAAAGAAAAAAATATTAAGAAATGGTTTACTGTTTTTAAATTTAAGAGTCTGTGAAACACTTGTATTATAATATAAAAGACACGTTATTATTTTTGTATCTTATGCCACATCAGACGGCAGCTATGACACGTCGAAAACAAAGTTGTTATGTCTGTTGAAATAGCAGCACTTGCTAAGGTCGACTTGGTCATAAATGCATTGCTATGGTACCAGAACCTAACAGTCGTATATTTCCGCCCCCCCAGGCGGTATAGATGTGAATTTGATATCTGCTTGCTCAGAGTGAATTATTGAAAGTGTTTTCTGATTTATAGTCACCTGTATTTTAATAGTTAATACATCATACAAATATTACTTTTTCCTTCCCTCTATAACCTACCTATAATTACGTTAACCTGTAATTGGTATGCATTAAACTAATTTATAGGTTCCGTGTTTCGTTATTGGTACTAAGAGTTAGTCCACCAGTGGCCGAGTTAATAAGAACACTATAAATGATTCGACCAGTATTATAATGTTCGAATGGGTGTCCACGAGCAGCTGAGTGGTAAAGCCGTTAAACACAGGTAGTTCGACCCGTGTTTAAATCCCAGCAAATGGGTTGGCTTAATGCGAGCTTTCGCGGTTTTCTTCATCTGTGACATGAATGCGAGCCAATTTCTCTTAAAAAATCCTCCACGGAGGGCATTCCTTCCCTTAAGCAGATAGCTGCATTTTACTACAGTCTCCTAATAATCCTAACCCTGTGATCGGGCTGACTGTTTCCATGGGTTTTCGTCATTTTTGACGTAAATATGAGCGATATGCCTTTAACAAGTCCTTATTTTCAATTAAGCAAAAAAAATTGGAAGTTGAATTAGGATTAAAGTTTGTGTTTGGTTTTCCTTTGCAAGTCTGCCTGTTATATTCTAAATGTGGATGCTGTTCACTTTTTTTTTTTTTTTTTTTTTTTTTTTTAATGGAGGATAAGCTGTGATGTAAAGAATGCGATTTACAGTAAAGGGATATTTGCGAAGTGTAGTGTAAAAGCGAAATTCTGTTTTTTAAAGGTCTACTGATGCAGTAGGAGAATAACATTTTACATTGGTTAAAAATAAAGAGAATTTTCACATTTGGTCGATTGTATTCAGAACTTGAAGGTCAAAATTTAATAAGATTCGGTATGGTAAGTTAATATAAGGTTTAGCTTATATAATTCCTCTCCCCCCAGGGAGGGGGAAAAAACAGGCTGTAGTCATGGTACCTTTCGCGAGTGTGCTTTGCGCATAACCGTGCCTAAGACTTATTGGGCAGGGAGGTTTAAAACAGAAGTTATATAAAACAAAAGGAGTCTAATAGGGGTTATGGCTTTCTCTAACAGTCATAAAGGTCTCACTACGTGACTTCTTACTGGAAATGAGATGGTTGAGTCCCTGTAGCAGTCAATCCCACTCTCACAGCAGCGCTTGTATTCAGGTGCTGGAGAGAGAAATCAAGTTGCTTTTGGCGTCCCAGAAGCACGGGAGCAGATGTGTTCTATACCCAATTTTAGTTTTGAGATTTAGCTAGGCAATCCGTCCAGTTACTATCTTTAGTTTCCAGAAATTTATCCATCAGATTAATCCTGCGTGGCCGACCGTTGTCGTCCATAAAAACGAACTGAGGGCCAACTTGGATTCCTGAAAAGGCGAACGTAGGACTCATAAGATCTCATCTGTTTACAAGAAGACGTGCTGTTTGCATCTTGTATATTTCTGCGCGTAAGAGAACCTGTTAAGCATTGTACAAAGAGCATCGACTTTGGTCCAAACATCATTGATGGCCATTATCTTCACATTTAAGTCTCGATTCATCCTAACCCATATCCCGACGTATCTTCATCTGGAGAGAAACAGGGACTTGCTACCTGTGCTCTACAGGAGAAAGACACTAATCTGGCCTTGGACGTTGATAGTCAGGGCAGCCAATCATGTTGGATAAGTTTACAAACCTTCGTGTTTTTGACGGCTGCGAGGTATACGGAAGATTGCCTTTTCAGGAGTGCAGTCGATCCTCAGTTCTTTTTATGGACGACAACGCTTGTTCATATTGCAATTGCGACTCGCCTTCTGTCTCACAGAACTCTCCGAGACCTGAAAACAGCGTTTGTGCAGAGGTTGGAATGACTGCCACAGGAACCTGTATTTTCATTTGCATTATGAAGTCTCGTTTTGAGAGCTGTGTGCTGTTAGAAGGGTGTTAACTTCCATTTTATTAAATCTTATTGCCTCTGTTTTGGATCATCGTGTGCCGATTAGCCTTACGGACAATGTACCATGTCTGTCGTATAATATCTTTTTGAATTATATCAACTTACGACTGTATCAATTTCATTAAAACATGTCTATCAATTTCGGAGACAAAATGTGAAAATTTTCTTAATTTTGAACACCAGTGTAGAAATACCGAATTATTTCTACCAGTTGAAAATACTGACAGTGAATGCCGCAAGAACAGTGCCACTTCTAAAGCATCTTAATGAGCATACCCAAAATCCACCTTTCTGCATGCAGCAGATAGCATTTACTGCCATAATGCGAAAAGAAAGTTATTGGGATTTTGTGTTTTTTTAGGATGAGTTTTTAGGATATTTGAGTTTCATTACTTAATACTCGGTGATCGATCGAAGTGGGTTATCTGACTCGTGTAAATATAATCCACGTTAATTTGAACTGGCCGGCTAAGATTGAAGTGTTCTTGGGCATTATGTTAAACCCGCAATTTCATTTCTGAAGTATTTATGTATAGCAGTCATGTCAAACCTTTTTTGACTTGTCGTACTGAAGTTTCGAAAAATATTTAATTTCACTGTACTGCCGTGTAGCACTGTTTCCCATTTTTTTAAAAAACTTTGTATTAATATAAATAGAGCAGTCGGATGATGTGCAATGTTATGTATTACGTACTGAAATGTCAAACCGATGTAAAGAATGAATAATAAAACAAGCTTAGACACCTATAAAATAATACCGAGAAAAGTTTAAAAGTTTCCTGCAGCATATTAATTAAACGAGGAAAATGACGCTAAACTATTATGTCAGGAAAAAATAAAATAAAAATCAGTGATTTATTAAAGAATGCTGAATGATAATGGGCCTAGAAATTATGTTCTAAAAAATAACGTTGCTTCTAATAATAGGCCTACCAATGGGCGAGCGGTTAAAGACAGCTAATAAGCTGGCTGGAAGTTTATTTGTGGGTTTTTCCCCGTATGTAACGAGAATGCGAGCTCCAGTTACCTTAGAAAACCCACAAAGAAGGCATTCTTCGTCTTAGGCTGATAGCCCTCGTATGCTTTGCCATATTCAAGTAACCAATCATTTTAATAGCATTTTAAAAGAAAAACGAGCTTTTAATAACTTAAAGCTGGATAAAAATATGCCCATTTTCAAATTGAGGCAAATAGTACTAATTGCGTCTGGAAATTGGTTTCCGTTATAACGCTGCTTAATGTCGAGAAAACAGTTTTGTATACGGAAATTGTGAATAAAATCTTCTGGATTTTAAGGGTGGTGAAAGTTGTTGAATTGGATCAATATAATAAAATAACACCGAACCCTATATAAGACGACCACGTGTGGTTCCAGATGATTTTGTTTTTCTGTGAAGGTGATCGTCATAGAAAGCTTATGTTTATTACCAGTGGTCACTTTTAAAAATGGTTGCCACTAGAGGGTTCACAGTAATTCAGTTCAATTTGTATTTGTTCACACGGTTGCAAAAGGTACATTAAACAAGGAAAATAATTATCATGTGTTTGTAGACGCTAGCGTATCACCTCGACTGTTGATACCTATCATCTTTGATAGTGTAATAGGTTTGAAGAGGTTCACATAACACCTATGCAGTCTATAAGAAAATGGTGATGGCTAGCTTGATATCTGGTCTTTTGTTCGGGGGAGTGCGCGCGAGCCGTTCCGATGAGCACTTCTTAACTGTTAAAGAATTTATCAGATTTGCGTCAGTCACATCGTGCCCAAGAATAGATAAAAATTCCAGTTTGTAAAACATTCGAGATAATTTATTACCTGGAACATGGAGAAATCTCTCACCATTCACCACGTAATCTTATGAAATAACAGCAACAGTAGAAACAGACCCCGTTATCTCAGTCTAGCGGCAAAATTACTCGACGGGAAAGGACCTCGAATGAAATTTCAACTATAAACTTTCTATATCTTATTCACCAGAGCATGGCAGCAGGAGGAACAATATGCGAAATAATTGTTTAAAAATAGTGTCGAAATCTTCACAGAAGAAGGACACTTCAAAGAAAATGAAAGCAGGTTGTCACTTTTATCTGTTTTCTTTCATAAACTCTTCCTAAACATGTTTACGACATCCATTTAGTATGTTGTATAGGTATATGAATATAATATGCTTTTTCATTTTCTTGTGGTGAATTGCTATAGCTTCCGTTTTCGGTTTGTGAGGATTTTAATGATCTTTTGTTTTGGTATTCAGTTTGCATCTGCCGTGAAGAAACGAAATAAGTTCTATTGATAAACTTCTGTTATGCGTTGTACTTAAGTTTCAAGTGATATGAACGTGATGGAATATTTGTGTATAGAAATTGTTTTCATTGTGTCTTACAGGGTTTTCTGCTGTTCAGTTTTGTACTTCTGCATGTTTACAGTTTGACCTTGAAAAATGCGACAGTCATCAGTTCTATGCAGTTACTTTGTATTTTGTTTGAAAAAGATTTTTGCAATAATTCCCGAGAAAATGCTCTGAGAAATTTTCATTTCATTTTGAAAATAAGAAATATGTGCTGTTGTAATTATGTAAAATTTTCGTAGTTTATAATGGAAATGTGTAAAAATTATACGAAATTTAAAATAAAGATCTTCTGATTTTTTTAAATTCTTGTAAAGTTACTCAAAATTATGTGGTGAAATCAGACAAAAAACTGCCGGAAAAGGAGATGAAAATATCAGATTGCAAAATAGTAAGTCTTAAAAATAGTTTACTAGCAAAAAGTTAAACATAAAACAAATAATTCTGCGTTAGTTATAAAACATGGCCTTAAAAATATATTTTCTTAATAACAGCAAAGCTGCAAATATAGTTCGACATATTATAAAGTATTTTAGCTTATATCATTCTGATACATTGTTAAAAAAGTAATTTAAACTGTTCAAAACTGCTTTTAAATCGTTCAGTTTGTTATTAAGATTAAGTTAGTAGGATATGCTTTGTCCCACATAGAAACTCCGCATGTCCATTAGACAAAATCCGAAAGATAAAGGTCTTACTTTTTGCGCAGGGGCAATACTTGCGAAGAGACTACTTCTAGATCATTTCTCTTGTTCCAGTTTGATGATTTTCGAGTCATGAGTATGGTTTTCAATTTTATTTTCAAAGGCGTGATTTTACATTATAATCGAAAACCGTACATCTTCTTCGAGGAGTAAAAATAAGTTAAAATAGAAGGGAGCAGTTATCGACAAAGAAGAAAAACTTCAAGGAAGCTATCTGAAGTAATAAATGTTTAGATTTCAAATTTAGACTTCATGATTATGTTCATGTTTATGTCCATAAGATAATTCAAACATTACTTGGCGTTGCTAAGCGGAAACTGAATTTTCCCGAAGCATGTGTATTCTTCAGGTCAGATGTGCATACTGCAATGTGTTTACAAATGATCATTACAAATTTTTATAATATTTTCAGTAAAGTATTATAAAAATAGTAGTATAGATATCAGAGTCGTACACGTGCTATGTGAAAAAAGAAGTATGTACTTTTTCTAATATTGCACTTACATCTCCTTAAACATTTCTCATGTATAAACAAGTATCAACACAGTGATCCATTTTGATACACACTGTATCTAGCATATTATTTTATTTATTTGGTGACCCTAACGATAATTTTTTCATTTATTTATTTATTTATTTATTTAGTTCCTGAATATCACTTGACAAAAGAAAGCACGATCTGTGGCACAAAAAATCGCAGTTGTTATAACAGAGTCCTAATTGTGAATTATTAAATCAGTCCTGACCCTATCAGACTGACAATCGTATTAGTGCTCTGTCTAAAAATATAGTAACGTGCGTATGGGTTCGTAATGGATTAAACGTATACGGAACCGGCGATAGCTTAATAAAATTAATTTTCCGAAAAGAAATACTTCATAGTTCTGACAGAAGTATTTGTGCATTCTTATCAGTAGGCCAGAGCACAATCAGAAGTAACCAGTTCAAATTACTAAGAACGTTAAACACAAAGCAGTGCAAAGCGTATCTAAAGAGCGAAGCTGTCACGGAGATCTCAATACTCCGAAGTCAAATTCTGAACTAAAACTAAGGACTGATGCTTTCTCCGGCCGTACATAATTTTCCTCTGGCCGTCAGGAAATTTCCAATATCTTCCATTTCTCGAAATTAGTCGAAGGCATATATGATCAAGGTTACTTATAAGGGCCGAATGTGTTTACAGTTACATATAGGGATCAATTGCATTTATTCAATTACAGTTAAAGAGGATCCGGACCAAAATGTCGCCAAATGGTCACCAAGTTTGGCGAAATTTGGTAATTTCTTGCCGGATTTGGCGACAAAAATTAGTCACCAAACCCATTGCTGGCTTGGCAATGTCTCGCCAATTTAGCCAGATAAACATTTACTTCAATGTTAAATACACTTGTGCCCCCGTAACCTTATTTTTACGGAAGAGTTTCATTACTTTCAGATTTTTTGTGTTATGTTATACGAAATTCGTAACAATATTAAGACAGTCTCACGAAGGTTAATTAACCTTATTGCTCTTTAAACAAACGGCACAATTCGTGCTCACAATCAAAACACCGCCGACTGCTGGTATTTAAACTAACGTAATCTTCAAATTAAAAGTAACGTACTCGGAGACTGCATAAAGTGATCTACTTAAACTGGTTCAATAGTTTAATAGTGCATTTTAACGTCTGCTGACGAAATGGCTAAACTCTGGATATTTATTAGCAGAGCTAGGCGATATTAACGTAAACTGCACCCAACGCTGCCCAAACCCTCAAACATTTAAAATCATCGACTTATATGTTCAACCAGTTTACTTCCTGGTGAATCCTTTGGAAAAGGAGAAGTTACAGTAAAAGTTTAAAGCATAATAATTGGTTTATTAACATAAAATACTCTACAAGGTTTAAAATTAACTGATCACAATCATTTCAATAAACATGGATCGCTTCCTTCAGCACCTCCAGTTCGGCGGTTGAATAGCTTTTATGCCGTATAGTATGATATAAAAATACTTCTTAGTTACTATAGATATTGCTCTGAAATCTTTCGTCTGTCTATAATAAACTACTGAAAAGTATTCCTGTCATTTATATATACTCTGCATATTTTGAAAATTAGGAAGAATTATATTGTTTTTCTATTGTTGGATGATTTAATATAATAGTTATTCAGAATGTTTGAATTTATTTCTTATGGTTTTATTTTTTAGATTTGCGCACGTAAATTGATAAATAATGTATGAAATGAAAGGAAAAATATCAAAATTTTACTACCTAAAAAAGCTTTTGTTACTTTTTCCGCAGCAGTGGGATTTCTGACATTACGTGGGCTTGATAACACGCACATGGAGCCTCTGGCTTTCTAATCTAAACCAAAGGAAACACTCGCGTAGATAAACATATGATAGCTACTGGGATGCTGTGGATATCGCGTCATCCAATTCATTATGATCTAGCTAACAGCCGTCCTGGCAGGAGATTGATTGATTTATTAATTCATTTTGGCAAAGCATGTGAAGACTTTCTGCTTACTTACCAGCTGAGTTGCTGTACCGCGTGTTGTATGACTATCAGTATTTGTACTCAATTGGTGGAGCATTCTGTTATCACTAAGCGTAGCCAAAAATCTCTATAGACTATTAAAATTTAATAAAAAAAAGATAGTTTTTTTCAGAGGACTTTATAAGAAAAATTGACCTGCATTCATTACACAAGCAGAAAACTTCATAGGGCCAGCCCATTCATTCACCAGGAACCAAACCTACGATGAATAACCACCATTCTATCATTCAGCCGCTGGAGCGCTTGCTGGAAGAAGGAGCATTCCGCTAAGGAAATTTAATATCCTGTGGGAAGTTGAATTCTACAACTTGCCGTTTTTCATTTTCACTTGATGAGCATCAAATTATTATAATGTTTACATGTACAAACTCATGCTCATAAGTTAACATTTTGAATATTTCGTAGCGGCGAAGGAACTGATATTCAGTACTTAAATGTCGAAGACTGGGCTTTCATTCACGCATTCTTTATCACCAGTACGGTAGGTGTGGAGAATTTTCTACTATCTGTCAGATTATTTTTAGCTTTTGATTACGTTATGCGTTTATCATTTGCTGGTGTTATCCTTTTATGACGGCGATAAAATCACTCTTGAGAATTCCTACGTAGGAAGCAGTATTTGACTATCTGATAAAAATGTGCGGAAAACTTTTAAGTAGAACTTTTTTTTAAATCCACGCCTACCATAATTCTTGATTGTAACGCTGCCATTTACTATTGCAAGCGGTACTTCTCCGTAGAAACATTGCTCAATATACCAAGATTTTGGATGTTGTTGATAGTTGCCATAAACTTTTAGCAAATGAAAGGCAATTTCGGCGTCATGCACCTAGCAACAAAACGGTGATTTTTCAAGGGTGAAAATCTCTTCCGATGAATACTGCTTTGGAATATGCGCTTAGTTGCCTGGGATGTAGATGCCATTAGAATCGTACAATTATCCATGATTAAATCTTAATTATTTGAGAGTTTACAGAATATACTATATTTAAAGGGTATCAGTAAGCGAAGTTTATATTTAAGAATATACTATAAATTTTGATTCGCTTTTCGCTATGTAAAATATTCTAAAATTATATGTAAAATATTCTAAAATTATATGTAAAATATTATATTGTTATACGTAAATAATATTCTGAATTCTAGATTTTCTTATCTGCACTTTTAAACTGAAGTTTAATATAGTTTTCATCTGTACTTCTTACTCATTTATCTAGATTGGAAGAATTTTTTTGTCTTTGACTTGTTTTGTCTTTGGTTAGTCTTGTGGAATTAGAACACATTCGATTCAGCGTGGTGGCCGAGACATCAAATGCCCAAAAAACTTTTATATGATAATAACAAACTATCTCTCAAATAGATCTAGCATTATAATCAATAATAATCTACTAACTGAAAGGAAACAATCAAGAGGCTGCCCACAGGTTTCTTGCTGTAGCGCAGACCTGTTGAACATTACATTTAACAAGATTACTTCCTATAAATGAAGAAGCATACGTAGGTGACTATATTTTCAGCCTTTGTTGTGAAAGAATACTCAAGGGATATTCTGGAGAACAATTATAAAGATACCTTAAACAACAGGTGCTGTATCGGTTAGATTTTTCTGCAAGAAATTTCAGGGGACCTTCAGTTTTTACCATGCGGAATGTGGTTCTTTAAAATTGCTGTGCACCAAGAGCTTCCTAAGCTTGCTGCTGGTTCGTGTACGTGGAACATCTCTATGAAAGGGCATTCAAAAATACAATGATCCAGACCTCATTCCTATCCACAAATGAATCGTTCGCTGTCTCTCAAGCCAAACTTTGTCAGGAGGCAAGGATCCGGACCATGCTTTGTCAAGAAGCGAGTCATAGACATTGCAGTTGAGCGCGTTACAGATTTTTGGATAGGATATCATTAGTATTTTTAATTAAAATATTCTGCATATTTTATCTCAGAATAAAATTACTAATTATTTATATGAATTATTCATAGAAATTATGCTTCAAAGAAACTGTTTATATACTATGAATTATTATTGATTAAAGTTAATGATTATTTGTTATATATTTGAAAAGTACTCGGAATTTATCCATATCTCGTGACCCGACCATGCCACAACCAGCTAATTTTATCTGATAACAGTTAAGCATACGTTCAACTTAAATATTTGAACTGTTTTAAACATTATTATATAAATTGGAGTTTAACTCTTAATGGAAAATAACGAATTAGTTTAAAAGTATGCTGTATCTGAAAGGTTAATTTAATCATTAATATGGTATTTAATTAAGCTTATCAAATTTTATATTCCGTAAAAAACGGAAATTTAAAATTTCTCCCAAATTTATGCCATGTTCTTAATTTGTGTCGATAGCTTGTTCAGTGCATTTGTACAAATATCGGAAATAATTTAGAACGCGTGTTTTCGCAGCAGTAAAGCCGGCAGCTGTTTTCAACAAATTTTAATCTGCGTTTTAAGGAGATGATCGCGAGTATCTCTAGTGCCGTATTTTTTTTTCTTTGGAAAATGTCTTCAACCTTTATCAGTGTGTAGTCAGCTGAGATTTATCTGATCGCACTGTGTTCTTCGAAATTGCTAAAAATAATCCCATGCTGTTGGAAATTTAATTTCTGGTACTTGGATGCTTAGTACTTGCTTTTTCTCTAGCTGTCGCACAATGGGCAAACTATCTGCGTCGTTAAATATCCTTTTATGTAGCATCACAAAGTTAGCAAATTTTATTATATTATTGATTGTGGAGTTACTGATGCGTATATATTTTCGTACGTTTGACCATCGCATCTTGGGTCCATCTTCAGGACGATTGAAAATATCAGTACCTCAATGGAAATTAATGTGTAATTTCTTGCTTCCCATTGGCGCTCATAAGATTTCTCGTTAACATCAGTTATATATAATGCCTGAAAGTTTAAGGGTATAGATATTTACGCAAAATGGGATTTTAAATTTCCTGAGTGTAATTTTGCATTTGGTCTTGGTGATTTTCTACATGCAACATTATTAACAAAGGAAATTTGAGATAGCTGTTACATCACTATTAACGATGGTATTTTGAAATAATCAGTGTCCGTTATACCTGGACATATTCCTATATATTCACAATAGAAAACGCAATGCAGTCTGTGGCACCATCATATGCCTTTATCTGGCTCTCATTTGAAAGTACAAGTTTGCCACCTTTGGTGATAGTGAAGATCGGAACATACTTTTAGCCTGGATTTTACAACTATGTGAAATCTAAAGAGTATTCTTGTATTGCTTACATTTTAAGTACCATTGGTATGCGGCATATTGGTCGGGTTGTAACCTAGGGTGACCCGTGTACAGGGCAAACTAAAGCAAGTTCATTCAGAAGTTCCCACGCGATTTATTTCTTGTGTTTTAATAGTTTTTCCCACTCCTCTTTTTCCCTCTCTTATCCATCTGGAAAAGAAGTTGCAGCAGTTTTGTTGTGAATTCGTTTCTTTTGACCTTTTCGGTGAATAAATATTTGTAAAGAACAACGTATTTCTTGCATTCCCCTCTTTCTTTCTTTCTCGCTACTGTTATCTGAAACGATGACCTCCCATTCTCTGTGTACAAAAAAGAACCCCTTGTGATGCGAAGCATGTATCTTGCTGCATTTGCGTCTTGAAACGTTAATTCGCTCTGATTCTTTTCCTAAGAAATGATTGGGGTAAATGTTTTACTGCACGTCTAAAGTATTTGCTAGTGAAGTTTAATGAGAGCTCACGCAACTACAGGAAAATAGTTTTTAAGCCATTTTTTATGGTTAGTATGTAAGACATATTTAATGCCTTAAGTTTTCTGAGAAACATGTATTTTCAGTCATACTTTAAACATGACACGTTTATGTCTTCATGAATTCCATGAAATCAGGTAATATTATTTAACACATTGATTATCTGCATATTTTCTGTCTTAAAATGTGGGCCGCAATTATCAAGAGTAGTGAATTTAGAAAAAAATTAAGTTTAATGAAACTAAAATCTTGCTAAAAATGTGCGATGAACAGATTCTAAATTCTGGCTTAAAAAAACTGGCCGAAAAATATATTGTAAAACTGCGAGACTAATTCCATTTTTTAATATAATTTTAGTGCATTTTGTAATTTTTGATTTTTAACTAACGGAAATTACTCGAACGCTGTCTGCCTAAGAGACGGGCTACCTTCGTGGGGACCACTTCAACGAAAACTGGCTTGCTGATATTTATCTTGCATATGGTGCAAAACTACAAAATTTTGATGCAGCCAGGCGGTTGGCTGGAAAGAAAACAACAAACGAACTACCAGTGTTCAGCAGCTTTAATTTGTTGGTTACTCCCGTTAGCGGATACTCTCCGGAACAAAGCTTTTATCCGTTATCGGGAGAGCATCCGTTAAACAGGAAAGCACTGGCCTTAAGTTCGAGTATTAAGAAATGTCCGCCAATGTATCGTCTTTTATTAATGGGAAGAATCTGTTAACGGAGATTTTGTTTCTGTTATATGATTATGAATGCGAAGGCTACCGTCGAGAAATTTCCACGTGGTAAACCACGAAAATGCCCTTGCAGCCAGCCCAACCACTTGGAATGGGTCCCAGGTCGAACTATCAGTGTTGAGCCGGCTAATGGAGGTTTGACTGCGTATGTATTAAGGTTTTAAATAGACTATTGGTCGGTGATATCTAAAACTCTCTCTCTCTCTCTCTATATATATATATATATAGAGAGAGAGAGAGAGAGAGAAACATAATAAATTTAAAATCAAAACAACAATGACGTGAAAGAAATGAAACTTAAAACCATTAACATTCCCAAATTGCTCAATAAAAATGTAAAAAGACTCATTAAAATCAGTGTATCGAAATCAGAAGAAATCCCGGTAATAACAGTAATACATAAAAATACGTAAAAAAGAAAAGGGACGCAATCAAAATCTGATTCAACGTTATCAAGAGGAGGTCGATCAGTTCCCAATTGAGTCAACTTCATAGGAAAACCACTGCGTTTCTATTTACCTAAAATTAGCTAATTAACCACTTTAAATTATTTAGTCATTATAGTTCATCCAAAAATTTCGAATGCTTCCTCTACGCAACCACCCTCAGGGCAACTGCGTAGAGGAGCAAATATTTCATGTTTCAAAAATGAGACTTGACAGCTAATGTAGGCTGACGTGCATGTGGAATTGAATGTATTCATTTTTGTTATTAAGTCTAATTTTAAGTTGAACGATATAAACTAGATAATGCAATAGCTGTAATAGCCGTGATTGCAATGGAGGTACGGTGAAAACGTCAGCATCTCGGATAGTTTGGTGGTGTTTCACTCGCAGGAATTTATCTATTTGAATTGATCAAGCGGAATATCAACGCCGTGGTTTTCTCGTAAATTTCAAGGTTGCATTATGACCTACTGTTCAAAAGCAGTTTGGACATGCATCACTTTGCGTTTTCCAGTAAGGTTCTATATAACAGACCCAAACTGCTAAGTAAAGATGCACGCTTGCTGTATGTATCCATAACAATTGCTTATGTGTTTTCATTGCTATGTCCTTATTATTTTTTAGATTTATGAAAATGGCTATAGTATAATGACATCTGTATGTTGACATATCTGGTAGCAGTCCAGATTTTAAACCATGGAGTAAATAAATCTTTAGAACAAGAATAATCGAAAGTCGTAGTTGTTCCTCAATCGCTTTTGTCACCGACATTCAACCCAATTCCTCACACCCACCGAAACTTGTTGCGTCCGTAATGGTTCGTAATGGATTGAATGTACACAGAACCGTTGACAGCTTGATAAAGTTTATTTTCTGGGGGGGGGAAAGTACTATTCTGGAACTTTCTACAAAAGTACTGTTAAGCTCTTCTCAGCAGGAGAGAGCACAATCAGTAGTTACCACTTCAATCTACTGAGACACAACGCTGCATTGAGTTAAACACAATGCATTGCAAAGCGCATCTAAAGAGCGAAGCGCTCACGGAAGTCTCTCAGTACTCCAACAGTAAGTCAACTCTAAACTAAAAACTGATGTTATCTCTGGTCTTATATAGTTTTTTCCCGTTCGCCGAAAAATTTCCAATACCATCGATTTTTCGAAATTGCTGGAAGGCATTTAGTTATCAGTTAGTTATTTAATTACCGAGACTGGACCAAAATGTTCCCAAATGGTCACCAGGTTTGCGGGTATTTGGCGACAATAATTAGTCGCCAAAACCATTCCCAGCTTTATGTTATATCGCAAATCTGGCGAGATGGTAATTTATTACAATGTTAAATGGACTTGCCGCTGTAACCTTATTTTTCCAAAGGAGCTTCGCATTTTTGTGGCATTTCATGTTACATTATGCAAGAGATACTGCAATTTTACATATAATTTCACTACAATTTTACATATAATTTCACTACAGTTTTACATATAATTTCACTACAATTTTACATATAATTTCACTACAATTTTACATATAATTTCACATATGTACAAAATTGTTAACAATGTAACCGTTCTCATAATTGATAAGTTATCTCTTTCATAATTTTTATAAACATGTATACCATTACTAGCTAGTTAAAGGGAATAAAGAAGAAGGAAATATTTTTTTCATCACATATGAAGTCTATTATCATGATGGACAAATTATGCAACTTGAAGTGCACATTCTTGAGCAAGTAAATAAGGAAATAAATACAATTACTTGGTTTGTTAAATTATGTATTGAAACTAGTGGGAAGTTCCTAAATGGGTAAATCCCGTCAGCCACATACCGTGAAATAACCATTTCTCAGAAACCGCAAGCCAAGAAGAATATATAACAGTTCCGTGTGTGTTGGGTTTACCAAAAATGTATCATGCTTACAAGATAGGTATTGAATTAAATTACTGCTCAGTTTAAAAATTAATGGCATTTCAAAGGATGTGAGCTACATCCTTTGGAAGCGTGAGTTTTTTTTTTTTTCCTTTAATGTTGAGTATGTATAAAATTATGCTACGAGAAAACAAATGCTCAGCCCTGCTTTGCCCCGCCCCCGTATGCATTTTGTTGCCTAGCGTCATAATTTTGTACTATAAATATTCTTTCCTGAAGAAATACTATGCATGAGTGAATACCTGTAGGTTATCGGGTCAAAATACTGACATTCCAGTTTTCGTGTGCAGATTCCTGTTATGTTTAAAATAAATAATATTCTTTTAGCTGTAGGAGTTTGGGGTTGGATACTCGCGTTGAATGGTACGAAGCGCAGTGTGAGTGAGTAAATAAGTATTAAGAATATACATTCGTTTTTAAAAAAAGCTTAGGAAATCGTATCCAATTCAAGTATTTGCGTTGTTTACAGTTTGTCACGTCAGATAGCGTTGCCATCTTACATAATTGTTTTATTTGGAGATCATTTTGTGTGTTCGGGTGAATATTCTTTGTTATCTTAATATGACTAGAATATATTATATTGCGAAAATTTTATTGAAACGTAAGATATTAGTTAACTTATTGGGGTGTTGGATCTATTTCACAAAAAATCACAATTGCAGGACTTATTGAAAAAATAGTATCAGGTTATGTGAAAATAGTTATTTCAAAATTTGTACGAATAAAAACGTCGAGAAGATTAAAGTCAAGGAACTCCAGCAGGAGTTCAGTTGAATTCTAGTTCTACTCAAGTTCTTTCGATTAAATTGGAGAGGAGGAATGTTAATTTTGACATCTGTGCGCGTAAGAAATGGGCGAGAAGTTCCCATCATCTGGATGGATGGAAGGAGGGATACATTTCGCTGAAGTGTTTCCCATTGTATTATTAATTGCTTTTCCCATTTCATTTCTTATACCGTATATATATATATATATAAAAAAATTACTAAAAACTTTCTTATTTCTTGTACATTTGTTATTGTAAATATTTTGGATTTTTATATCCCTGAAGAAGTCGTATTTTCGGTACTTATGGTATATATTCGAAGCTGCCGATCGCAACTGTAACTCACGCTTCCTTTGCAGCCCAGGGCCCACCAGCGGCCGAGCGGTAAAGTCGCTGAACACTGGTAGTTCGGTCCGAGGTTCGAATCCCGCGAACGGGCTGGCTGCATGGGCGTTTTCGTGGTTTTCCCCATGTGTAACGTGTATACGAGCCGGTTTTCTTTAGAAGTCCTTCAAGAAGGCATCCCTTCCCTTAGGCAGATAGCCCTAGTGTGCTTTGCCATAATTAAATACACCACCACCTTTGCGGCACAGTGTGTCCGGTGTGGACACACCTAAAAATTTCCTTCTGTAGCACAGAAAAATTGAATGAAAAAGGATTTATAGGTTACTATAGGTTACTCTGAACCTTCTTTATTTATAGTAGATGGCAGTTCAACACAAACCAGTCCATATATTTTAGCCATGTTTAGTTTTTTAAGACCCTCATTTTTCAAAGAAATCTTCCAGATTTTTTTTAGGGTATAAAAGGAATTGTTTGAAAAGAAATTTCTATGTTATTTTTTGGCTGTATGCTAATCTCCTTATTCTGTATTAGTTTTAAATTTTTACCTTGAAATCTTGCCTTAAAATCAAACGGCGAACCCTAGTTGTGCCCAGACCGGGCTCACCGATAATGTAGGACAATTAATAGTCTGTATTCTTTGTTTCTCCGCATCTCATCGGTCACTCCATTGACAACAAGGCTCGTTTCAGCACTCTTTTCGTATTCAATCAGTGTGCCCAAAAGATAAGTGCTATCTTCACAAAATTTTGTACTCCTCCAGGCCTAATTAGACTGCCTACTTTTTTTAAATCAAAACTCTAACTTTAAAACGTAGCGTGCCGGAAAGGGTTAATTCAGTTGGCTTGGCATTCAGTTGATTGCTATTTTGGGATCTGCATGCAAAAATTAACAGCTTGTGCTGATACGTAGTACAATTAGGCGAAAACATGAGACATTTCTGTTTCAACATTCGAATCATTTCCGATTTATTTAACCAATAAATTTAAAGATTAGTGCATTCTTTTTCAATCATCCTGCATTTTTTCCTCTTCTTCCCCATTTATATGTAAAAGTTATAATTTAGCTCTCATTTATAAGTGTGGATTCTATATTCCAGTCATTAGAGTCTGATACGTAAATATGGCACGCGGTATGATCTTGAATTTTAAAGATATGCTGTTTTTAAATATTTTGTGATTTTTGTTGTTGAATCGAATTTTATGTGGCATAAGCTCCACAAACTTGATGTTTATTAAATAAAATAAACATACAAAACTTTAATAATAAAAAGAAAAAGAAAAAAAAAAAAAAATGTGAAGCCGTCTTAGTAAGAAAACTGAACGTTGATATGATGAGCTGAGAAAAGACTGAAAAAAATAAATAGAAAAATGTATTCCAACTCTTAACGATGCATTGAGAATTTTTAACTTATGCTGTTATGCTGCTTTTAAAATTTTTGTAATTTTGCTGTTGAATGGTGCTTAATAATAAAGCTATTCTTTTTGTAAAATAATAAAGCACTTCTTTTTATAATTTAAAATTAACAAATTCTGTAATAGTATTTTGCAGTAATTCTGATCATTTTAAGAAAAATGTCTGAAAATATTTGAACTGGGGTGTTTTATTTAAATTAAAACAATTTTTGATGCCAACAAATTAATAATTATTTTCTGCTACGATTCTTATTCAGGTATTGCTAACGAGAAGAAAAGTCATTATTAATGCCATAACTTCTATGCATCAGTATGTGCTAATTCGCGGAACTGGAGTCAAGCCAAGTCACGTTTTTCAAAGCTCTTAATGGATACTTTGTGAATTGCTTTGTTAGCGCTAAATAACTGCATTAATCTCAAAAGAAAATTGTAGTTCAATATGTTTTGGATGAAGAACTTCCCTCCCGTAATATTCAGAAATCTTCCCAGGCCGTAATTGGTTTCCTTATGGGTTTTCAAAAGATTGATCGCTCTGT
Organism: Stegodyphus dumicola; assembly: GCF_044657685.1. Lineage (NCBI taxonomy): Eukaryota > Metazoa > Arthropoda > Arachnida > Araneae > Eresidae > Stegodyphus > Stegodyphus dumicola. The sequence continues at coordinate 266,052,622 of NC_140770.1, read as the reverse complement.
TGCGTGTGCTGCTAGTCACTCACTGTAGTGACTATTTAACCTATCGACCTCTATTTTGAATTCGACTTTTTTAGGAAGAAGTTATGAAACGCAGTAGTCTTTTACGCATTTTAATTTTAGGTTGAAAGGGCGTGGAATGTTGTTTTATGTTTAATAGTTATTTTAATGGAAAAAAACTATACAGTGGAAGAGTTTAAAACATTCAGTCAAATGATAACATGACCGTTTTTTAAGTCATTTTATGTGATTCAGATTTATTGGCTTGTTCCTGCTGCGTTGTATTAAATATAGCAAAGCCCTCAAGGGTTATCTCTCTGAGGGTGGGATAACTTCGTGGATTTCGTAAGAGATTAGAATGGATTTAACGGTTTTTTCCAAAATGCGCATGGGCTTTCTGCCTAAGGGGAAAGAGGACTTTGTGAAAAACCTTTTTAACCCTTAGAAAAACATAGTCTTCGTTAATCTGTATGATTAAAAAACCAAAACTTCCGTCCCATCCGTTTCCTTCCCTCTCCTTCCATTAACGCGCAAAGATGTGTGATGATTTCAAATGTATTATTTCTATTTCCTAACAAAGAAGCTTCCATTAGCCTTTTAGGACAAGCTGTCTGCAATAAACTGATACAATGCATGTGGGAAAACTGCACCTGCTACTATATACTTAATGAGAAGGGAAGAAAACGACATCGAAACCTCAGCTGTTTCGGACGCTTGTGCTCGTTTGAATAAAAACCCGACTCAGGTGTTTTTAGCTTTCAAAGGGTTATGGAAAACAGGCTCATTTTCACGTTACACTAGAAGAAAACCACGAAAATTCCCACTCAACCAGCCCAGTCATCGGGATTTGAACCCGAGTGAACTATTAGTGTTCAGCACCCTGGGCCACTGATGGGCAAACATACTGAGTGAAAGCTGGCTCTTAATAACATACCTAGACAACTCATTGATCTGTTCGAAATAACCTCTCGACCGTTAGTGGACAACAATAGTTGAATTAAATTTTCTTGTTTAGTACGTTGTTTAGGGTAATGTAAAGACAGCGAATTCTCATTTTCTACGTGCATGTGGGTAGTTAGGATTAGAGCTTCCACGTGGTTTCAGGAAGAACCACCGGAAGAATATTCAGATATGTTTCTTGTAGTCATAAGGTAAGATATTTCACTGTGGATACATCATTATACCCCGGTATAAAAAGGGACGTGCATCCAACAAAGAGGACTTTTACGCTCTTGCCTTGTAGAAACAAATTCGCTACTAGGGGCATTAGATGATAGTGAGTTAAAGATATTTCGTTGAAGATTTTGAATGTTAATAGTTTTTCTTTTCGTTGTATTTTAATCCAAAAAAGGTTTTAAGCCTTTAATTTCGCAGTCCTGGTTTTCGTTAAAGCCTGTGATATTACAGTAATTTCATTGGACAAATTATCTGAATTTTGTTGTTCATGCTAAATCTCTTATTTATATCATGTTTTGGAGATTTTGTACCTTTTCCATGTCTTTCTTGACAACCTGCGTTCTGTTCCTGTGAGAAACCTGTTAAAACGTGCTTGGTTTTTCATTTAGAACGTTTGTCTTTTTCATTCATTAAAAACTCTGAAATAGTTTTTAATAGATTTTGAGGTTAAAAATGTAATCATAAAAAATTAAAAAAGATAATCATCTGTAATCAACAGATAATTAAAAAAGATAATCATCTGTAATCAACAGATAATTTAAAAAATTATCATCTGTAATCAACTGATAATTTAAATAGATAGTCATCTGTTAGGCTGTCATTTATATATTAATTTATTTTTAATAAATTTAGCAAAAAGGTGAATATAAATTTTTATAATAAAACTTTAATCAAGTAACATATTTTCAAAATGCAAGAAAAATTGCAAAACACTTATGTTTTTAAATATTTTTTTTCCTGTAAAGAGGTTGATACAGCTAAATTATTTTGTTTAATAATTAACTGAATTTTCATTTTGAGGGGCCCACCAGCGGCCGAGCGGTAAAGTCACTGAACACTGGTAGTTCGGTCCGAATTCCACGAACTGGGTAGGTGCATTAGCGTTTTCGTGGTTTCCTCCATGTGTGACGTGTATACGAGCCAGTTTCCCTATGAAAGTCCTCCACGAAGGCATCCCTGCTTTCGAGGCTTTGCCGTAATTAAATAAACCAAACAAAACCAACCCAATATCTGTCGCTCCGAAGATTAATGCAGTGAGAGATGGATGTGAGACCTACGGAATTCATCTTCATTAGCAGTCTCTGTCAAAATTGGAATTGAATTAGGTACATAGTTTTTGTATACTTCTCATCAAGTAAATCATGCATTCTTTGAAACATATCTGAGAAAATAACGAAAACCTGTCATTATCATTTTTAAATGATTTCTGGCGCCTGGTTTTTGTTTGCTGATTAAAATGTTAGTATAGTTCGACCGCCTCATCCGCAATCATGAGCGCAAGCACGCATGCGCCATTCGGATCGAATTATTCTCAAAATAAGGTGGAAGGATAGGGACTTTCTTTCCTTTTAACATATAAGTTCTCTCTTTCCGGAGAAGACTTTCACGTTGCAAATAATACCGGCCCGTTTGGACGAGTCTGTGTGTTTTTGGCAGATTGCCAACCAAGATTGCGTTTGAGACGGTCGAACTATATGGACCTGGAGATTGTTTTGCGATTTCCACCCCCCCCCGATTGAAAATCGAAGTTTTGTACTCACTACCTTTCAGTCCGATTTGACATTTCAGTTCACATCATAGCTTTCAGTGTTATATATTCTAAACAGGAATCGCAGTATCATTTTAAAAATTTTAGTAATTTTATGCAGTAGAATTTTGAAGGTACCAGTGCTAATTGATCATTGAACTGTAGAATATTTTGAAAACGCTTATGTCTGCATCAGAACCTTTTTAATCTTAAAAGGACTGCATGTTTTGTCAGTCAGTCAGTCGTGTTAAATTATAATTTCATAATTTTTAAATATTTTATGTGTGCTGTATACTTTGGCCGTTAGAAGAAATTTACTTGTTCTGTTACGCTTTGTTGATTCAGAATTTTGTGAGAACCTTGAAATTTTATATCATGTTGAGCTTATCAGTTCACCGTAAAATCATAGAAACATACTACTCTATATTCACTCGTTTTAGTTGAATGAGCAGACTTATTTATTGAATAATCCTTGGATGTCGGTCTTACCTGATGCGTAACAGCGTTATTGATGGATACTGTACACATATGCAGGAAATTAATCAAATTTTCGGGATGTCTTGGTTTTTTAGTCTCAAAGGGCTTTTAATTGTATTACTGTTCTCTTAACATGTATAGTTAACTCGCGCTAATCAGATTACAGTTAGTTGATTGAACGATTAGAGTCACTGCAAGCTTACATATCCGGATGAAAGAAGATAAAGAGACTGCAGTTGCGCAAGAAAATATGAAAGCCTGACTTGATTCGGATAGGGAAGAACCTGAATTTTTCTGACGTATAAGCTTTTCGATTAGTAATGAGGCTTGAAATGCCTTTTTTTCTCAGGGGCGATTAATTGATTATGTGCGCTGTCCATAAAAATTGAGAACTTGTAAGTAGAATGTGAAAGAATAAGACTACAGAATTCAATTTTGTGCTAGAATAGCTCATTATGGGACCAGTGACTAATTAGACGTAATCAGAGGTTGGGTTTCTGGCAATAGAACAAGCCGAGTTTACTAGTTATTGAAATATTATACGTAGGCACTCAAACACTAGTCAATATTTTTGAGCTAGTGTTTGAGTGCTTACGTATAATAATTTGCGTAATATAACGTACAATAATTTATGTTATATAACGTATAATAATTTACGTAATAATAACAATACGTAATTTTTCTCCATGAAATCAACCTGACGAGGGGCTTTTATGGTATTATATAATACTTGTTTTTGAATACTTTGCGAACATTCTACTTTTTTGTTTTAGTAAATCACATATAAAAAAGTATTTAATGTTTTAATTTGACCTCATCTTCATAATCATTTTGATAACATTCTAAAACGTGATTCCATACTCGATTGCATGTGTTGTAAAGAAGACCATATCGATTATTTCAAAAAGCACCACTCGCAAAGTCCTTTCATATAACTATGATTTTTATGTTGGTAATAGTCACCTAATAGGATCTTATATTACACATTTTAAGAGCAGCTTTGAATATTGATCGGCATTTAGATTTATTTCTACGCGTATTAAAATTTTTACAAACCATGACAGGTCTATTAATAGTATAAATATCCTTTTTTGCATGTTCAAGATGGATGTATATTTTTACATGTATAAATATCCATTTTACATGCTTGCATTAAACTGTTTTTGTATTTATTTTTCCAGCTGACCCATTATATATTCCGATATAAGAAATTTCCATCTGAGTGTATCTGATCTGGAAACTTAATTGCTTGCTATTTGAGGACCATAAGTAACTGTGTGCTTTTGGTTTAAGGCACTAACTCAGATTTCTTATGTAACATTATTTTCTCTACGCGAAAACTTCATATCTTGTACCATTTGAAAAATATTAAATTGTTGCTACGTAATGATCGTAACTTGTTTGCTTTCTACTGCAAGTTAATGGAGGTAACTTTCCTGTCACTAACTATGTGAGATATCCGTTTTATCATCTAGTGTTCATGTGGGAAATATGTTAGCCACCCTGCTACGAAATTTCAACAACGTGTGGCTAAATTTGAGTTTCGCTGCTAGATCGCAGTTATCCTATATGAGGCGCAGTTCCACGTTAAGAGTATATTTGACGAGTGTTTCATTTAAGAGAAATATTATATGTTCCTTAGGAATATAGTGCTACGTTTCGCTGACAGCAATTTCACTGTGTTGTAACTTTTGGTTACGTAACGTTTTTTTTTTTAAATATATTTTAATCATTTCACTCAAGAATTCTAAACTCTTTTGTGTATTATTATGCTGTACGTGATTTGTGAAATCTCCATAGAAAGACCAGATTGCACGTTCCTAAAATGTAATCTCGTGTATGAAACGACCGTAGAAGTTTGCGCAAGAAATTTCAAATCGGAATAAGTAATCATATAAACATTCCTTGGTTATTACTTAATATAGATAATAATTGAGTGGTTTGACCATATCACATACTTCATTCTCTGTTATCACGCAAGCGACTTCTGATTTTCTATCTACATGTACGTTAGAGGGCGAACTTTAACGATATATTTCATCGTTTTAATCATTGTTATCAATATTCATCAACAGAAACGGCGGATGAACCGACGCGCCAGTTCTTTATGCTGTTTTATTTATAAATAACGAGATTATTTGTTAGAGATGAAGACTTTATTTCGGGAATAGTTTGTGTTCCTCGTCTGACCCTTGCGGTTCTGTAGCGATAAAGCTGTAACTAAGTTTTCTAGGTTGGTTATATTTAGCTTCTAATTTTGTGAAAATAGGCTTTTCCTCATAAAATGAAAGCAGTGATGTTTGAAACACCTATTTTAGATAATAAATGTGGCCAACATGACTGAATCCTGACAAAATTTTTATTTCATTAAAGATTCTTATAATCATTTTTATCAATGTTCATTAACGTTTTTACAAGAGTAGAATCTAAAATGACTTTTTGAAGCTGTCCGCTGTAGCTTCTACCTTTTTTTCTAATTGATAGCCGGATTTATTATTTTATTGATGCTTAAATCTTTTTCAGTTCTTCCCCCCGAAAGTTTAATTTAGTACTTCTCAAAACCCCTCCGGCAACAGTAAGTATTGATTTTCTCGCATTATGATCGCAGCTAACGCATTTTTTTTCATATTATTGTTAGCTTATTATTAATTGAAAAGCAGAATTCTTTTGCCTGTAGGCATCATAATTAGGAAGAATATATTCACCAAGATTTTTTTGTTGAATCTCAAAGACTGAAGGAGACTTAAAAAAGTCAGCAGGAGATAAAGAAGGATAAATGAGTGCAACCAATAATTGGTGCGAGGTGTCGTAGAGTTCCGAAAACTAAATCATCAGATATTCAGAAGAGCAACTGGATAAAAGCCTTTTTAGAGAAAAATAGTTAAAAACATTAGAAAATGAAGCAAAAATGTAATTTGAAAACATAAATCATGGAATTTTTAACTAAATGATACTTTTTAAATAATGTAGTACATAAATGCCGCCCAACCAGTATAGTGGTTAGCGTCGCTGACTGCCGTGCCGAAGAGCCAGTGTTCGAATCCCGGAGAAGACATGGATGTTCACAAAAAGAATTTAGAAATATATTTCGAAAATTAGGAAAAACGGTGTACGATCTGCAAAAAGAATGGAACAATTCTATAGCTCGCGTCCCACCAATTCAGAAAATGAGCATTTTTCGCCTTTTTAATTCCTCACTTAAATCGGAAGCACTCACGCGGGGTTGCTGAGTTACCCCAGACAGATAAAACATTCTATTCTTGAATTTGTATTTGCTGGTTATGAATCAGTTAATTTTAGAAATGTTTTCGCCGCCCAACCGGTATAGTGGTCAACGTCGCTGTCTGGCGTGCCGAAGGGCCTGGGCTCGAATCCCGAAGAAGGCATAGATGGTTGTAAATGTATAGTGTTCGTGCGGCATGGGGGCACTCTATATATGCAGCGAGCCGAAAGTCCTCTCGAGATGTTGGTGGTAGGGAAAGAAGGGCATTCTCCCGGCGAGCTCTCCATCAAAATTGGGGCGGAACTGAGCTAAATCGCACTCTTACCTGTAAAGTGCTCAAGGCTGTTGCCAACGACAGACGTAAACTTGCTCTCCTTGGCTACAGAAATTTCGTGAGCTTGGGTTAACTATAGCTCAGACAAGTAATTTGAAATCCTTGAGTTTGTCAATCAAAAATTCGTTAACGTTTTGCAAAATATGAAATCGATAATAAAACAAATTCCAAATTTGGGCTTCCAGATGCCCATATTTGAGTGGAGGGGCTACATTATTCAAAATTTAATATCTCTAGGTACCGTTGTTTTTTCACCGTCCGAGAAATATGCATACATTGATACAGATTCTTCATTATTTAATTTCTTTAAATATAAAAGGCTATTATATTTCTTTAAATATTATGAAGCATTATATTTCTTTAAATATAAGGAAGGGTATTATATTTCTTTAAATATAATGAAGAGCATTATATTTCTTTAAATATAATGAATTTGAAAGGTGAAACGCCGTTTGTAGTGAACCCACGTAAAATGCCAAAGCGAAGTTAATAGCCCTTTTGGGCAAATTGCCCCTTTGGGGTAAAATTTCTCTGAAGGTATGCGCATTCTTAAAAACGTTAGTCTTGAAGCATTTCTTGTAGAGTGAAAGGTGCAATTTTATTTTCAAAGGTCTTTTTTTCTTTAAGCTGCGGTTTTGAAGCAGTACTCCCTACAATATACCCTATTCTTAACGTGCAGCTATTTACTGCATAATTATAACATTCATTCCCATAATTTTAAATTATAATTTTTAGTACTCATTTCGCTTTTAATCCAGTTTTATTACAATTATTCAATATCAGGAATCATTAATATTTATATTCATTTTAACAATATTCATTACTACAGTTTTTATATTTTCTTATATTAATAACCGAAACAAAATTTTTATATAATTTTTCTATACACATTCAAAATTATTTCATTGATTTTTCACATTTACCTCATTCTCAAAATGATTGAGAATTCTTAAAACTAATTCAAATTATATCTCTAATTACGTTAAATTTCGATAACCTTCCTCAACTCTAATGTTTGAAGAGTTGTAAAATTCATTTTTATTCATCCAACATAATTATTGAATGATAAGTTTGTGATATGAAATTTCAATCGTTTAAAAATAGCATTACATATCCAAACCTCAAAATAATTAATAATTTTAACATTTTCTGTTCGGTAATTGACAAAAAAATTTGTTTCATTTTTTAACGAATAAACGAAATGGCCAAGTCAAAATTTCAGAGTTTTAAAACAGAAGTACTATATGTAAAAATATTGCAGTTATATCAGTTTTTTTCAACGTAATTAATGTATTTGAAAATCATAAGTTTGAACTTAAAAAGCGGAAGTGGATAAAGAAATTTCACAGCAATTTGAAACGTTTATAAACACGGAAGATAGATGACCTTGGGAACCGCATTGTATACCGAATTTTTGAATACACTAGAATGCTGAATCATTAAAAACTCATTAAGAACCGAGCGCGATACTGGATGACTTTCATATTATTTGTACTTTTATGAGGCACTAGTAAATGAAATTAAAACTATTGATGCCTCGAATGGAAGTTCTAGACTTTTGAAGATGGCTCACTTGCAAGATTTTCGGTGAAGCGAGAATTTTCCTGAAAACTTTGGTAACCTTAAATATGTAATAATTTAGAAAAGAAGATTCAGGTACTTGCAAGCATAGCTCATAAAATATAATTTTTATTATTTTTGAAGCGTGAAATATGAATTACACATATTATAATAGGCGCACTTTGCGTGCCCGTCTTAATTGTCATTTATGCCTTTTTTCATCAATCATATGGTAGGGCAATACGATTGATGAAGAAGGATGTAAGTTGCAATATGTTAGCAAAACAGGAATTCGAATGCGACGAATTCAAAGTGAAAACCTGAGACAGAAGTGAATACGTTATGGTTTCCGAGTTAGTTTCAGTTCGCTTTATCTTGATTAGCTAAAGCGTTTATGTAAGTGCCTTGCATAGTCGGTATTTAGAGGTATGCAAAAAGCGTATGAGAGAAGTTAATATGAAAATGACACAACTTAGAAAGGTTTATTATAAGCAGTAACTATTTTTATTACAGAAAAGTTAGGTTATTGATTAAGGTAAACCATTTCGAAGGCTCTCTTCGTGGAGGGCTTTCTAAGGGAAAATGTCTCGTGTATACGTTACACATGGGGAAAAATAAGAAAACCTCCATGCAGATAACCAGTTCGCCGGGATTCGAACCCCGGACTGAAATAACATTGTCTTGCTACTTGACTACTCGACGGCTGGTGGGTTGTTACGCATGAGGAAAACCAACCATGCAGCCAGCCTGTTCACCAGGATTTGATTCCAGGTCGAACTACCAATATTCAGCGACTTTACCGCTCGGCCACTGGTAGATCTAGAGCGGAAAAGGGAAAACTGTGAAAGGGGAAATAGCGAAATTAAACTGGAGAGTGCTGCAAATTAAAGTTAGAACTTTGCTTTACATACATATACATACTATATTTATATATCAGTGGAAGTTACATTTTTTTCTGGAAATATTTATTGGGTTTAATTATATGCATACTTTAGGGAATTTTTTTTTGCAGAAGTCAGAATCTTTAAAATTAATAGGAGTATGAGCGAAAATTTCGGTACTTTTTGATGCATCAGGTACATCGCAAAACACATTTGATTCTTGCGAGCGTTTAGCAGCCCTAGATGATTGAGATTCTTCTGCAAAGATGAGATTTTTATTTCTATTTTTTTTAAACTTGTTGATATTCTCTGTTACTTTTTTGTGGGGGGGGGAGGGGTCTAAGGAAGAGTGAAGTGACTTTCCCCTTTTTTAATTTCAATATGTCTTAAAAAGACATCTCCACGGTACATTCTTCCTTTTCCGTGTAGTGCGTTTACACTCAAGCAGTGAAATGCTTGTCTAAATTAGCAAAATTGAGGAATAAGCAATACTTTAATAGATCATCATTTGTCTTCTTAACAAGAATTCATACAGAAACAGAGACTAGCTGCAAAGGACAATGTGTCTGATGCCATTCTGAATGCGATTGCCACAGAATACCCTCCGGAATCAAAGAAGTCAGACTTCATCCCTAAAAAGCTGCAGTAGGTGCTTGCGATGTATCGGCGGGTACCAGATAATTGGCAAGGGCCAATTTCTCATTGTTTTTAAATGATGAACATATGTTACAGTCGAAGAAGTCTTAACTTTCAGTGTAGCAATTCGGGTATCATGTAAGTTTATTGTAATACTTTTATTGTAGGAGTACCTGGAAATAGTGTTTCTATGAAGTTGTATTCTTTGTCGGTGTTCGCAAGATAATCATGGATGATTTTTTTACCCCTGAAAAACTAACATTGATTTACGTTACCCATGAAGAAACAAATTACCTTGCTGCTAACACTTTCAGACGACGGGAATAAGATCGGGTACGAAGTACCACTGTTTCGCTCCAACTGCAACTTACCAACCAACCCTGGTAGGTTAAAAGAGAAAGGGCCGGTTAGCGATCATAAGGTAATGTGTACATTAATTGCTGACTACTGGTTCATTTTACGCGAATTATAATTATGTCTGTTAGGGGGGTTATATTCTTTTGGAGAAATCGGGTCTGATTTGAATAACAAAGAAAATTGTTTAGGAGAAAATGTAAAATCCATCCAGTTATTATTTACTGAAACACACACGAAGATGAATTGGTTTTGAAGTTTGCTGAGATCGAGTTTCTTTTTTTCTTTTTCTCTTTTTTTGGCATTGCAAGGGCAAACGCGTTATTTCGAGACAGCGTTATTCACAGAAAAGACGATAGTTGAGGAATCACTCTTTATGCGAGATGTTTTAAGTAAAACCGTATTATTTAGAAAAGGGAGTTTTAGGAAATACGTATTCATTATCCGAAACCATGGCATATCAAACAGGGATATGAAATGTATTGTAGCGTTAGGCGCCTTATATCGGGCAGCGTTTATTTATATTTATTTATTTATTTTGGAATTAGCCGTGGAGAATCTGAAATCGTTCGAAAAGCGTTGAATTGATTTGATCGTTTGAAGTTTGAGTATCTTTTTTATTTTTCTGCCATTGTATGGGGCTAAACGCGTTATGTCGAGACAGCGTTGTTCACAGAAAAGACGATGGTTGATCGCTCTTTATGTGAGGTGTTTTAAATTGGAACCGTATTGTTTACATTTAATTTTAGAAAATACTTATTTGCTGTCCGAAACCATGGTATATCGAATACCGATACTAAAAAGTATTTGTAGTATAAGACGCGTTATATGGGGACCGCGTTTATTTATATTTACTTTTTTTTTCAAACACATGTCCAGGATCCGAAATTGTTCGAAGAGCGTTACAACAGAGTATTAAATGTTTTATATCGAAACACGTTATTTAAATGGAATTTCGAGAATTATCCATGCAATATCTGAAAATGCGATATATCGAGCAGCGTAGAAGGGAATATTGTTTGAAAACTGTCCTGAAAGAAAAACAGTGCTTCTGAAGGATGATTTCTGCATATGCATAAAGCATATCGTGCTTTGGGGTAATCATTTCAACCAAGCTCCCTAAAGTCGATAGCAGTGATTTAAATCAACTGCGGGTTGTGATCATTTTGTTTTGTCCAGAGGAAGCTTTTAGTACGTGTTCTCTTAATTCAAGCTAAATGAAACTATTGAAAAGTAAGTTAAAATCGTAACCTGTTTCATTTTAATTAGGGCTTAACTCGAGCGATGGGATTAGTGAAATAATATCATGTAGTTTATTTCTGTAGATGTTCACTGATTTTATTCTAGTCTTATTAAAGCATCCAGAAAAGTATTTTAAATACATTTCTCCAGATTTTTTAATCAATTTAATACTCAGACTCGGAATGCTCTCTTTTTGCTATTCTTTCCTTTATTGCGAAATCACTTGCAGTAGAAAACAACTCATAATATTTTTTTGTCTTAATTGTTCCTATTTATTTCACGTATTCCTGTTATTTCTATTTGTAGGATTTATTGGTTTAAGAATTAATTGTTCCTATTTATTAATTGTTCCCTTTTAAGGGGGGATTACTGTACTGAAACTTGATCTAGTCGCATTAAAAAATTTTGCATTTAATAAGTTTGTGCTAAATTTATGTGATATATTATGAATACTTTGCGCCGGACCACATAGAGATGAGAAAATCGTGTGTGAAATCCTCTGCAAGTCACTGTTTTCAAGCTGTTATGATGTGTGCGAAGACATGGTCTGACATCGCAGATGCAATAATTCGTTCCGGTTGACAGTACAAGAGACATAACTTCACAACCAGTGTCAAGAGATTTTAGCCTTCTGCACTGTGTCTGTCGTCAAAGCCTCTTTATTTCAGGAAGGCTGATAAACCAATGATCTTGTTTTTCCTCTGATATCGTTCTAGATACAACGAATCAGAGGATGTATAAATGTAACTGAAATTAAAGAGGTGTGATTACTTCAGTCTGCAGATTGTTTCCGACGGAACAACACGCCAGAATGCTCTGGAACTCTTCGACTAGAGAAACTAGACGTTAACAAGATCCTCGCCCTTATAACGCAGACGATAACGTTACCTATAATAATTGTTCTATGCCTTCCAAGTTATTATATATTGTAATAGAGCTTCTCATATATTTGTAATAAATATATTTTGCTTTCAAAAATGCAGTAGGTAATACGCAACTTAATCCTTACATAGAGTCATGAGCAGAAATTGCCGCTGGTTACCACCACCACCACCTCACTCGCATTTGCTTCACATTTCTCTTATTGCTATTAACTCTACAGGAATTCATATCTTATATAAAGCCATTCAGGATTGAGTCATGAATTTTAATTATGGAAGTGGAATTAACTTTGAAGTTAATTTTATGTAAACATGCATTTTCATGTCTGAAATATTAAACATAAACCTTTAAAACTACGTTCTGCTGTCCATAAGTGCCTGACTTATATTCTGTTTGCCTTCCCTTTTCAGGTTAATGCATGGTAATAATAAGTAATATTTGTTGGGTTCGTGTAACGAAATAAATCACTTTAATCATTGTGTTATATTCACTATGTTATTACTCTTGTCTTTTAACAAAAATGGCCGGTTCCTTTTTTTTTTTTTTTCATCCGCTTCTGTTCTGTAATTACAACAACTGCGTAAATATGCAGCTGCTTTGCGTAAATATGCAGCTACTTTGCGTAAATATGCAGCTACTTTGCGTATTGGCAGCCACTGGCAGTAGATTCACCACGTAATTGAATCCTCTGGAACTTCCATTCCATTGGAAGCGGTCTTCATAAGAAGCTGGCATGAATAATAAGGGGGAAAATGATTATAAATATGTTAGTTACTTTCGATGGGCCCTGCGTTGTGTACTGAAATTATTGATGTCTTTTTTTTTTAAACTGGTAGAAGATGTCAGTTTTGACAAAGGATGTTTTTAAATCGCTGAAAATATTTTTACTTTCGGGCCAATATATGTTTGTGTGAAATCAAGTCTTTTGGTCTTCAGAGCAATAAGTAAGAAAGCTAACCAGTTTTACTTTCTTGTACGAAGTAAAGGAAATAATGTAATCACAAAAAATTTCGCATATTATATTTGAACGAAAATATCCGTTTCGACCGCTCTCGAATCCATTTGAACGATTTTTTCGCTTGACATCTGTACGTACGGACAGAATAAAGGAACTTTTTTCAAAACCGGGTTGGAAAATTGATTTAAAATGGATTCAGAAGATACTTTTCGTGACGTCTGTACGTACGTATCTCGCATAACTCAAAAACTATTAACCGTAGAACTTTGAAATTTTGTAAATTGGATTGCTAGAACATTTAGTTGTGCACCTCCCTTTTTTTTATTGCCCAGCCCAACATATACATATATCCACCCTCTTACCCGGGTCGGTAAGCTCTGTTTTTTTCAGTCTTATATATTGGTAAATTGTTCAATTTTTGCTTTAGAAGTTATTAAATTATGTTGTTCTTATGTTCCGTTTAAGGTTTTTATTTAGTTAATCTGCATGCAATAGTTGTAGAATTTTAATGCTATGCCCTACTATGCGCTATTTGTTTATTATCCGATTATACATTTGAAACCTAGTCATATAGTGAATTAAGCCAGTTGGTGCGCCAGTTTCAGTTTCTTCCCCAGTGGGACCAAAAGTTAATTCTCAGTTTTGTGTACCGAAAATGTTGTCTTTCTGCCCGTAAACCGAATTGCTTGTTTGCTTGTAGAAGCTCTAAATTTATTTGCAAAAATTGTTTCTCCTTTAGCTGTTTTTAACTGTATCTGGTGTTTCGGGTTTTTCTACACAATTAATTACAATTTTTGATAAAGATATTTCGAGTTTTTATGGATTTTTGCCTTGCCGCAGAGTGTTAACTGAATTGATTGAATAAGAAATATCCCTATATTGAAATTCGAGGAAATAAGTTCAAAATGAAGTGCAGCAAAAAATGTATATAATTTAATAGGCCATACAAGTGAATTCGTGAGGTGTCCGCATCAGATTTTTTTTAATCCCTCTCCAGAAGGGAGTTATGAGTAATTAAAGAATTTTAACATTTACACCTGTGCTTATTTAGGTGTAATACACAGAAAAATATAAAACAAGATAATTGAACTACAGGCAATCATAAATTAATCTGGCATTAAAAAGTTAAGTTTAAGGTAAAAGTAAGTTTAAGGTAATTTGCAAGGAAGTATATGTTTGTAATAATGTTATGTGTTAAGTATATGTTTGTAATTAGGAGATTTTTAACAGCGCAGCCATTTTAAGAAATATACTTCTTTACTAGTTTAATCATATTTTTTCCCCCCGCTCTCTGATGGTCCGATATTTACTGGAAGCAATGGTTGAGAATGACCGAATTTGTTGGTTAATACAGTCATCATATCACTCGCTGCGCTGCCTGAGGATAACTATAGAGATTAGGCTGATATTGCATCCGGGAGATAGTCCACCAGACCTTAGGTTTCGGGAAGTACTCAGCTCCTGGCTAATCATTCACTCCAAGGCAGCTAATCTTGAATGCAAAGTTGTTGACTAATGCTCACTTGTCTGACCTATAGTCAGCCCAAGCCCATGAAATTCCTCATGGCAAGGATCGCTAGATATGCCTGTCGTTGGCAACAGCACCTTACATGTGACAGTACACCTTACAGCGCGATTTAGCTCAGTTTCGCCTGCAATTTGATGGAGAGCATACCGGGGGGGGGGTCCGAGGGTCACCCACGCCTGTTCCTCTACCACCAACCTCTCGAGAAGACTTTCGGTTCGCCGCATATTCAGAGTCCCCCATGCCGCACGGACACTATACATTTACAAACATCCAGTCCTTCTCTGAGATTCGAACCCGGGCCCTTCAGCGCAGCAGTCAGCGACGCTAACCACCATACCGGCTGGGCGGCGAAGTAGGAATAATATGAGTAGCAACTGATAGCTATTTAGAATCTGCATTTGGTTTCAGTTCAGATGTTAGGTTTATTTGATTATGGCAAAGATCTCGATGGCTATCTACCCGAGGGATGCCTTCGCAGAGGATTTTGAAAGGGAAACTGGCTCGTATACACGTTGTCTACATTTACATAGCAAACTATGTAAAAATAAAAAAAACCAAAGAAAATATTTATATTATAATTATACGTTTGTTGTTTGTTATTGAGGAAAAACCTGTAGAAAAGGTAAAGTTTGTAGTATTAAAAAAAAAAAGAAATCTAGAATAAAAGTTCACGACTTTGTTTCCTCTGAGCTTTGCTTCAGCGTGCATCGTACTGATGTTTATAAAGTTGCCAGGTTGCTTTTACATTTCTGCTTTCTCAATCTACGCTGCGAGACGTTAGCATGCCAAATATTGGACGATGAAGGAAATATAATGCAGGACACGATTATCTTTTGCACTATATTTTAGCGACGCGTAGTGTAAGAAAATTTAAGAGAATACGTTATTTAATCTTTTTATAGCACCGAACAATGAAATGCGTTTGACAAAATTTTACAAATTTCTCCATCACCACCTTTATAGGAATGCATTAAATAACTTATACAGGATGCATAAGAAAGCCCCTTTAACCTGAAAATTCTTGCGAACGGACAAAGCTACAGCTATGCAAGTGAGGTAACGGTATAGTAAAGCGACTGGCGCCCGACCTAATGCAAACGACAGCAGCGCCCCAAGTGGCGAAATGTGGAAGATGGGCATTGCAAATCGAAAACGAAAAGAGGTAGAACAAAATTTCTAATTAGAAAGTTTTAGAGCATCGGTTAGTACGAAACGACATTTGGTTCACGCTCATAAGATAAATTGTCGCCTGTATACGTTGTTACATATTTCTCTCTTTAGTTAAATTTAAAAGTTACGTAGTGGTTACTGCAGTGTATTACAATTATTTAAATAAATGTTATTTAGCTATCAATGTGTGAAAGTTTTAATATTTAGCTGTCATTGCGTTTGAGTTAAAAATTGTGTCCAACAGAAATTTCTTGGAGATATCAACTATTAAATTTCTGGCAGAAAATAAATATAAATTAACATTTTTTCTTGGTGTTATTTTTCTGTTAACGTTTTGAAAAATATGCAGTTATAAAGAATTTAATTTAGTTAACAAATTTTGTTTTGTTCAGAAAAAATTCTTTCGTCTCCCGTTTTCTTCTCTTTCTTTATTTTATTTTAATTACGTCTCGTCCACTACTTTTAAATCGTGCATGGGACCCGCATGTAATTTGAGTTTGAGCCCGCTGCCTTAAGAGACTTGTGAATTCAAGAATATTATTCTAGAAGAATCGTTCCACTATTAGTCTTTGAGAAATTACTGACCCTACAATCATTTTTTGAAAAAATTAAATACTTCTATGCCAGCTTGATAGTTTTAGGCAAATCTATATAATTGTAAGTTCTATGTATAATCTATGTAAGCTTTTAATTAAGCTGTTCATTTAACAAGCAAGCTTCAGCATTAAATATTAAGTTTTCACTCGTATATCATCATTCCAATGAGGAAATTAAGCTAAATCGTATTTTAAAAAATATGAAACTAAGAGTGTTCACACTGCAGAAATGAAGAGGAAGACAAGTCGTTGCAATATTTGCATTTTATTTCATGCAGCTACATAGACAATGGATTATTAGTAATACTGTTTAACTCTGAGCGGTAAACATATGCTTGGCAAGCCGTAATTTATTACTTCGTACCGAAGACGAATTCAGAGACTACTACCTGTTGCCTGCTTAACGTAGCAGACGTAACATCAAACACATCTACATGTGTTTGAAGTGGAGTCACCACCTAGTTTTTTAGATGCACGTATGTCTTGCGTTGGCGTTTTCTTTTCATTGCTATCTTCGCTGCTTCTGTGTAAGTCAAATAATGTGGCGCGTAATACATAATATTGACGGATAGCTATAAACTTGACGAATATAGTCTTATACATTTTTATTTCTGGGCTATGGCTTGGATTTAAGTGTCTGCTGTCAAGACTCCCCAAAAAAAGAAAATGCTTGGTCTCATTTCTTTTGCAAAATCTGTAATCAGTACATAAGTTGCGATTTTTATCGCATTGATTGATGGGCCTGAAACAGTTTGGAACATACGCAGTTTTAAAGCAGTTCTCGCATAAACCATCCTTATGAGAGGAAACGACAGTGAAGATGGTGTCATCGCTGGAAAAAGCAATGCGCATTTCTGTCCAAGTTTGCGTTTATGATACCATTGAAACCAGCATTAAGCAAGAGCCTGCATTATCAGACTTAACTGCAGCTGATTGATTGTGAATATCAACCTTGTGAAGTTTCCCAACAGACAGTTTCGTAAAATTGAGCAAGGTCATGAGAATATTTTATATTTTATTGACATGATTCCTTTTAATGTGCAAGCATCCTTTTCAAGTTATTTGCTCTTTCTTCGGCAGTAATTCCGATTGGACGAAGTTCAATCAGTACCCCTTGAAATTTTACGAAAAGCTCTTCTGTCACGGAAATCATGATGCAGGTTTTATAGTCCAGGGAAAAAAAAAAAAAAAAAAAAAAAACTATCAGTCTGAGCATTGAAAATGTAAAACAATATTTTTTTAACATTTATTAAACGGCTCCAGACTTTGTCTAAAATTGTGTAAACCTCTTTTGTAAAATAATTATATATATATATCTCTAAAATGATTATATATGTATGTTTCGTGATTTGCAGTGTAGGGTAAATTAGTGGTCAGTTTGGTTCTCCATTAAAACGATTACGATCACAGTGACGAATCTGGAGAGTATTTTACGAAAAATCAATATAGTCGATGGAGAAGACATAGAAGTTCCTTCACCGATTTTGCACGGGAAGTGCACCCCTGAATTCGGCAATGCAACTCGTCCCAGAGGTTCTCGATAGGGTTCAGGTCTGGACTCTGGGCAGGCCAGTCCATTCGATGAACTCCATTGGAACCATATCCAGCCTTGTTTAACGTCGAAACATGACAACTGGCATTGTAGTCCTGAAAGTAACAGGGGTCCAACCCGTAAAAATGCCACAACGTAGGAAGCACATTGTCATCCAAAATAGTGCAGTAGGCATCGGAGTTGAGGGTCCCAGCTCATACCAGGAGAAACACCCCCAGACCATAATTCCTCCTCCGCCGAACTTGACTGTTGGCACAATGCATTCTGGCAGGAGACGTTCTCCAGGTAGACGCCAGACCCAGACCCTGCCATCCGAACGATAAAGGCTGAACCTTGATTCGTCACTCCAAAGATCTCGTTTCCACTGATCTACGGTCCAATTTCGATGTGCTTGGCACCACATTTACCCAGCAGCGCGGTTGGACTTTGTGATCAAAGGCTTATGGGCAGCGGCACGACCATGAAAACCAAGCAGATGTGCTTCCTTAGAAATGGTATTCATTGAAACAATACTCCCGGATGCCTGTTGAAACTCCTCGCGGATGAGGGCCATCGGTTGGGTGGGGTTTTCCGAATTTCTCTGGACAGCACTCGTCGATCTCTATCTCCCAGTTTTGTTGGTTTGCCGACTCGGGGAACATTCTGAGAAAATTACATAGGCCACTGTCGATTTTGGGTACTTCAGATTGCTAGATATGTCCCTTAAGGATTGGCCACATTTGTGATACCCGATAATTATACCTTTCTCGAAATCAGAGAGCTCCGAACTGCGAGGCATATTGCATGCTACTAAAGCCGATGCTGTTTCCTACACGATATATACCGGCGGAGTCCGGGACGTACCTTAGGACCGCAGATATCGTCATTTGCATTTTTTTATAGGTGTCCAAATTCTTATTGGTAGTCAGTGTAGTATTCTTTTCATTTTTCGCAATAACAGAATCGTGCAAGGGAAAATTTGCAAAATTCCCCTTTTCTACTCGACGTATTCAAATTTCTAATTTTGCGATAAATGAAGATAGTTTTTCACTAGATATTATTATATTTATACAAAATCCTTGCATTGATAGATTCAATTCATTTAAATGGCTAAATATGTCTGGTAAGTAGGCCAGCCTCAGCATTGCATCGTTACTCTTAAAATATTTTACTAAATAACAGTTTTGACTAGTCAGTAATTGAATAATTTTCTCACGGAATTCAAAAACTGTGTTAAGCATGCGACCCTTAGATAACCATCTTATTTCGGTGTGACATAGGAGCACGGTATGATCAGCACCGATTTCTTCGCAAAATGCACGAAAAATGGGATGATTAAGTGCTCGCCCTCGGATGTATTTTACAACATTTACTGCTGTAGTTAGATGTTGTTTTAAACTTTCTGTCAACGCTTTCGACGCAAGTGCATGACGATGCAACATGCAATGCGTTATTATAACTTCCGGTAATTCTCTTTTCATGTATGAAAAAAAATCCTGAATTTTTGCCTAACATTGCTGGGGCTCCATCAGTGCATATTGAGCCAATCACATTCATTGGTAATTGATATTTAGTAAAAAAATCTTTGATGCGATTGAAAACATCAATTCCTCTGGTATTCACCTCCAGTGGCTCACAAAATAGAAATTCTTCTATCACATCTTTTTTCTTCACATACCTGACAAATACCAAAAGTTGGCTACAATTATCAACATCAGTAGACTCATCTAGTTGCATGCTTATTTTTAGTGGACTGATATTTATGTCTTCAATTACTTGCATTAAAATATCTTCACTGAGATCTTGTATTCGCGAATGTGTAATATCATTCGATAATGGAATCTGTTGGATTTTTTTTATGTGCTTCCGAATCTAAAACTGTTTTAGCAATAATTAAAGCAGAAGATTTAATCATCTCTTCAGCGATCGTGTGAGGTTTTTCCCCCCCCCTCATAAATATGCCGCTTAATATGACGCTTCTAATAAAGGTTTTGAATTGCTGGTCCGAACAATTTTAGGATAATTCCACTGGTATCAAACCGAGCCTTCTTTGGCTTCAAGCTGTTCGTGCTATGCGCTTTTTCGCCACCATGCAGATTGTTGAAATGCTCTAATAACTTTGATGGTTTGAGATTGCTGTTTGAAAATATCTTGGAACACAAGATGCATTGCAGTCCTTGCGTGCCATCTTTTTCGGTTGTGCATCCATAACCGGCATACTTATCGTTTCATTGTCACTTTTTTGACATAGTGGGGTTCACGATAATCGATTTAATTATTTAGAAATAATGTAACATAATATATATAATGTTCTTACGTTTGTAATATCACTGAATCCTATTCGGCTTGAACGGGCAATTAAGAATGTATTAGTCTCAAGAGGTTTCTGGACAAGTCAGAATACACAACACACATGTCGCAGACACAATAGTTGACTCAACTTGACTCAACCTAACACAGGCGCAGTAGATGCAGATACAAATCTATGAATCCGTAGATTCCATTGGAGTAGCACATGCGCAAGCTGGGATAACGTTCTTCGCTTGTATTCCCACAAAGGTTTTTTCTTTCTAGCTGCCTGTTCGCTTTCGTTTGTAGCGCTTCATGCTTTTTCGTAGCGTAGTGTATACCTCTTTCCTGTGTCTTCTGCCGATAAGTGAGCTAGGTGCTACCAATTTTTATGAGCTTCAATATTGGGGACACTATTGCAGATTTCAAATATTTTATTATAAGAAATTTAATAAATGATATTTAATAATTTTTATGGTTAGGTAGGGGCTTCTCCCGCACCCCCAAAAATACAGGGGTGCGGGCACCGCCGGTTAAGAACCACTGGTATAGGGTAAGAAAAATTTTTTGGTTTATTTATAAGAGAATTATGTATTTTAAATTATCATACCAACATAAATATGAAAAGGGGCCCAATTGGGGAGAAACGACGTTCGATGTAACCGACAAAAGAGTTGAGATCTAACGGATTGGCTAGTTCCATAGCAGTTCCTTTAATCATAGCTGTAGGAATGTGCAACGTTCTTCAATTCTTTTAAAAAACAATTTATTACTTTTCTTTGATATCGGATTCTAACTTGGCAAATTTTAATTGTCCATAAATTGTGTTAAAAAATTTGACTTCTGCAATTAGAAATTCATTTAGAAAACAATTTATTACTTTCTTTGATATCGGATTTCTAACTTAGCAATTTTTAATTTTCAATAAACTACGTTACAAAATTTGACTTCAAATTAGAAACTAACTTAGTTAGAAAACATGAAACTAACAAGTTAGAAACTTATGAATAATTTTTTGAATTATCAGTTCGCAACCTGCAAGAGCGACATTCAGACGTGCTCGAAAGTTCGTCGGCAGGTGAAATCAAAAAAACATGCAT
This sequence comes from Stegodyphus dumicola, assembly GCF_044657685.1. Lineage (NCBI taxonomy): Eukaryota > Metazoa > Arthropoda > Arachnida > Araneae > Eresidae > Stegodyphus > Stegodyphus dumicola. The sequence continues at coordinate 266,031,160 of NC_140770.1, read as the reverse complement.
GCGTACTTCCTTACAGTGAATTTCTGGTCTTTGTTGAGTATTGCTGGACAATTTTTCGATGCGAGAAAACCGTAATTTTATATGTACCGTATTCACCGTATCAATTTCAGAATTTCTTCTCCGCTAAAAGATTGTTTTCTACAACATTACATCAACTGAAACAGAATTATTGAACAGAACTATATTAAATTGGACAGAACTACTCTCGACGATTGGAAGAAAAAAAAGGCTTTGTCATACCGATTAATAGACCAGAACGTGCGGCTGTGTTCTTTTCTGACTGGTATGAATGCATTATGCAATTGCCTTGAGGAATATTTATTTCATATGGGCATTTAGTCCAATCATTTTTGCCTATTCAGCAGTTGTAGAGAGTGTAATCCACGTAACTATTGCCAGGACTGCGATTCAGATAATGCAGAGCTTTGAGGCAGTTGGCTTCCTTCATTTTCCTTTCTCTGTCTATTCCTTTTTATTTATGCTGTGTTTTGTTTATTTCACTTGCACTGTGTTTTCTGTATGTGCTTTGTGAGGAAACAAACTGAACATTAATGGAACGCTTTTAATTGTTATGATCAAACGTCGTAAGCTAGATATAGAAAGTTTGAATAGTTGGATGGTTTGTAGACTTCAGTAAAATTTTCTTCCTTACTTCAGTGTTTCTCTGCAGTTTATGTGTGTGTTTTAGATTTCAAAGATTTGCAAAGATTTTAAATTTCTCCCTAGTCGACAGATTTTTGCTGTCGGAAAAGTTTACTTATTTCATACGTTAATTTGGAATTAGGGGAGGGAGAAGGCTAAGGGCATTGTATTTAAGTTATGAGGCAAATAGTTTTAAGAGGTGTTGGAAGCCAAAAATCTTCAAAAAAAAAAAAAAAAAAAAAAAAAATGATTTGGGATTTTTGCATTTTTAGATTCTCTACACTTTTATCTTTCTAAAAATACAATACTTTAGTTTCTATGAAAATTAGAACTGTAAAAAATATAGTTTTAATTTATCATCGAATGTTTGATAAGTTTTTTACATAAAAATGCGTTTTTCTCCAAATGCGATTTTTTTTAATACTCGATATACCTTTTTTTACGAACTACTGCTCACAGGTATGTAAATTTTGTATGGCTTATTTATTATGTCTACTAAAATGAGCTTTTTGTGATAATGTAGTGAAAAAATTGCTAAATATCGCTGTGTACTTTAATTACATGAAAAATTTCAAACGCGTATAGAAAAGCTACATCGAAAATGGTCAATTTAACATGGTCGGTATAAGGGGCTGTGCCCGCTTTATTAAGCGCTTTGAGTTTTCAAAATTTTTGTTTGCTGGCCACAATGTGTTCTTCCCCCTACCTCAGTGGCCAATATTTTCGCGCCATTGAAACAACGAACGAATGCAAATAAAACGATTACGTGATGCCAAAATTAATAGATAGGCAGGTGCTGTAAAACTGGAAGTGTTTCCACAAATTCTTTATTGATAGAAGGTCACAATATCGTTATAATAGTTACCTGTATTTGTTAATTACAATACTGATGTAATAGTAGGACGAACATATTTATTTTTTTAAATCCACCCATGAGAAAGGGAAGGCATCTGATATTGAAAATTTATGTTCGACATCTACTTCGAACAATCTTTTCATTAAGATAGATAGCTCTAAATATTGTTAGAAACTGATTCATTATGAGCAGACTGTTTGCGAATTCATCAAGGCAAGAAGGGAAAATTGCATTTACAGGTTGTTTTGTTCTTTTTCCCGTAGAGTGCAAACTCGCCGTTTATTGCACTTCTTGGATTGGAGGCTTAATACGGTAGCAAATATTTTGCGTTTTAAATTTTTTTTTTTCCTCACCTGACTGTATGCAAGTTTAGTTGAAATAGTCTTCTGAGCTATTGTGAAGTTATCTGGAATGTTGTTTTAAAGTTTTGTATGGAATAGGTTTTATCTGCTCTGTCGAATGTGCCTGAGTGTGGTAATGCATTAAGTAAGTTTTAAGTTGTTTAAATAAATGCATCAGACATTTATTTTTTAATGCTTAAAAAAAGGTTTGGGTCCAACTTTTCCCACCATTTTCACAATTTAGCTGTTGTCTGGTAATTAGCAGCGCTTAAGGTTAAGAATATAGTCAATATTTTTTAGTTCTTAAGTGATTTTTATCGTAGCGAGAGGGATGAATAAGAATACACGTTGAACAATTTTTTTTTTTTTTTTTTTTTTTTTTTTTTAGCTCAAAGGGACGTTATTAATAGCCCATAATGCCTGTATCACTTTTCAAATTGTTGCCACCAAATGTTATCGCCCGGTATTATATATAGAAACTAAATAATGAAAAATCTACATAAATGTATGTATGTTTCACGCACTGTGAAAAAACAACGGTACCTAGAATCATCAAATTTTGAATAACATACACCTCCACACGAACATGGGCACCTGAAAGCCCGAATTTGGAATTTTTTTATTGCCCGTTTCCTATTTTCTAAAACTTTAAGGAATTTTTTATTTAAAAAGTCAATTTTAAAGAGAGCAGTGGCAGCACTGTAGGGAATGATATAATTTTATACCCAGCGCGAGATTGTCTATCGGAAATTCTAAAGATATGCTATTTTGAAATATTTTTAGCCCAAATGCTGTCGAAACGTATATGTATGTGTAAATAAAAAAAAATCTCTTTTGAGTGTGATATAAAACTCTGTAAGCTTCAGATTTTTTTTTTTCTTTTTTTTTTCTCATATTGTATTATTTTTTTGCCGACTATAGTGATCGCTTGGATTACTATTTAGTTATTCCGAATATATTTTTGATAAACTATAGATCTTTAAATTTTCATAGAATTACTTAATTATTCATTTACGTATGTTCTTCTCTTAATAGAACTAATTATTTAAATCTTTTCCTGATATTTTTTACTTGAATAACCAGCGACTGTATGGCAATACAGCCATACAACGCAGCTTCATAATTCTCGCGTAATCCAGCAGTTCGTTTCGCATACGACCTCATTAAACAGGTTTCTAAAGCAAAATGTGTTTACTCTTCCCATGGTTCTTGTAAATGACGAAAATGTAATAAAACATCCAGTAACAGCATTTTTTATTGATAGCGTGAATATCTGCAGTTCATAAAAATTCCTGATTTTCTAAATATCATAAACATGTAATCATTATTCTCGTAAAATTGAATTTTAGAATACTTGGAGTTTATGCATACATTTTATGATATCTAAACACCATTAAAATTACGCTATTTAATGTTACGAAGACCACTTCACGTAAAGTCTACGCATTAAGTAATGTAATAAAATAGAAAATGTTCAGTAGCATAAGAATAAAACACCTTTTCTTAATGCAGATTATTTAATAAATCCAGGACCTGCATTTTATGTTTCGTAGGAGTAATAAAAATTTTATAATGTTTTAAATCAACAACGCACTGTAACTGGCTTGCGTGATGCAATAGTTAGTAAGGCTAAATAAGAAAATTGTAGAACGTATTGAAGCTTTGCTTGCCTAATCAATAATTATGGGGTAAGAAGCGCAGGAAAATAATCTCGAAAATGAACTCGCTATTAATGGTGTGATCTGATTTTTTTTTTTGGGGGGGGGGAGCGTATTGTTGTTGAGAGATATAAGTGCATTTTGTAATGTTTTTATCGTGGTTTGAAATCTGGCTGGTATATTTTCATATCGAGCTCTTTTCTTTTTTGAATAGCTGGCTTTTTATTTTTGAAAAAGACCTTATTAGTTTAATACTGTGTTCTATATATATATAACTAGCGACCCGCTCCCGCTTCGCACGGGTATAAAATATTAATGGATATTTTAACAATGAATCGCAGTTCATAATCTTTTTCTGAACTTAATACCTCACCTTAAATTACGATTTTTGAAAATAATTTCCCTGATATTAAATTGATTTAACTCTAAATTTTAACCAAGATCTTAATAGAAAATTCCAATCTATAAATTATGGTTTTATTTAATCTAATCTTAGCTAACCTTATGTACTTATAATTACTATAAGTGCGATTTAAAAATTAACCTTAGAATAGAATATCATTTATATTTTAAAACTACTATCATACAATTATTTATCGTAACATACTTATAATTACTGATACGTTGTCGCGCTGAAAGCTAGAGAGCTCCGATAATAAACGCGTCCGATCGCTGCTAAATTCAAAGTGCTATAGGGAGAACCGCTTAGACTTAGACTCTATAATTGACCGAGCTATTGCGAAGAGCAATGTTGCCGGTTCCAAAATTAAAGCCCAAGGGCTCTTGACATAAATAAATCCGGACGTGGAGAAAATCTCAAATGAGAAAACGGAGATAAGGGGAAGAAGAGAAGTACCAAAAGGAGCAAGACAATCCAATCGGACAAGTTCGCAAAAGGTGACGAGCGATCATAGCTTTCAAGGAGGACCCAAGACAATGGAAATCAATGACAACAATACGAGAAGATACACTACAGCAATAGTTCCAATGACAAATTTAAATATAATTAAACAACATCAATCAGTAGTGCTAAATGCAACACAATACAAAACAACATACAACACAATTTAAATACAATTATTCAACGAAGCAACAGAAGAACTTCAATCAAAATCAGATGCATTGGAAGTGTAAATAGCTAACGATTGAGGATCTAAGTGAAAAAGTTGTCGTCTCCTCCCATGAAGGTGTGGGCTGCAAGTGGTCTGACGCTTCTATCTTCGAAGAGAATTTCATAATTAAAAACTTGGGAGTAATTAACAAAGTCACATTGCACAGCTTTGTTGAAGAATTTTTCATTAGATCTTCTGATGTAATCTGGAATCGTCTCTGTGTAAAAGTTTATTGCGGATAAGATAGTGAGAATCAGTAATAATGCGCAGAAATTTGTTTTGCACTACTTGTAATTGATGCAGTTGAGTTTGAGTGACTGTGTTCCAAGCAGGAGCAGCATAACAAAGTATCGGTCGAATGCAAGTGGTATATATATGTTTTTTGGTACGCAAGCTAATATTTGAATATTTTCCAATGACCGGGAGAAATCTGCATATTATGCCCATGGCTTTGCTCTTGACACTATTAATGTGATTAGACCATGTGAGCCTTTGGTTCAAAATAATTCCTAAGTATTTGGCCTTTGTGACCAGAGGAACAGCTTCCTGAAAAAGGTAGAGGTCTTTAAAAGCAATGTTTTTCTTAGTTTTGCTAAGAATTAAAAGTTGTGACTTGCTAGCATTGATTTTTACTCGCCAATTTGTGCACCAGTCTTCTACGGCATAGAGGTAATTTTGCATTTTGTCTATTGCATGATTAGCTTGAATGGATTTAATTGCAATCGCCGTATCGTCGGCATAACATGCTAACAGAGAGTAATTGTCCAAACCAGGGTGAGGAAAATCTGATATGTAGAAAAGATATAGTACTGGACCGAGAATACTTCCTTGTGGGACGCTGGATCTTATAGGTCTTGAATTGGATTTTTCATTTCTTTGAGCGACGAAGAAAGTGCGGTTTTGCAAAAAGGAGAAGATGAGAAGAATGAGCTCTCTAGGAAGTCCCAAGTTGATAAGCTTGAAGACGAGCCGCTCATGCCAGACGCGGTCAAAGGCTTTTGCCACGTCCAGCATAAGGAGCGCAACACTTTGCTTGGTATGGAATGCAGATCCCACAAATTCTACAATTCTTACTAGTTGTTGAGTAGTACTGAGGTTTTTTCTGAATCCGTACTGGTCATTAGGTAGCAGGTGAAGAAAAGGTTCCAATCTAGTGAAAATAAGTCTTTCATAAATTTTACCAAGGCTGGATAACAAACTGATAGGACGATAGCCATCAGGCTTGGTCACATCTTTACCCGGTTTGGGAAGAAGAAAGATCTTGGCTTGCTTCCAAGGATCAGGGAAATAGTTGAGAGCAAGACAAGCGTTGAGAATACTAGCGAATTTACTGATAAGTTTTCTAGGTAAGTTACGAAGCATTTTATTTGTAATTTGATCACTTCCAGGAGCTTTTTTGATGTTGAGATATTTAATAATATTAGTAATTTCCATAGGAGAAGTAAGCCTTGGGATGTTATGAGCCGAAGAAGAATGAAGCCAGGAATACACATAGTTTTCGAGAACATCTTTAAAGGTCTGATTCATAGGCTCCATATTAGGAGTAAACTGCTTTTCCAGGTATTCAGCGAAAATATCGACTTTATCTTTAAGTGAGTAGGCAATTTTAGTATCCGTATGAATAGGTCTATTATTAATACTACTTCTTTTAAGATTTTGAAGATACTTCCACAGAGAACCATCATTAATATTAAGTTTAGATATAAAATCTTCTCTTGTTTCCTTTTTAAAATCAGTGATAAGTTTCTTGATTCTTCTATTAAAAATATTGATTTCTCTTTTAAGGGCAGGGTCCCAGTTACGGTGCCAAAGCTTCAGCAATCGGTTTCTTTCTTTGATAATGTCTCTGATACTGCGAGGAAGTCGAATATTATTGTTAGTTAATTGAATGGTAACTGTAGCATCTCTGAAAGCTTTCAGTATACTGTCAGAGAAGATATGAATGGCAAGATCGATATCCTGTTTGGTAGAAAGTGAAGTGAAAATAGGAGGATGTTTGATTAAGATATTGTGAAAAGTAATCCAGTCAGTATTATTTCTGGTAATAGGAGGATCTTCTTTAGAAACACCAAGAGAAGCAATGACAGGTACATGATCAGATGTAAGTTCTGCCTTGACTTCCAAGGAAATAGGGATAGAAGTATTTGTAAGGATAATATCCAAGATGTCCGAGAAATTTGGAGAGGCAGGACGATAAGTGGCTTCAGAAGGTACATGTAATGCGACAGGATGATTGCAGATAAAATTATGCATAATACGTCCATCGGTGTTAGAACGACGACATCCCCATTCGAGGTGCTTAGCATTCATGTCTCCGGCAATAATAACTTGCTGATCTTCAGGAAGTAAGTTTTTTAACATATTTTCAGAAAGTCGGTTTCGTGGTGGATTATAAATAGCCGTAAAATGGATGGTACCAAATTGTGGGAGTATAACAGCAACAGTCACACTTTCGAATCCAGAAGCAGAGTTTGTCGAGACAAGACAGGATTGCAGAGAGTTTTTAACAAAAATTGCAGCTCCCCCTCTTCTTTGTGAAAGTCTATCACCTCTGTAGGTGCGATAATTAGCAATATACAGTCTATCGGCAGGAACAACATGCGTTTCAGAGATCATGCCAATATCTATGTAATATTCTATAAAAAAGTAAGTTCATCAATTTTGTTAACAATGCCAGCAGCATTCCAATAGCAAAGTTTAAGCGAATCTGACTTATTGAATATGCTGGTCAGAATTAGTTTCATCTGATACTGTATTAGTGGCATTTTGACGGATGTTTTGCGCAAGGAGTTGTATTCCTGAGTTTTTCAGGAAGGTGACTAGAGTATTAAGGTCATCAAATATCTTTTTTGCTTCTGCAATAAGATTTGGAGAAGGATTGTTATTAGCTTTGATGGCTTCAGCAAAAGACTTATTGATAATAAACCTATCAGCATATGATTTGATTTGTTCTTTTTTAGCTTGCTTCGGAAACTTCTCACAACCTTTAAATGAAGCTGTGTGGTCTAGACCACAATTTGCACATTTAGCAGGTGCATTCTTGTCTTTTTGACAGGTTCTTGAGTCATGGTTATCACCACATTTAACACATCTAAAGTCATTGTGGCAAGCAGCTTGTGAATGGTGAAATCCTTGACATCGGAAGCACTGGACTGGGCCAGAGCGTCCTTTATATGGTTCGACTTTGATATGTAATCCACAAATTTTGGTTTCTTTAGAAATTTCTTTAGATTTTTCATTTTTCTTCAGAGTGATAAGAAAAAGTGGAAATTTTTTAACTTCTCCTTTAAATCTACGAGAGAGTTGACTGACACTTATAACTTCGTAATTTTTGCTTAAAAGTTCTTCTTTGATTTCATCAGGATCTGTGTCCATTGTAAGATGACGGAAGACCACTTTATGATTCTTCTCATCAGGGAAGAGAAAGGAGTGATATTTAATTTCCTTTTTGTTCAGAACACTTGTCATTTCTCTATGAATGTTGACATGAGAGACTTTAATTTTAAAGCCTTCTTTTTTAATGTAACCTGTGTAATCAGATTTGTCTGATAATTTATGTTCTGCAAATAATACTTTTAGTTCTTTCCAATCAAATTTTTTATCATTTATATAAATGGCAGGTGGCGCTTTGCCTTTTTTGTTTTGATCGTTTTGTATTTCTTCATTTATCTGAGATTCATTTGGAACAAGAGGACTAGTGTCCATTGATTCTTGACTATTAATGGAAAGAGTAACAACTGGTTTGAGCTGAGAAGGATTAATGGGACGAAAATGACCCTTTTTCCTTTTACCCACACTACGATCTCCTTTGGGTTTTTGTTCAGTTTCGTTACCTGAACTATCCGTTTCTTGTTCGAAAGGAATTTCAGTTGAATTGTCTTTATTTGGCTTATTAGGTGAGCCTTTCATACGTTTTCTTTTGACAATTTTCCATTCACTTTCTGTAGGTGTAGAAGGAGTTTCTTCTTGATGTTCTAATGACTCTTCAATTTCTTTGTGAGTAGTAATTAAGGCATCATACACTTTTTGAAGTAGATCAAATTCTTTGTCTTCTTTGATAGAAAGATTTCCATTTTGTTTCTTAACTCTCAGCTCCTCAACGGTAGCCGCAAAAACTTTCAAAAATGGTTCCATCATTCATAAGCAAATTAATGGAGTCCGGCGCTCCGGAACCAGAGCCACACGAAGGTGTTCTGGATGAGCCGGCGGGACTTCACAAGGCCCTTGTCTTCAGCACTGATAGTCAAAGCTAAAGAGTAACAATCCAAAACAGTAAAAAAAAATCGAAGGATCGAAATCCAACAATTCAGTGATGAACGATCAGTGGCACAAGATAAGCAACCACAAAGCGAAAACGCAGACGATCTCCAACAGGGAGAACCGCGGCCTCCGACGCGCTATTTATAGGCACGCTCCCTCCGCCCCGGCCGGCCAGTACCGCCGCAAACGCTACGTCCCGCAATTTTTAAATCTGTAGATCTTTTCAATGTGTACAATACTTAGTACATTATTTTGATAAATCTCGTAGGGTTCAGCCTGCGTTTGCAATGTAAGCGGAAAAAATGTAATTATTTACGACATCCCATTAGAAACCTCAAAAATAACAGTATTTCTCCACTATTTAATGGATGTTATTATACATATAAACCTTCCTCTTCAATCACTCTATCTATTAAAAAAAACCGCATCAATATCTGTTGCGTAGTTTTAAAGATTTAAGCATACATAGGGCCAGAGAAAGCGATTTGTTTTATACTATGTAGTGATGATGAAGAACAAAGTATGTTTTTGTGTCCTGTAATAACTGAGTCACTACTATAGCTATCGTCACCAAACTTTTTACAATTATTTTCTGGGTCCTTGAAAAAGTCGACTCCACTTTTTTCTACAAAAAAGTAGCTAAAATCAGACCCCGAGTGGCAACAGTCTCGCAAGCTGGAGAATGTCTGTTTGTGTGTTTGTTCGCGTTACTGATTTCTGATCAATTATGATAAATTTTATGGCACATTTAATTGATTAAAATTAATATGGGTGAAATATTGGATGGAACTTAAGCTTTTACGACTATTTCATTAGAAAGACGAAAATTATTGAAAACTGCGGGCCGTTGTTGCTGATGTAATGAGAGAGAATTAGCTTATTTTTTATCGAAATTTTTTATGTTGGTTCCTTATCGCATCAGACTGAAAAATGTATGACTATGAATGGTATATTTTTCATCATTATTAGAGAAGGATTACAGCGGTGCTATTCTTCTCTCTGTTGTTAGATGCATTACTCTCGATCTAACTTCACTGTCTCGGGTACTTCCACTAGTTTTTCTATACTTAGTGACAATTAGTTAAGATTTCCAAGTAATTTTTCTTATCACTGGATTTAAAATTACCGTATCTCTCTCACTCTCTCTCTCTTTTTTTCTTCCAGTCCAATGGTAATCATTTAATATGCTGGGACTTCATCTTTTTTTATCTCAAAGGAGGCTAATAGTGTCAGAATGGGATTTTGTGTGGAATCAGTATAAATGCATCGTTTCACTTTTCATTCGAGTCTGTTGCTATTTAGCAAAATGTCAGATATTTAGCTTTCAATTTGAATGTGTGTTGTGGATCTTTTTTCTGTCATCTGTGTGTTGTGCAAGTGCTTCTTTTGTTAAGAATAAATTTTGTCAAGTTATCATCGGTTCCGTGTGCATTCAATCTATTACGAACTCGTCCGCACGCAACATTACCACGAACTGAGGAGAGACTGAAAAAAGTAGAAAAACTTAGGCTGACGCTTAACACTGCATCGGAAATTCTAAACAAATGCTGCTATGCTGTTTTTAAAATTTTTGTGATTTTGCTGTTGAATGGTGCATGATGTAAGCGCGAAGAGAACTTAAAAATAAAGGGTTCCCCCCCCCCCAGTAGAAGGGAATTTGACGGCAGACTGGTAGATGGGTGAGAGCTTCAAACCCTTTTGGGTGACCGTGTTAAAATCTGAAACTTTTCAGTCCCCTTAAATAACGCTCTTTTATTGCGCATACCACCCTAACGGAAATGTTCTAATTTGAAGAGAAGCAAGATTAGAGGCCAGATAATGCTCTGCTGAGCAGTATCCCCGTAATATTTATATGATCAGGTAATATATGATAAACAACAACACTCCGGTGGACTGTCGTTTTCAGAACCTCAGTAATTTTTGTTTTTTGATTATGCAAATACTTCGCCTCATTTATAAAAGTTTCCAGGCTTCTGTCACATCAGCTTCAACCTTATTCAATTCAGTTCATAGTTCTCTACTTTGAGGACCGACTAAAGGTAACTGCTTTGATTTTGACTTCCCTAATTTGGGGAAACTTTCTTTGTAAAAAACGAGCCATTCTAACCACTGTATTCACAAAATGTTTTGTCATATTAGTTTGATATGAAGCGGTGGCAACTACACTTTCTGAAGGTCACGAACAAATTGATTTAGATCAAACTGACTGGGTACGTAAGGGTTGAAAAAGATAGCCAAATTGACCTCTGCCGATAACTAGCAGCAACAATGGTAAACTTTATTAAAAAAATCTGCAACCAGTAGAAAAATTTTAAACTCGTAATCGAAATCAACACCACAAATTAAATAAAACTAGTTTTCTGTAAAAAAGCATTCCTCATCAAGGGTTATTAGAAAAGCGTTGCTGCGGGAGAATTCCGTAAACACCTTCTTTTTAGAGATTTCATTCAAAGTGAGAATTAACAACTGCAGCAATATTTTACGTTATTGGTCTCTTAAAAAAATCGATGCGGAACGTAAGTCTTCCAAAAGACGGTAAAGCATAGTGCTCCCATGCGACTTTTCAGTTTACAAACTTGCATGCCATCTCATTTGAGGCTGTATGTAAAACTTCTGGTTAGAAGGAATATTGTTACAGATTAGACCTAATAAGAATTCATTAATAATGTTTTCAAGATGAGTTCTATCAAATTTAAAATGAGTCCAGCGCATAAATTACAGGTCTTTAGCATTAGTCATCATTATTATATTAGGTCAGACATCAATATGCCAGGTCCAAGTTTACTAAACTGCTCTTGTGTGACGTCACTGACTCCTAATCTGCTCCAAAGCAACTATTACCTTTGTGTCTTTCTTTTTTCCACTTGTGTAAGTTAATGTCAGTGTGGCGAAAAGTATAACCTTCTTTGCCTACTAACCTTATGCAGGTTTAAAAATATTTGGGCTCATTAGTGGCCGAACGGTAAATTTACTGAACACTGGTAGAATCACTTGGCTGCGTGGGTCTTTTCGTGGTGTTCCTCATGTATAGTGGGGATAAGTGCCGATTTTCATTAGAAAAATACCCCACGAAGGTATTCCTTCCCTCAGGCAGACAGGAGTTTCATGCTCTGCCATTAAGCCAAACCTGAAAATATTTGGAAAACGATGCCTGTTTGCAAAGAATTAATATATTGCGCTCTCTTTGAACGGAAAGGTTATCTTGTGCAAAAAAGAAAGCATTAATGAATATCTAAGAATAACGCTTGCGCGCTAGCCGTAAACAACATACATGATTGGATTTTAGTGGTTGGGTCATCTTCTAGTTATTCTCATTTCATTTGACGTCATTCAGATTTCGAATTGTTCTTTACGTACTGATAATGGCGCCAGCCTCTTGTATCGTATCTCCTGCTTCTAGACAAGATCTTTTCATTTTCGAATGTGAGTGAGAAAGACGTTAAATATATTGTGTTTTCAATTTTTGGGGCTATTTTTACTTTTATTTCATTCGGAATTTTCGTGGCTGAATTTCAGGAATTTCCTTTCGAATGTCTGAACGTTGTAAGACATTCGAAACAGGCTGTTAAAACGGGTGGACAGCTACCTAATTAATCTGGGAGGAAGAGGACATACAAAAGAGCATTTATAGATTCGGTCAGATTTAAAAATTTAATATTAAACATTTATATGCATAATTAAAATATATAATTTAAAAAACAAAAACGAGCTAAAGAAACACACGTAAATGAAGAAAATTCAGATTTCACGGGTATTAAAACCCCTGATTAAGAATAAGCTGTCGAATGTGGCAACGATTAAACTTCTTCGAAAGTTGCTATAGTAACGATAAACTTAAAGCAACAAATTGTTTTATATTTTATTTTCGAGATTGCATCGTCGAAATGTTTTATTTATGTTATTTTCAAATTGCGAATAAATGAATGTATTTTTAAATACTAATCGATATAAATTGGTGATCTAACAACATTAGTCTAGTATTACTAATTAGTCTATTAATACTAATCCACATAAATCACCTATTTCAAGAGCTTTCAGAGTTGTAACTGGCAATGCTTTCATTTCACTTTATTTACTAGGCAGAGTATTGCATCTTTTGAGTGGCAATGCTCTGAACATTTTTTTCTGGAGTTAGCCAAGAAAATTTAGTTCGTTGTGAATTTAAGGGAGGGAGAGTAAAATCTATTTTTTGGAGTAATCATCTTAGAGAAAAGTAATAATTAAATTTTTAATGAAAAAAAAATTGGTGGGGGAGCGAGAAAAAGTGTTTTTAAGAAGAAGTATCTTAGCGAGAATATAATCCTTTTAAATCAGTTTCCATGAGAGGAAATGTACTATTTAACTTACTGTAGCAATCTCATCGCTATCATTTTTAAAGGTCTTCTCAAGCATTACAATATAAACATCATGAACTGTGCAAACGTGTTATGGTCAACAACATAGAAAGTGTTAGACAAGTCACCATCATAATCGCCCGTTTAACAGAAATTGGGAATAAAACTAACATTAATGTACTGCATGTTTTTATGAAATCTCCTATCTTCAGATGGCATTCTGTAGATGTAAATGCCTAGTTTAAAGTGAAGACAAACTATTTTCACTTCGTAGGCGAAAGTTGTGATGTGTGAAATAGATATCTCTTTAGAGGTGAGGTGAGAATTTCAAGCATCTCTTTATTTGTCGATTGTCAATTGAAGTATGGGTTATACTAAAGTGAGTTAGATAATCTTTTTATTTATCTGAAGTTGCCGAACTTCTAAAAATGGAAAAAAAATTCAGTAACAAGGTGTGGTTTGTGTTAAATACTGATGAATTTGAATGTATGATTAATTTTCATGACGCGTCTTTTTGAACTGATTCAAGGTACATATTTCAATAAACTTTAAATAATAATTGAAATAAAAATAAAAATTTAGCTCATATTTTGTATATTTATAGCTATATTATTTTTTTCGTGTGATTAAAATAAAAATTTTAAAACAGAAATTTGGAATTTTTTTAATATGAAATATGTTAGAGCCATTTTTAATTACAGCTAGCTTTAACAAATCGGGTTAAAACGGATGTGATCCAGCACGCACGAAATAAAAATTCCGAAAGTAGTCCCCCCTCCGCCATATTTTCTGAATTCTTTATTTATTTATTTACATCCGCTTTAACCTGATTGGACTCAGAACTGTAGCGGATATATTTATTGTGTGTTATTCATATTTTGGGGGGGGGACTTGAATTTTTTTACTTTGCGGGGAAATAATTTAGTTTGGTGCACCCGAATCAACTCGTTTCAATGCATTAAGAGGTAAATAACATGAGTGTATTAATGAACTATTACTTACCGTATGCTTAACAATATTATAGGTATTTTTTGTACCTTTAATTAATAAAAATAATTGCCATATGTTTCTCGAAGTGACTCTGATTCCAGTTTGTTCGGTGCCTACCAGCTGCCGAACGGTAGAATCGTTGAACACTGGTAATTAGTTCCGATTTCGAATCCCCGCGAACGGGCTGGCTGCATGGGCGTTTTCATGGTTTTCCTCATGTGCAACGTGTATGCGAGCCAGCTTCCTTCAGAAAGTCCTCCATGACGGCATCTCTTCCCTTAGGCAGAAGCCCTCGAGTGCTTTCCCTCGGGCAGAAGCACTCGAGGCAGAAGAGGTCTTCTGCCTAAGGGAAGGGATGCCGTCATGGAGCACTTTCTGAAGGAAGCTGGCTCGCATACACGTTGCACATGGGGAAAACCATGAAAACGCCCATGCAGCCAGCCCGTTCGCCGAGATTCGAAATCGGAACTAACTACCAGTGTTCAACGATTCTACCGTTCGGCAGCTGGTAGGCACAGAACTAACTGGAATCAGAGTCACTTCGAGAAACATATGGCAATTATTTTTATTAATTAAAGGTACAAAAAATACCTATAATATTGTTAAGCATACGGTAAGTAATAGTTCATTAATACACTTATGTTATTTACCTCTTAATGCATTAATGCACTAATTAAATAAACCATATCAAACCAAACCATTCAGTTAGTTCGGTTAAACAGTTAATAGATCTGTTAGATTAGTTCCCCCCTCCCTGGCAAACTGATTTAGTGCAAAATTTACTGTGAAGTTCAAGCATCTTGCATAGCCTGTCATGAGCCGAATCAAGTCTGAATTATTTCGAAGTATATGAATTAATCGTTTTAACTCATTAACTTCCGAAATAGAGTTGCTCAGAAACATTTGCTGAGGAATATGTAAATCGAACCTGCAATCTAGTATTTCTTGTCCTTAGCCATTTAGACGTAGCCCAGGCAATGTGCTTTGGAAATAAAAGTGAGATGTGTACGTCAGATGAAGGATGTATGTAAAATGTTAAACGTACCTTGATATTACACCGAATATCAAGGTACCGTTTAACATTTTGGTTATAAACGTTATATATTTAATTTGTATGGGAATGCTAGTAAATTTGAATCGCTGATTCCCCTCCTTCTCTTTATGGCGGAAAACCTATTCCATATTTCTTGTAAAACTCAGATACCAAAATAGAACTGGCCCCCAACAGCGGCCGAGCGGTAAACTCTCTGAATACTGGTAGATTGGTCTGAGGTTCAAATCCCGCGAACGAGCTGGGTGCATGGACGCTTTCGTGGTCTTCCCCATGTGTGACGTGTATACGAGCCAGTTTCCGTTAGAAATCCTCCACGAAGGCATCCCTTCCCTTAGGCAGATAACCCTCGATTCTTTGCTTTAATCACATAAAACCAAACCAAAACAAAATATAACTAAACTCGTTTCTTATTTAAAACAATTTAGATGTGTGAATGTGCTAATGCGTAAGTTTCCTTTAGATTGTTCTACGTAATTATTTTTACCAAACCATTATTGCACTTCGAAACTAGAATTTCGTCCATGTCTGTTATTTTTTTGATTAAACAATTGTATTTAATCAATGAAACAATAAAATGATTTAGTTTTAAACTGACTTTTAAAGCTAATCGCAACCCACTGCCGGCACAGCTAATTCTGCGGAAGACGGTCAGTTCTTCCCGATTCTACCGGTTGCAACGAACGTCCTGGCTATTTTTTATGGTTTTCCCCGTATGCGGCGTAAATACAAGCTAAATTCCCTTATAGAGTTGTAGAGACATTAGGATTTTTGAAGCAGGATATGTGAAAAATGTGCAATGCCCTCGCCGGAACTAAAATCTGGACCTCTCGAATACGCGCCGAGTGTGTACGGTTACACCACGAAGGCATGCATAAAAGAGGGAGAAAATCCCTTATATACACCCTCTTTTGTAGGGCGACCGGCGAGTAGAAACCCATTCGCCAAATCCTGGTGGTGAAGAATCATCATTCATCGCCTTTTAGTTCGGGCACCTTAGAGTCATTAGGTTGTTTTGATGTCGGAGACATGAAAAATGAGCAAATCCTCACCGAGACTGGAACCTGGACCTTTCGAATACGCGTCGAGTGTACTAACCGTTACACCACGAAGGTCTTGCAGAGAAAGGAGGGAAAAATACTTTTATATTCTCCTCCTTTTAAAGGGCGACTGGAGATTAGGGGACTCAGTCACCAAATCCGATTGGTTAAGAATCATCATCCGTCGTCTTTTAGTTCCGGCGCCACTGTAGAGTCATTAAATTATTTTGTAACTTGACTTGGAAACATGAAAAATGAGCAGTGATCCTGGACCTCTCGAATACGCGTCGCGTGTGCTACCGTTACACCACGAAGGCAGGCAGAAAGGAGGGAGAAATGCCTTATAGAGTCATCTGTAGAAATTTTCCTCTTTCGCAGATAGTTAGTTCTCCTGTGCTTTTGCCATATGCAGATAAACAAACAAGCAAATAATTTTGTATAAAATTTTAATTTTTCAGTTAACGCAATTTAAGAGAATAATGATACATAAAACAAAAATTCTTGTCTGGAAGAGATTGACGTATTAAAAGATAAAATGTAATTAGTGTTTTCGAATTTTTTTCTTGGAATCCTTCTAAATATTTAAATTTGATAAAATAAATTAGTGAATAAGCTGTTTCAGAAATCTTTCCCCATTCTTGAAAGCGATAAATTTTCGCTGTTGCTAATATAGATTTAGTTCTGAGAATTTCGCCAAATTCCTTCTCTGTTTCTTAATTTGATGACGCGAAAATGGTACCAAACGGCGCAACCACTACGCTGAGACAACAGTGAGAATAAAGATTTGAATCGTGCACCTTTTGGTCGTCAGCCAAGTTGGAAAAGGTCATAAAAAGTTTTGTTTTGTTACCCGCACTTTTACATGTTGTTTTGAAAGATGTGATCTTAGATAACCAACCGAATCGAGATGTCACCGTGTTTTATTTTATTTGCGTAACAGTTAATAAATGTTTTCTATTCGAATTGGCCGTGTTATTACATTCTAAAATTAAGCCTGTATAAATAATCATCATCAGCTATCGTAAATTTTTAATCAGCGGCATTTGTGTTTTTTCTTTTTGTTTGAAGTGCCGACTTCGTTTTGTGTATTTTAACGCTAAAGTTTGCGTCTTTTACATACAGTTTTCAGTTATGTGTATTTTATGGCTGGTACAGCCCTATTTGTAAACGCCTTCGATTTTTAGTTCATTAATTTAAATGTGTTATAAGATTTCTGACTGTGCTTAACTTCGTAGAAACCTAATTGAACTATGTGGCGACTTATCACTAAGTCCAAGTGTGTAAGTGAAAAAGTCCAGAGAATAGTTTAACTGGCTCTTTATTATCTCAAACTAAGAACACAAAAGGCCCCCTTCTCGGGCTTACAGAAAAGCCTCTACTTCGGCTTTAACTCGAGAAAATAAGAAATTAATTTAATGCTAAACTAAATCGAAGCTATACAAAACTATCTAACGTAATTGGCCCTTAATTAAATTAACCGACGAATATTAGCAAGCCGAGTGTAGTACGACTTAAACAACGAAGTAGCCTGACGGCAAGCACGCGCCACTAAGGACTCCTAAGCTCTTCTGCTGAAGTAAGCGAAACCTTCTATTAAATACTCTTCCTCATTTACATGCAACGCGATCTAAACACTTCTGGTAGGGAATAGTAGGTGGGACACGAGAATAGACAGTAAAGCATGTTTAAAAATTAAACTAACTGTTAGAAACTTAAAATAAACCCTACAGCATATTTTACTGTCATTTTCGATACATTAGCTGTAGCTTAAACTAACCTCAAAGGGCTATTATGATAAGTTTGCTTACACTAGGGTCATAATACCAACTTCTTTTTGAAACGCTGCTTACGAACCCTATTGTAGCAATTCTGTCGTTGTTCATATACTTCAGTTAGTTCCAGATAGAAAGAACCATTTTGACATCGGCTAAGATTTCTTGTTAAAATGTCGATGATGGTTGCACAGTTTCAAATGAAATTTACTGAGAAATTCAACTCAAAATTTCGAAAAGAAACTCAGGAATGGTATCTTCCTAATAAATGCATAAAACATTTGAAGTTTTCAAGATTTTTAACGCCTTGAAAGTTTTAGTAGAAACGAATAAATGCTGAAAATAGTCTTAAAATCAGTGTCAGGAATTAACGCGAGAGTCAGAAACTTATGTGAGATTTCACAAACTTAATTACAAATAGGTCATACGGAAATAATTATGTTGTTATGCAAATCTGACCTGAAGGTGCTGTTGAAGAATGCACCAAATATGAATGTAGATACTCTTGGAAAATACCATTAAACATTGGAAATGATTTGTAGAAAATGGAATATTTTTCTAATGGAAATTGTTTGATGTCGGAAAACTATTCAGTGTTTTAGAATCTTGTGTATTAATCTCTTTGGCATATGAGAGCCAAATATGTGATTTTAAAAGTTTTGCATTAATTTTGATAATATACATCTTTTAGTTCGGTATGTATGAAGTGCATTTAAAATGTCAAAGCTAAAGAAGCTACAAATCGCAAGTGCATTTCATAGTAAAATTTTGGAACATCAGACGTGTTTACGTTTGTTAAAAAATTTTTAACTTCATCTTTTAATTAAAAATCTGATGTGTATACCACATGACTTCCTTGCACGGAATATTAAATTATACGCATTTTTTCTTGCATTTCATTTAAACTTATTAAATGAAATTAAATCAACTTCTTCGATAGCGCATAAACCACAATAAAATAAATACACTCTTTAAAATTGACTATATTTGTTTACCATAGCGACACTCTGGCGCTAGTTTCACTTAACAGCGTTACATTTCGTTCATATTATAACTCGGAATGCATATAAATTTATATCATTTGAAGAATTGCCTAATCGTTGCCACATGTTCTATTCAAATACTATAATAAATCTAAAACGACGTATAAAAAAAATTAAGCAAACAAAACAAAAAAGAAAGTTTTTCACAGACTATTCAGTATTTCTCATTCAATTAATTCAGTTCTCACTTCCCGAAAAGTCAAAAATACATAAAAACTCAAAATATCTATATTAAAAATTACGAAGTAAATTTTAAACACTCATTTCCTCGAATAAATTCCAGAATGGATTAAACATGGTTTAATTCGCAATAATAAAAGAAGACGTAATCTTTGTTGTTGCGAAGCTTAGTTTGTCTAGATTGGCAACAAATCCGCTGTTTTGCCAAATTTGAAATGTAAACAAACATGTCCCCCATCGCAAAATTAATTAGGCTTAGCTGCACTACAACTTTTAAATTGTTGATAGCTCCACAAATATTGCATGCAGATTTACTAAAGGTATAAAAACCTTAACCGGAAGATAAAAACATCATAATTCAATCATTTTTAAAGCAAAAAAAAATGCACAACTTACAAACATATAAGAGTAAAGAAACTGAGATCACTGAGCCGGTTCGGTTAACAGAGTGGTATTATAAGCAAAGTTGTAAGAACAATACAAAAAAGACCAATTTTGGTCAAAATTTTTTGCGCAATGTGCTGCAAAATATATTTATATACGTTTGGTGCGGCCGATTGCAGCCAAAATACGAGGTGCACATCTACATGTTATAGCAGTCCTATATACAAAATTTCAGCGTTCTGAGGGCTATTCATTTTTTAATTATGCGAGATGCGTATTTATGTACGTACGAAAGACGTAAAGACTTTTTGGGTGGAAAAGAGTCTGTCTTTTATTCTGTCCTTACTTACAGATGTCACGCAAATACATCGTTAAATTGCATTCGATAGCGGTCAAAATGGATATTTTCGTTGAAATATGATGCCTGAAAATTTTCGCGATTACAATACTTTTTACTTCGTACAAGGAAGTAAAAACGAATCGGCTAAGATGTCTTGGAGATAGCCATGGCACTTCTGGGAATAAAAGCTAGATTTTAAGTTTGCTGGATAAGTCATCGCATAACAAATTAAATGATTTTTAATATTATTACGAAATACCCAGTTGCGGTAAGATAGCTTCCCCACAAAGCGGGTTTAGGGTTGCTAGAAAGTGACAAGGAAAAACATGGTTGCCAAAATGGGCGATGTGCCATAGACGGAGCGAGAACATTCAAAAAAGGATTCTTACCGGTTTTCCCCAGAATGTTCTGGAAGGCAGGTCAAAATTTATATAAACTCTGCCTATACGCGAAGTAGCAGTGTATCTTGAGAATTTATCGTGAAGAGTATCGAGAATATATTGAGTTTAGTAATAGTGTTTCGAATTCAGAGATTAGCTTGAGACGACCGGTGCGTGTCTGGAAATGTGAAGCTGTCTTTACCGTGATAACCTGAAGGTTATGCCGCAGATTGTTTCAGCCTGTTTATCAGAACTTTTCGACGACTGTCACGCCTCTTTGGAACTTTCCTGTATAATAATGACGAATTATGTTTTGATTCTTCATCAAGCGTTGTATTTAATCACTTCAAAATCCACGAACCCGTAGAAAGCAACGATATTATTTTAAATTTAATAAAGTTTGAATTTTAACATAGTCGTCTAAACGTGTTCGGTATTCCATAGTCTTCTTTAACGCATTCGGTATTCGATTTGTATCAAAGTATTGAAGTTATGCTAAGTACGCTTGTGATACTTTGTATTGAAATGTTATATTAAGGGTACTATGATAGCAGACCTTGCACTGGTAAGGAGTTTAGCATTTCAACATAAACTTAATGAAGGTGTGATGTTCATAGTTGATTGCGTGAAATTTTAGATATTGAGACGTCTTTCATATTCACATATTGTTTTTTTTTTTTTTTTTTTTTTTTTTTTTGTCTTGTGCGTGTTGTTTGAAAGTAGAATACTTACCGAATATACGGATAATCCGTATATTTTAACTTAATAAAGAATATCTGCTGATGAAAACAGGAACATAAACTGTCACTCCGCAGTGTGGCGGACCACACAGAGATGAGAAAATCCTGTGTGCGGTCCCCCACAAGTCACTGTTTGCAAGCTGTTACTATGTTTGAGACGACATTGTCTGACATCGCAGATGCAATAAATCGTTCCGGTTGACAGTACAAAAGACTGACGAACCAATGATCTTGTTTTCCTCTGATATTGTTCCAGATATAACGAATCAGAGGATGCAAAATACAACTGAAAAATTAAGGAGGCGGGACTAATTTAGTCTGCAGATTGTTTCCAACGGAACAACACGCCAGATTGATCTGAAACTATCTACTAGAGAGACTAGCCGTTAGCAAGATCCTCACATAACGAGGCAGTAACCTTACCTGCAATAATTGTTCTATGATTTCCATGTTATTATATAATGTATAGGAGCTTCTCATAAATTTGTAATAAATATGTTTTGCGTTCAACAAATGCAGTAAGTAATACACAACCTCAACAAATGTACCAATCCCCTTACATGGAGTCATCAGCGCAACCTGCGCCGGTTATCGCAGCATTTGTCACAGAGCTATGTAAGCATCACGGATTGACGGATTTACTGTTGTAGATTAACAGTGGGTGGGATTAACATGTAGGGCACCAAGCATACTAAATTTCAATTATGTTCTAAGAGGAAAAAATTCAGACAACATTATTAGAAAATTTATGAATTTTAAATAGTCGAAGAAAATTCAGTACTTGTTTCACGTTTATTGCTTGCGCGTTTTGCATTTAGCTCAAGGGCTTAAAGCTAGAGCGTTGTGATATTACGTGATACAGTGGTGCTATATACATGGAAACAAGAAATGTTCAATGATTATGTGATGAGAGTTGGGGGTGGCAATTGCAAGAATTTTAAATGATTTTTGATTTTGCCCCCTTTTTCTTTTTGCAAATTGCTGTAAATATATAGTATTTAACATGCTTTGGAAGGTTGCTATTACAGGAAATGTAGAAAAGTACTTTAGCGGTTCTCGGAAATCTCAAATAGTTGAGCCCCTTTTTTATACCGTTTAAAATCTAAACCGATGTCGACCAGACGGTATAGTGGTTAGGAGAGCCTACTACGATACCGAAGGCCCGAGTTCGAATCCCGGAGAAGACATGGATGTTTGTAAATGTAAAGTGTCGGTGTTGCATGGCGGCACTCTAAATATGCGGCTGGTCGAAAGTCCTCTCGTGTGGATTGGTGGAAGGGGAGAGAGGTTTGAGACACCGGATCCACGCCCCGGGGTGCTCTTCCTCAAAACTGGGGGTGGAAAATAGAAGTCCAACCTCTCTTCGGAGTAGGCTCTGGCAACCATTGTTCCGTGTAATACGGACACGACAATAACATCTAAACCGCTGTTTCCCATTTGGCTAGTACTTTAAACTTCGCTGGTAGTACAAATGCCTACAAGTATAGTTCGACCATCTCAAACGCAACCTTGACTGGCATTCTGCCAATACACACAGACTCGTTCAAAAAGGGGCTTTGTTACTAGCTGCAACATGAAAGCTCACGCGGAAGTCTTCTCTTCTCCGGAAAGAGAGACTTTATGTGCTCGAGGGAAAGAAAGTCCCCATCCTTCCACCCTATTTTGAGAATAATTTGGTCCAAATGGCGCATGCGTCTTTGCGTTCTTGGTCGCGGATTAGGCGATCGAACTATAAGAAAGTCAAATAACGCTGCCAATACAGGTGCTGAAACTTTTATATCCTTATACGAAAAGGATTCCACTTATCGAATTGCACACTATTAGAAGTAATTTTCTTAAGATGATGTAATATGTCGTGCACGTAAGAGTTACACGTAAGAGTTAGTCCTACCTCGTAATTTAATTCTTTTAAGCTATCGTAGATATCTAAGCTCATATTAGTGTATCATTTTAACTTTCAGCAGCAAATTCAACGTTAGTGCATCTTATTTATCGACCAAATATCTCTGTCTCGATCAATTTCTAAAGGTTTTCATTCTCCCATTCTCCAAAGTTAATGGCGAAGGTCGTTGGATCCAAGGATTTAATTCTTAAGTGGATGCGGTATTCCTCATAAAGGATTGGGAGCCTTTCCCTCCGCAATATAATTAAACGTAATCACGAGAGATCGACCTGCGAGTTAACTGGCTTCCAACGTTCTTCCTGCTAATGATTGAGAACGAAGGTGTCGGTGGGCGGGTGGGCCGAATTTGTAATTATTTTTTGTTTTAATTTGATCTTTTCAGCGTTCAACTACATTTCCGGCGTTAGTCGGCCGGAATTCAGAGTCGGTTAACTGAAAAGAATTTTGTTTCGTATTCTGAGACAGGTGTCCGTATGCTAGAATGCCATAACCAAACCATCGATCCACTGATGCGGAGATAACATGTATATAAGCATTTGCTTAAATATGATGCAATAATTATTTAGACAGCATTCGGAAATTAATGCAAGCATGTACCTCTATTTAAACGTAAATTATTTTTTACAAACTGCACTTGATTTCATTCTAACACCTGAAAATGCCATAAATTGCTATTCTTGCTGTTCAAATCCGTCGAAAATTCCGAATCGAATTTTTGATATTTTCACGGTATAATCATCTATTTTTTATATTTCATATTGTTACTCGCTAGCAAAGCTTAAATGCACAGTCGCAGTGTATTGAATGCACACAGAATCAATGAAAGCTTCATGAAATGTTTTTTTTTTTTTTTATTATTATTATTATTTAAAAAAAAACACTTCACTTTTCTGTAACATTTCAGTCTTAAGTACTTGTCCAACTCTTCTCAGTATGACAGAGCGTATTTAAGTATTTACCATCATTTCAAACTACTTACAACGTTGAACACAAGGCAATGCAAAGCGCATCAAAAAGCGAAATCTCGCACGGTGATCTCTCAGTAATGAGCAAAATTGAAACTGATGCTTTCTCCGGTCTTATCTGGTTTTTCCCTTTCGCCAAAGAAATTTCCTGTAGCTTCGATTTCTCGAAATTTCTGGAAGGCATACATAATTACAGTTAACATAGTGCCGGATACAGTGAAATGTATGTATGAGTCGGTCTAAATGGCAGTCAAGCTTGGCGACTTTTAGCTCTTTCTCGCCAAATTAGCGAGAAAAATGAGTCGCTAAACCATCACTAGCTTGGCGCTTTACCTCAATGTTAAATGAACGCCTATTTTTCCCGCCATGCTTCACCCTCTGACTACTTATTCAAGAAGTAGTACAATTTACATATAATTTCACTAAAATTATATGCTACAAAATTAGTAAAAATATTCATATTTTGACATATAATTGATAGAAAATATAAACAGCTTGAAATCATACTATTTCGCTGCTTTTTTTTTTTTTTTCGCCTTATTTATTTATTTGTTTATTTTTAAATGAAAGAACAGTTTCTGTTGTCATTTAATAGGAGCTAGCTTTTATTTTTTAAACGAAATTTTTAAAAGGAAAGAAAGCTTAAAGCTATAAAATAAGTAATATAGCAATAATACTATAAATAAATGCTGCTTGATATTTTGTTTTTTATATAGACAGTACTGTAAAGATTGGGGGAAAAAATTCAATTGCCAAAATGTGTAAGGTCGTCATGAATGTTAAAAAATCATAAAATTATTACCAAGAAGTATATTTCGTTTTATGGTAGCTTTATTTGTTAGACTATATTAGACGCTCATTACAACGATCTTTATTATATTGACCATTCCATCACAACGATAGGCATAAAAAGTCCTTATCTGATGAAAATATATTGAGTTCATTTTCATTTTAACGAACACGGCTTATAATACACCCCCTTTTTTTGCGTGTGTGTAAAATGCCAAGGGTCGTTGTAACAAGCATCATCTGTAGTAAGCAGTGTGTTATTATAATTTCCAAAAACCTCTTGTTTTATTAAACTTTTTTTCGTAAAGATCGCAATTTGCGAAGTAAAAGAAAAAAAAAAACTCGTTCATATGCTAAAAATGCTTTATTGAAAGGTTTTTCTATCCATATACTAAAAAGTGCTCAATGATTGCTATTTTCTATTCCTATACTAAAAGATGCTCAAGAAAGGCTAGAAAAATTTTCAGATTTAGGGCAACGAATTCATCGCAGAAGACTCTTTAACATAATGCACATAACTTACCTCAATTCTGTGAATTTCTTGAGATGTAGAATTCAGTATTATGCAGACTGAAGTGCACATTCATACTCGTGTATTGATTGTTCTTATCGACTAATTTATTTATGCAACCAACACATCCCTGTCTAAACTGTGTCAGCTATATTAACTGAAAACTGCATGAAATCTCTCGGTCGCGTGAGTAAAGTCTGTTTCGCCTCGTAGCATATATCGATAGCTTGATAGTCATATGACAAGAGATAAGTCAATAGCTTGAAATCTAAACTTCCAACTTCTTAGGAAATGAAATTTTTGCATTATGTGTTTCTAAGAATACTAATGAAATTTCTTTAAATTATTTTAAGACTTGTTATCTTGTCCATGAATTTCGTGAGAGTAGTTGCTAGAGCCGCAAGGGGATAGGACTTCTATTTCCACCCGAGTTTTGAAGAAGAGCGCCCAGGGGGGTTAGAGAGTCATCCACCCCTTTCCCTTACCAACAATCCACACGAGAGGACTTCCGGCTCGCCATATAGTTCGAGTGCCCCCATGCCGCAAAGACAGTATACATTTACAAACATCCATGCCTTCTCCATCATTCGGCCCGGCCCCTTCGGTACCGCAGTAGGCTTCCCTTGGAATTCGTTCTCGCAGCCCTATCGTCAGCAGCATTAGAGACATTCAAACCCACATACCTGCTTCGCAAAGACCCTCACTCATCTGGGTGCCTGCTTATACGGGAATAGAAGGAAATGAGAGAGCAGATGTTGTCGCAAAGGAAGCAGCGAATTCATCCACTATGCGAGAAGTCCCGACCCTTAGGCCAGTCTCGGACCTAAATAGTCGGGCATTCCATCAGCTCCTAAGATTATGGCAAGAACCATGGCAAGAACGTTGGGATCAAGCCTCCACAGGGAGACGTGTATACAATCTCATTCCCAAGGTCAAGACAACAATCCAAACTAATAGCAGTTACATGACGTATTTCCTCACTGGTCACGGGCCCTTCCCTTCATACTTCAGCCGCTTTGGCTTGAGAGGGAATGGTAACTGTCATGGAGGTATGGTAACTGTGAATGTGGGGAGGAGGATCATCCAGACCATTTTGTGTTCTCCTGCCCACACACAGCACTTAACACCCTCAAGGAACCAGGAGCCAGATTCTGGCCAAATTGGTTCCAGAATCTACTAAGTAACAGAGTTGCCCAGCGGAAACTGAAAACAATAATTGACTACTGTACTAGCAATTACTCTTCTGACGCTGGAAGATAATAGCCATAAAGTACAAACTTGAGTTGTGTCTAACACACATTAGGTTCTAACAATGCCATTTCTAAGCACAGTTCTCTTAGAAATAGACATCGCACCTTCAGTATGACATTAACTCTTCTTGAACTGGCACGTTTATTAACCTGAAGATAAATTACTTGCTCTGCAGAGCATAGCAGTATGCACGTTAGAGCTGTATAAGCTAGTTCAATATATCAGCAACAGAGTATGTGATATGTATGTTCAATATGTAATTTTGTATTTATTCTGTGCCAGGTTTTCATACAAAAAATTTGTACTGTATCTGAATGCTGTACTATATCTGTACATGTTTATATCTTTTGTTAATGGTACCTAATTTATACTAAGGATCACGCGTACCTCAATGGCATGCTTCATGTAAACTTTAACTATCATGATAACGTATATATATATATATATTTTTATAGACCTATATATGAATATAAGTGAGAGTATGTATACTTACCTGGGTCGGAAGCCAACTCAGCGGTTTACTCCCCTAACCATTATACCGCCTGGGCGTCATTTCAAGACTTGAAAATTAGAATGCATACTTAAGGGCCAGCACGCAATCCCTGATGACAAGCAGAAAATGGATGCGTGTTAAGCCACCCCTGGTATTTTGGTGTCGATAAAAAATTTTAATGGCTTCTGGAACAGCCAATTTGTATTTAATTTTTATTATAATATTAGCTGCTCTCAAGAGCATGGAAAATCAGAATATTATTTCGAATGCATCCAGGAAGGAAAATTAATGATGAATGAATTAATTAATAATATCGCTGTTTTTTATATACAAGATGTTAACTGTTTTCGTAGCTTGGATTAAGAGTTTCCACTGGAGCGATTGCACACTGTTTAAAAAGAATCCACAGAATTTCCGTCCATTCTGCGGCATATTCCGAACTTTAATCTGCTTCCCTCCCTACAAAAACCAAACAATCATATTCCGAACAACCCTAGAATTTTCACGACTGTATTAAATACATAATCATTTGCATAAAATCGCCTGTCGGCGGTGCTACCATTTGCAGGGACGGGATAATATAAAAGTATCGGATCTCTTAAATAACAGAAGGAACTTTTTGTATGCAGGAACTTCATATCCGAGTTGACTGCGCTATGAAAATATTATGTATTGCATATAGAACAGAAGAAGACTCATGTGTTTAAAAATGAAAAATCACTGAAATCAAAATAATAATAATAATATTTGAGTGTACTTAACGTATATTATTTTTGATTTGAAACTGCGTGACGGTCTCGTTCCATTATGAATGTGAATGTAATGTAGTATTTGTTTCAGATTTAAACTGTTTCGTATTTCAGCTGTCGTACCTAAACTGCAAACGGTATTTAAATTACTAATAAATTGTCAAATCTGGAGTGTTGAGATGGAATTTTAGGCGGTTGTTTGCAGCAGAAGTGTGTGGTAAGAAACGCTGTGTATAATTTTCATGTAATATTCAAATATTCCGTTCGCTTCGTGATTTATCTTAACTTGCCAATGAGCACTTTTTAAGAGGTATCTTTAGTGTTGATGCTTTCCGTACCACAATTTTTAATTAAAAAATGAATTTTAATTATTACCCGTAGTTTTTTGTTGTTGTCTGTGTAGTTAAAAGGCATTAATATATTACGGTTATTTGAAACGTAATTATTTTTACAATTTTTCCTTCTTGCTGTTAAGTGTTTTTGCTTTTTTTGTTAACTTAAAAATTTAAATATTGGTTTTATCCCAATATTCCTGAATTTTTTTCATCAGATATTATATTTATGGGATTAAACTCGTAATTAATTTTAAACTTTTGATGTAAAAAATTTTGTCCATTTTATTCTTAAGAAAATGTAAACTTGTTATATTTTCATATTGCAAGATTGTTTAAGATTGCTTTTATTTTGATTTTAAATGTTAAATACCGATTTTTTACTTTGCCTTAAAAATACTTAGAAAGTTTTAGGATCGTAGTATACGTTATTCTGTTAGTTTTGCAATTTCCTTCTGGTTGGTATAAGTAATGGTATAAGGTATTTCTCCCGCCTTCTTAGGGTGCCTTCGTGGTGTAATGGTCAGCACAGTGGGCCGGTATTCCAGAGGTCCGTGGTTCGATTCCCGGCCAAGGCTAATTTTTCATCTCTCTTGCTCCAAAAACACCTGATGTCTGTACAATGGAATCCCAATTCAACCACATTGCTGGGGAGGGGATAACAAAACATCATCTGTGTTATTTTGGCCTTCGTTTTGAAAATAACGTTTAATAAATAAATGCCATTACAATAAAAGCTTGGTCTTACTTATAATGTATTAAATATAACTTATTAAGTAAATTATAAATTAATGCTAAGTTAATTTATATAGCGCATTAGAAATTAAGCACTTGTTAAAAATTCTTATTTATAATTTTAGTATTTTAAAAGTAGAGAAGTAAATAAGTGCCTAGAATTTGCTGTTAAATGTTAAAGAAGCCCGTACTTTATTACTTTAAAGTAAATCTCATAGTAAATGGATTTTGCTTTTGCTAATACCACTCTTTCCTACATAATTTTATGTTCACTTAAGTTGATTAGTTGCATGAGAATGCTCATATAAGAAAAGCTTATTCCTTTAGTAAAGAGGTTTATAGACCTCGTTGTGGGTCCTCACTCATTTGTTTTATTTAGGTGTGTAATGATCCTGTGTTCTCAGGGCTTAATTTCTAAAATTAGAAATGCCGGAGCCCTATGTAAGGTCGTCAGGAAAGAGGAACAAAAGTAAATAAATAAATAAAATGGCCATTAAAATCATTAATAATTTAAAAATTAAATAGTTAAGTATTTCCAGATTAATTAATAATTATTTAAGTAGTATTTGTATTGTTATGTAATTAATAATTTTTGTTCAATTAATTCATTATTCTTTAAAATTATTAAAGTAATTAAATGATTAAAATTAAATGTACAGAGATAAATTAAAATTTAATAAGCGACTTTTAATATAATTTTACTGCTTACTTAAATAAAATGCTTTACTTAAATAAAATTTTCGATATCAGATTTCTGCTGAAATAGTTGTTCAGTTACATAGAAATGCCGGACCTTTCTTATTTAGGGCTCCGGTGCGCTTCGTCTAGAATTATGATTTATCCCAAAAACTAAGAAGCCTCCGGCGCAATTTAAGCCCTGTGTGTTCTGAAACGTTAACCTAGGTGCTCTAAAAGTAACGGTTCGCTTCTGTCGTCTGCCCCGTCCTTTCGGCGTCTTGTTCTTTTTTGTAGAAAATGACCCCTTCATTGTTCTAAGAAATGCTAATGACCTGTCGATAACAGGCGCTGAATTTGGAATCGTATTTGGATACGGCGATCTTCGTTTTCGTTGCGCAGGTAGGCCGTTTAGCAAAAGGGTGGTGTTTCTTAGGGATGCTTCTCAGTAACTATTGTGTTAATTGTGACCTTTTAAAGAAAGTGCTGCTACTCCCTGCATAAAAACAGCTGAGGAGGAGCCTCTTTTCCTACCTCAGCTGAGAAAGCGAGTGTGTGCCCCGCGCTCCAAACAGGTTTGTCCGCTCGGTTGCCGTCTACCTGTACATCAAGGTTCTCCGAGCAAGGAATGTGTGATGCAAGCAGACAGCGTGCACTGGACCACCCGTTTCTCTCTGCATACTACGAACGACTCGAATTCGAGACTGAATTTTACGTGTATCCCGGAATTGGGGTGAACTCCACTGTCTCGTCGGGATGGTGAGCTGAGGAGTTACGTCCGGCCGTTTAAGGACCCCGGATTCGGAAAGAAAAGTCACAGGTGGGGATCTATTATTCTGTGTCTCGCTCCATTTGCTTGGGAAACTATTATGGGTAATCAGCACTCCGAACTGCGAGAGAAACCTGCCAGAAAGCGAATGGGTGAGTGATCTGGTGCCGCCAGGTACCAAATCTTTCTCGGTGGCTGTTTTGTTGTGCCTAATTCTCATGCCTTCCGCTCTCAACGCTTCACATTTTTTCCCTTCCTTTCCCCTTTGATATCGGAATCTTTTTCGAGTGTGTGAGACTGCGCTTTATATCGTAAACAAGCCGCGGGAGTTAAGCTTGTGCATGCGTAATGAGTCCGAGCCTTGAGCGTAGGTCGAATGCTATGCCTGCTAACGAAGGTCGGCCGACTACCCATCGCGAATGGAAATGTTGCTGGAAGTTAAAAAAAATAATTAAAAAAATGGTATTTTCGTGTCATTTCTCATTGGGACATTCTTCACCAATTAAAACCTGGCTTCTTAGCAGTTGCCCAAATTTTCACCCATCCTGGCAACAGCTTCCAGCAAAATTTATTGTGTAATTAGCAGATGAGGAACGAAGAGTTCAACTTGCCTGGAGTAGGTAATTTTTTGTCATTTATTTTGATGTTATTTCTAGGTAGTTGTTTTGAATTATTATATGGCTGCATATTTGAGCAAGTGAAGTTTGAG
The DNA here is from genome assembly GCF_044657685.1 of Stegodyphus dumicola. Lineage (NCBI taxonomy): Eukaryota > Metazoa > Arthropoda > Arachnida > Araneae > Eresidae > Stegodyphus > Stegodyphus dumicola. The sequence goes on along the minus strand of NC_140770.1, from coordinate 266,000,156 downwards.
TAATCTGGCATAAATATAGGGTAGTTAGTTACTCAGAGCTCCACCCTAATATGTGAAAATGTGTTTCCATTAAAAAGTGATTTTTATGACTTGCAGGTGTCAATTTAATATTATTTGTCATGTAATCGTTCACAGATTGGATACAGGAACTAAAATGTAAAAGCATATTGGTACAGTTTTCATTTATTTTGCTGAAGTATTTGTGTAATTATTAAGTTTTCTCATCATTTAAAATCTACACCCCTTTTTTTTAATATTTTGTTGCAAAAATGTTTGTCATGGTGTTAAGAAAATTCATTTTGATTTAAGACCTAAATACTTCAAAATGCATTTTTCAATTGTAATTGAATTTATTACCATTCAAATAAAATTTCATAAATTATTATTTGCTATATTTTTATTTCTGTAATTCTGAATCAGGTAGTTTATCTATAATGAAATTGGCATCAAATGGCATTTTTTATTCATACTCAGCTTATCTCTGTTTACTTTTCTCTTTCCAGTAATGGATCGTCTCAGAAGAAGCTTACGTGATAGTTTTCGTAAAAAAAAGGACCACATTCCAGAATGTAGTAAACCCCACCAGTGGCAAGCAGATGAGGCTGCAGTCCGTGCTGGTACATGCAGCTTTCCTGTTAAGGTATGTGGTTTTTAATGTAATGTATAACCATCTTTATAATCACTGATGAACTTTAAACTTTTATGCGTTGAAAGGGGTTAAAAATTGTTTTCCTAAACTTTATCTGATAAAAAGAATATCTGTGTAGGTGGTGTGTTTGAGAACATGGCTGAATTTTTATCTAGTCTAAGCTTTTATCCTGGTATCTTTTTACTAAGTATTTGTATTTGATAAGCTGTGTTAAGTTTATTTTAAATTACTCTTTTTTAATTGAAAACTGTCATGTTAGGATAATAGTTTCTGCATGAATATTATTACTTCAGAATACTTTTATAACAAGACGGTATTGTGACTAACGTGAACATATGTATAATAAAATTATTTATTTTATTATTTTAACAATACACTTTTTTTAATCCGGAATTTCTTGTTAAAATATTTTAAATAATTTTTGGAAAATTTATTCAACTACTTTTTTTGCTTTATGTTTTATGAGGTTATTTATGAAAGCATATCAGATGTATTAAATTACATAATTAACATGTATGAATCTCGTGGATTATTGAAACCTTTCATGTGTATAATATTTACATGTGATTCTTTTCTACACATAAATCCTGCATTTAAAAGATTAGTTGGTATAGTTACACAAGAGGAACAAGGAAAAGAAAACTTTTTACCTGTATCTCCATATCATGTTTTATGGAATTATATGAATCATTTTTTTTGCAATTTTCTCTTAAATAAAGCTGATTTGCTAACATACCAAAATCTTAAATATATCAGTTTCCCAAATTTGGGTCCGGCATGCTTGTGTGTTAATAAATCTAACCTATAAATTTGGTACTGATATTATAATTAGGCCATATTACTACTATGATATTTCTCCCCTCCCCCCCCCAGTTTTTTTTTTTTTTTTTTTTTTTTTTTTTTTTTTTAAGCTTATGATTTAAAAACTTCTGGTTTGTGGTAACAGTAGATAGTGTATGCACAAATAGGAAAGTATTTTCTGTAAGTAAAAGGAATGTTCCTGGAATTAATATCTCTTTGAAATATATAGTATAGTAATATTAATATCTACGTTCATTATTTAAGCCATCTTATTCAGAAATAGTATACACTGCATATTTCTCTGCTTCTGGTTTTTACAAGGGTAAGAATTACTAGGAAAAGGTAGGGGAAATACATGACTAGTTATGGTATTAAATGTGTTTTTATGAGTGTTATCTGCATTTAAAAAAATGATAAATTGAGAACTTCAAATGCATTTTTCATAGCTTTAAACTATTGAAATTCTCACTAACCCAGCTGGATGCTGTCAGCTTATGGTGGTTTTGAATTTTTGGTGATATAAAATCTTTTGAAATGCCTCTAAATATGTAAATTTGCTACCAATTTAATCAAAAACAAAAACAAAAAAAAAAAAAAAAAAAAAAAAGAATTAGAATTGAATTCAAAACAACATTTTAAAACTTAACAATATTTACAGTGATATATTACACAAGTGTTTAGAATGACACACTCATGAAATAGTATTTCAGCTTTACAAATTTATCAGATTTTTTTTTAAATCTAAAAACAAAAATTAAACATTATAGAAAATTAAAATTTTTTCTATTGTATGATTTCTTTTTCTGCTTAAAAACTGAAATAGAAATTTGCATTGACTCTGTAGAGAATGAAGGGTTTTAAAAACTGAATAATAATAAACTTCTAGCTGTTTTCGAGCCCACCAGCAGCTGACCGGTAAAGTCACTGAACACTGGTAGTTCAGTCTGAGGTTCAAATCCCTTGAACGAGCTGGTTGCACGGTTGTTTTTGTGGTCTTTCCCATGTGTAAAATGTATACTAACCAGTCGCCTTAGAAAGTCCTCCACGAAGGCATCCTTCCTCTTAGGCAGATAGCCCTCGAGGCTTTGCCGCAATCACATAAAACCAATCTAGCTGTTTTAATTTAGGAATATTTAAATATTTAAAATATGGCAAAACTTGGGACATGACGGTTGGCAATATATGGGTTACTGCTACAACTTTCTGTGGTTAGCACATGAAGTGAAGTGTGGTAGCTAAATATGGTGTAACTAACTTGTATTTTTTTTTAAATCTTTATTAATTTTATCCCTTGAAAAATGAGAGGTGAAAATTATTCATGTATATTATTCCTAATGGGGAAGGCTTAGATTAAGCCTCATTAAAAGCGCATGTTAATAAATCTAATGTTATTGCATTATATTTTTCTAAGAAGTCATTTCAATAGTATCCACCTAGATGCATCTTTTTTCAATTTACATCTCTGTGCATACTTTTTATATTATAAATTAGATGTTTCTAAAGCATATGCTGAGAAAGAGTGAAATGCAAAAGGGGAGAAATATACAGCTAGATATGGTATATATGATCCTTCAAAATATGAAGACCCCCAATTTCAAATCCTGCTACCATTAGCCAAATCTCTACAGAGTCAGTGTGCATTCTGAATGTGTATGGACTCTCTATTTATTGAAAGCAAATTTTCATTATATCAGGCTAAATTAATTATAATAAATATATTATGCTAAATTTCAACCGAATTATAAATTCAAGAAGGGAAGAGACGGAAAAATTAAAATAATTAAAAAAATTTCGAGCCTTCCAGTGTAATAAAATGTAATAATTTATTTAATTAATAACAGTTTAACTGCTACACAGCTGAAAGATACTCATTGATATCATTAAAGGTATATTAGAAACTTTATAATTTATGTAATATATGTAAATAACATGCTGTGTATAATTAATATAATTTGTTTTAGTATCTTGGATGTGTAGAAGTGTTTGAGTCTAGAGGGATGCAAGTATGTGAAGAAGCATTAAAGGTTTTAAGGGTAAGAATTATGTTTATATTTCTCCAAAAAATATGAAAATAAAATTATAAGGTATAAACTCTTAACATGAATTTTAAATAATTACCTAGAATATTTATACCTAGCTGCTAGTTGGCTAGCTGTTCCCTTTGCCCTGGCAGAAGGTGGGATATTTTCTAAGCAAGTGGATGGTGTAGCAAAGGAAATGTGATAAGCAGTTCATGGAAGTAAAATGACTAAATTTATAATAATTTATTAGTGTTTAAATTTATTGGTTAGTCCTGTAGCTCTTCTTTGCTTTTATGGTGTAAATGGTTAACACTTCAGATTTGTAAATTAGAGATTCCTTGTTTCAAATCCAGACAGGGGCACAGTTCATTTTTCATATGTCCTGGTTTGAACTGTTCAATGGTCTCTGCAATATAAATGGCAGTAGAATAGAATGGTATTACCAAAGAGCTGAATATTTAGAACAATATAACTTTCCATTCAGTTCATATAGTACATCCTGTTAGTGCAGTGGAAATGTAAATGTAGAATTCTTGTTAACAGTTTTATCCAGTGAAAAGAGCATGGAAATTTTTTGAGAATTGAATTATTTTTTTAAAAAATTTTTATTTTCCTAGAAAAAATCATGTTTGATAAGTATTAGAAGTAATACAGTTATATTAAAAGTAACACTTGCTCTTTTCTGCATTGAGTATGTCAATAAAGAAATAATTCATGCTGAATATTAAATACCACATGTACTGTAATTCTAATAAAGGTCTTGACTTTTCATGGTGTTTTAAACAATTCTGAGATATGTGCATCTTTTCAGAAGTTTTAGTGGGCTTTAATTATATGGGCTAACAAGATATTGCCAATCCTTTGAAAAGCTTAATTTTCTTCAAATTGTTGCAATACATTGCATGTAACAAACTTAGACCCTTAAAAGCTATATGTATATATATAATATATATATATCTTAATAATTTTCCCTCTACTCTGTTCTTAACAATATTTCTGTCTGAAATAATTTATAATATGTTTAATTGATAAAATTTACAAGCATGTATGCCATTTGCATAAGTTGTTTCTTTAACTTCATAGATTTTTTTATTCTGCTTTATGCAGTTTTGTATACTGTATAAGTTATTAAATAATTGCTTGTCTGGCTGTATGTTTGATTTTTTTTAAATTTAAATATTTCATAATATAATCTGTATTTGAATTTCTTTTTTCCCTTTTTAATATGTGTTCTCAACTCATTCTCATAGCTGTAATGTTTCATCCCAAAATTTCAAGCATTTAATCCTACATACTGCATCTTTGAAGATGTTAAAAATTGTCTTACTTATTATTATTAGCATGTTGGCAGCCAATTCTATTTTGAAAATATGTGGTCTGGATGTCAACATGTAAAATTAAATTTGTAACATTATAGAAATAACTATTTTATAAACTTTAAACTGCTGTAAAACTTTAAAGAACCAAAACAAACTGAATTTTGTTATATAAAGAGCATATCTCCAATAGCAGGCAGAAAAGCAGGTTGCTGTGCTTGCATTACCCAAAAGAGATGTTGAGAAGCACAATACTTTTCACCAGCATGTAAAGATAAAGTAGTCTCTCTTATGCACTGAACAATGTTTTACAGCTCATCATAATTAAAAATTTCTGTTACAGTAGTGTTTAGTGTCTTTTTTAATATTTTGGAAATCTTGTGTACAAACTAAATAAATTGTGGTATCTTCTAACAAACCTTTAATAAATGCCCAGCTCACAAAATTCCTATCACTTTATTAACTCATTGTGGGCACTATAAAGAAAGCTATTTTGCAAAAGAGAAATAACTGATGGTGACATCTACCAGACGGTCTGCCAATCACCAGTTATCTCGTAGCTGGCAATCAGTACTTTACATGTGTTGCATCTGCAATGTTGTTTTAATTTATGTTATATATATATATATATATGCACATGAGAATAAAACTGATTCCTTAAAATTTATTTTGCAGAATTCTCGACGTAGAATCATAAAAGGCACTCTGTATGTCACAGGCGATGGATTACGTGTTGTGGATGATGAAACAAAGGTTTGTGCTTTCTTAACTTTATGCTTTTTTTATTTGAATGATTATGTGTTTGTCCCGTATACATTCCTAAACCATTAATCCAATTGCAGCGAAACTTTGGTGAGTTGTTGTTTGCACACTCACCAAGGTTTCTGAATTAGTACAACCATTTTACAAAAGGTAGTGCCCAAGTTCTTAGGTAGTTTAATGGTAGTTCATGTGTTTTCTGCATATGAATGCACATGTTGGCAGAATTGAGTCAAATAAAAACAGTGACATTTCGATTCCTGGTTCACACACAGTTAATAATGATAACGCATGCGTTTCTTTTGCTTCTTCCAAGTGAATTTGTAATAGTCATCACAAAATATTACTTTCACTATCAAATGGATTATGCCACCAAAACAAAAAGCCATTAATCTGTCTTCACCTCAAGCATGAAAGAAAAAGCTTCACAAGCTTCAGATACAAATGATATAGCAACTCTTTTAAATGACGGGCAAGCATCACATCAGCATTGCTATTCAATATGCAGATCAGTGAGACACCAACATGCATTATTAACTAAAATTCTGGAATGCATAAAATACTCCAGTCATGTCATCTCATTATATGGGGTGAATGTACTGTCGCCCACAAGAAAGAATTGGAAGCACTTCATCGTACACTGAACGATTTAAGAGGAAATTAATAGTGTTTTGTTAGTGTAGTCATTTTATTGTCTGGTGATTTTTGGTAAACATTAGGAATTTTATCACATTTCACACCCACTGATGAACTTAATGCATGTCTCAAATCAGCAGCTTTATAGCAGCACATAACGAAATTAAAAATGAGTATGTATGTACAACATGCATCCACTGAATATTTTGCAAAACAGTTGTTGGATACAGAGAATGGAAAAATGCCAGTTGATGAATCCACACAAGGTATTACATTGCCAACGAATTTCAGTAAAATCACAGCAGCCACAGATGAATTGATTTACAAAATTTCCCAAATATTCCACAGAATTACAAAATTCATCTGTGGCTCAATGCACTATGTTAGAAGTCAAAATCAACAATGTCAGTACTATCAGTTTCAGTACTCAGAATGAAATACCAGACGAAGGGAGAACATATAAGTCCATCGATACTGTAATGAATTAAGAAGAATTTGGCAGTTATCCAACTGAATTCTTAAATTCACTTGATTTGTGAGGCATGCCACCACTTGAATTTTGAAACTGCAGCTGAGCCAATTGTTATGCCTTGCCAAACTTTTAAAGATGATATTTTGAATAAATTACAAGGAATTTTCCTAATTAAAAGTGTCACATATCAGTTGAAAATCTATCATAACCTGGCTGTCTATTGATGAGCTGAAAAGAAGAAAACATTTATCAAGTGCAACAGGCTGTTAATGAAAATTGTGGAAATACCATTGATTGTATTTATGCTTAACAAATTTGTCATGAATATCACTCTGAGAATTTATCAGAAGATGTGAAAATGAGACAGTTATCTGCCAAATTTTAACCTTTCATGCACACTGACAAAAGCAGAAAAACGATTCCATTGATTTGAAGCAGGAATTGCATGATTTAAGCTTCTTTAAGTGATTGTGAATAGGAATGTGGCTTGGTGCTGTGGGTTTGACCGAAATGCAAAACAAGCAGCTAGCTAGTGGAAACATTTAAATTCCCCAAGACTCAAGAAAGCATGTTGTAATCAGTCAGAAAATATTCAGATAAGGGAATTTATTTCTTTGATTTGAATGAGATTGTACGAAATAATTTGCTCCTTCAGGACAAACACTAAATTAACATTTTTATGGTAATATTTTGCAAAGACTTCATGAAAGTGTGCAATTTAATGGGTAGTATTGGGAGGTTTTCCCCACATTAACACGCAGCTGTATTCTATCCAGTTCTCAAGAACAACATGAGGCTTCTATCTTAACCTACCCTTTTCACTGCATTTTGTTCTATACAGCTTTTTCCTAGACTCAATGGTAAAGAAAAACTGTTAAAGGAAAGCAGTTCAGTAATGTGTTTGAAGTCCAAGAAGTCCAAATGCTGCATGTGTTGCATGCCTCTTCAGTGTTTCCAGAATCTGAAAAATGACCTTCAGGAGAGTGGCATGGAGTTCCATAAAATTTGATCGATGATTTGGTTAACTCTGAAATTAAGATCAAATGTTTGCATTGTTGTTATATTAAATGACCATACACCGTATTAGAAAGATTTATTGCAAAACATTGATCATTTTAAAATAGTCGTCATAAATTTTCTTTTAAGTTGCTTCAAGTCATAAGTTTGCTTTCAGATTAAGCAGCTGGCAAACATGACAATTATGTTAAATAATGCTTTTGCACAAATTGTTTTTAATCATTTTGAATAAGTTTTATTTCTGTCAGTACTGTTCGGATTTGTTAAGTGGTGTATAAACACTATGTTATTTATCTATTTATTACACCTCCTCGAATGAATTTATTTTAGTAGCAGTGGAAGAACATAGTTCTAGTTTTCCTATTTCATGTAAAATATGTGAATAACCTATATTTTATTTTAATTAATTTTTTTAGGATTGCAAATAAAAACCTTCATTTTACTGGAAATTTGGTGAAGTGATTCTTCTTAATATGCTTACAGTATAATAATAAATAACTAAAATACTGGGCTCTATAGAAAATTAAACAAAGATATGTATATACTTTGTGTTCTGTAGCAGTAAAAATGCTGAAATTATTTTGGATTTTAGAAAAATAAGTATTTGAGCTTGCACACAATTAGCAAAAATGATGTTCAATAATTTATATACATAAAATACTGATAGCTTTTGAATATATATGTGTGTTTCAGTTTGTAAATAATATCACTTGAAAATTTAATTTCTAGCTATTGTTGTCTGGATAACTTTCTTGCTGTTGCTGTCTGTTAGCATAGAATTATTGTTAGTACCTTCTGAGACAACTCTTTCACCTTTTTAACCAAAAATTAGTTTTCTTATTAAAGAAATAAGAAATTAAGACAATGTCTTAATTTTTATCTAGTATTTTTGTTTGAAATCAGAAGGGCAGTCTTTCTTAAAATGTGCAAGTGATGTGTAAATATTTATTAAAGAAAACATTAGTGTCAAAATTGTTAATAAAAATCTATAAATATCTTTTCAGGGCCTTTTAGTAGATCAGACAATAGAAAAGGTCTCTTTCTGTGCTCCTGATCGAAATCACGAGAGGGGCTTCTCCTATATTTGTCGTGATGGTACCACTCGTAGATGGATGTGCCATGGTTTTCTGTCTCTAAAAGACTCGGTAATAGGCATTTTTTAAAAATTGTTGCATTATGTAAAACAAATTTTTTATATTGTAATTGCCAATATTTTTCTTTAATTTAGCATGTTTAAAATGTTCAGACGAAAGTAAATATAATTAACACATTGTAGGTAATTGGAAATTTAGAAAATATGTATGTAAATTGTAACTTTTTAAAATACAAATTGTACTTAATTTACTTCTATTTATTTCTCAAGTTCAGTATAGATAAATATAATGACAAACATTTTAGACTAATTGCTTATAAAACAAAATATGCTGTTGTTGCATTGTAAAATTAGTGTATCAATTTGGCCTTAAGAATAGATATTTTTTCTTTATGGAAAAACCTTCATTGAGATCTGAATAAATCAGCTCATTTGAAATGTTTAAAGTATACCCCTTCCCTTTATAAGATTAATTTATGTGCTGTATTTGACATGCATGCTGTGTTTCATAAGTAGTAAAATAGGATGTATGAAATTTTCTATTTAAAACAGGTATATATGTTTACTGACTTTCATCAAATGTGCTGATGTAATGCAGTGCAGTTATAACTATGATAAATTTAGTTTCTCTTTTAAATCTCATATATTGCCCAACAATGAAAAAATTGCTTAGATCATTCTGTTAGAAATATGGCATTATTTGCTGTAAACAGAACTGCTAATACTTCTTTTTTAAACATGTAAAAATGCCAATTTGGGGGGATAGACATTTAAATTAATTATTTTGCTTACTAGTATTGCACAGAATATCTAAATTTATAAATTACCTCCCTCCATATGCCTGGGTTCTAGATAGGCTGAGATTTAAGTGAATAATGTCTGGTTGTACTTTGTATATTAACCCTCTCACTGCATACTTTTTTTTAATCAAAATAGGTTCAAAAATTGCATATTTTTATTACATATTTCAAATCTACATATATTTTTGAGTTAAATTATACAAAAATTTTTTGTAAAAGAGTTTCTATATTAGAATTAGATCATAGAAAAAGGTTGTCAGAATACTGAAATTGAAGAATAATGAAATAAAAGGAAAATTTTAAAAATTGATATTGGTTGAATTATGATTTATTTTATAAAATACAAAGGTCAAACATATATACTAATGAAAATATTTGCATAATGTAATATTTTGCACCACTGTCGAACATTTTCAATAGAAACTGAATTTTCAGATTCATCACTATCTGCAGAGTAATCCGAGAAAGTCTCATCAGTTTCGCTATAACTATCTTCAATATACTTGAAATCAGAATCAGAACTACTATCTGTGTCGGAAATATCGTCAGGAATAGAGGTTGTATCACTCGCAAAACGCTTCCTGCCAGATATCTTTCAGCTCTGAAAAGCGCGCGCAAAATGCTACATTACACATTCTTGTGTATTTGGCAGAAATGTGGACAACTAATGTCATCTGTTTGCGCACATCTAAATAAACAGTTAAACATCACAGAAAAGCCGAAAGGAAACCTTGAAAGGGGAAAGAGCAGGTTGCAAAGTTAAATAGATGGCAAAAATTCATTCATGCGGAAATCGCGGGTGTCGCAAATTTTGTTACTTTTACGTTGCTTGTGGAAATCGTGGGATGCACTGCGAGAGGGTTAAGATGAAAAACAACTAACAGGCTAAATAAAACAGAAATTATAAGATCATCTTCACTGAGTAAAGAACATACTTACCAAACTAAATTAAAAAGACACTATGGTAATACCAATGGAATTGAATCAAATTTTATTATGGATGTTCTGAAAATTTTTAGAATATTCTAATATCTTTTAGATATGTTAATATCGCAGTATAGTTAATATCAAATAAAAACTATGGAAAATGTACCTATCTGCATTCTCTTGGCTTCTGTTTCCTTTAAGAAAATTTAAATAGTTCTTAATAATTTAAAGACTTTTAATTAATTAAGCAGCCAAGATGACAGATTTTTGTGCATGAGAATTGATTCTTGATTCAAGATGCATAGAAGTATATATCTTGGGTCAATCCATAAATTCGTGTGCATTTTTTGGTAAATTTTTATATAATAAAAAAAACTCAATTTAATCAATTATATATTTTCCTCCATTATCTACAATGTCTCGCCATGTTACAGGCAGCTTTTTTATGCCATTGTTGTAGAAAGACTCTGGTTTTGATGCAAAAAAACTTGAAAGTTCATTGCGTACATCCTGTTTAGCATTTAATTTTTTTCCCCAGTAAAAAAAATTTGTAAGGCACGAAATAAGTCAAAAAATCACTTGGGGCAATATCTGGGGAGTAAGCAGGATGTGGCAAAAGCTCCTAATTAAATTCACTAATTTTTTTGCAGCATTGTTCGAGCCGTATGCGGTCTAGCGTTATCATAATGAAACAACATTTTCTTGATACGTTTTTCACTATAAAATTCTGAATTAATTGCTTGATTTGGTTCTAACAGCTCAAAATGTCCTGAACGGGGTTCATCATCAATGCTGCTTTTTCCAACTTAAAATTTTTTAAACCATTTCTGGGCAGTTCTTATGCTAATAGTGTGTTCACCATGTACACTATTATTATCGCTGCAAACCTGACAGATTCACCACACGAAAATAAAAAATGCAGCACAGCACGTTTGTACTGATTATCTATATTCATCTTCTATGGGTACTAAAATGCATTCGATATTTACGAAAGTTGGTGATGAACTGAATAATATGTTAGTCAAACGATGATAAGTTTCAACAGATTCAAAATTGTATTGTTTTAGTAAATGAGGCATAGTGAATTCCACCCATACTCTTAATGCGCACGAACTTATGGACTCACCCGATATATATATATATATATATATACATATATGTCATTGGTTATTGATTTTATGAATAAAATATGTATTTTTAATACAGCTAAGACTTTAGTCAATGTTATGTATATATTTAAGTGTGTGTGTCATTTTGTTTATTTTAGAAAATTCAGAATATTCATGGTCTCTGAAACCTATCTGATATTGATACTCAAGTTATAAAAAATTGTAAATTTAATATTTTTCAATCTATTAAAAATTTTGTTTATGTAGGGTGAGAGATTAAGTCATGCTGTTGGATGTGCATTTGCTGTCTGTTTGGAAAGGAAGCAGAAGCGAGACAAGGAAGCTGTAACAGTAAACTATGATCCTCAGAATGCAACCTTCACACGCACTGGATCTTTCCGTCAGGGTTCCCTAACTGAAAGGCTACAAGACCCACAGGACTGCAAAGTGGCTGGTAAGCAGATTCACTAAATGATGTACGCTGATTATATATTTGCTTGGAAATAAGAAAATTGGTGTAATATTGTTTTGAAATTTTGTAGAATCTTATAAATAGGTATTTTGATAATCTTATAAATAGGTATTTTGATACATGAAATTTTAAAATGCAAGAAAGGAATATGTCATAATGTTAAAGTAGTTATACTGTTTAAACATTAAATCAACAACATAAATAATTGCCATATGTATATAAAATGCCATTTATTATAATAGCTAGGTCTATGTGAGCAATTTCAATTTAGGCCTGCTTCCACTGTATCTGGCTTTGGCATGCCTAATGGGTGGGAAAATATGAGTCATAACTTAATCTTCAGCTGAGAGGCAAGTTTTTGTGAAATTTGGTCAACTCCTGTACACATATCATTATGTTTGTATAAATTAATACTGTTGTGCATTTTCATCCATTAATTTTTTTCCCCAACTCACAAAGCCTGTCAAATATATAGTCAAATAAGTATTAATAACAAGTTTAAAACTAGGGAAAAGGTGGCATTAGATTGCTGTAGAGATCAAATGAAATTTGTATTGTTTTCATGTGCAGTCAGCCTTAAACTTTTTCTTCGAGATTTTCTTACCACTAATGAATTTCAACACAGTTTACCTTTAATCACAATATGCTTTGATGATACACAGTATGCTTTGATTTATAAGTTTTTAAATTATTTTTTAAAAAAAAGGAATGCCTTTCATTATCCCAATACTGAATAATATCATATTGAAAAATTTTCAGTTCATTCAGTATATTAAACTGAAACATTTCTTTTGAACATTCTGTTAAAGATACTGATTTTTATTCCATGAAACTGAATTTTTTTGTCAAAAGATTTCCATATAAAACACATGTTGGCTAAATATAAAACCATCAGTTGAGTACTTGTGTTAGTTAAGTAAAATACCTTGTTTGCATATGAATAGATCCTGAAGCTTTATTCTTAATTGGTTGAATTTTTATTTTGGGTGTTGATACTTATGATTATTAGAAAATTGAGACATTACTTGTATTGCAAAACTAATATCAGCTTCTGTCAGCAAAAAATGAGATAGCCTGTTAAGGAACAATATAGAAGTTTAATCATCAATTTATTTTCTAAGATTTCACTTTGATTTCCATGGGAATGCAATTTAGTACATTTTAAATAGTATTGCTTATGATTTGTGAGAGTACGCCTAAAGTTTTCTTCAAGTATATTTATGTAGGTATTCTGATGTAAGTATTCTGTTGATAAGATTGAAATTCTCTTCTAGATATTTAGCTTTCCCTAAATTTTTAACATCAGAATTATTGTTTTCTAATTTTGTTCATTTATGTTTCATTAGCAAATTGTTTTAAATCTGTTAACAAAAAACATTTTTTAAATAAGTTAACACAAAGTTGAAATGTATAAAATGCAAAAAATATTTTGTTTACGTGAATTTAAAAAAAAAATTTTTTTGCATAGTTAGGTGCCACAAGTGGTTGGGGGGGAGCTTACTGTAGTACTGAAGGGCCTGGGTTCGAATACCAGAGAAGGCATAGGTGTTTGTAAATGTGTAGTGTCTTTGCAGCATGGGGGCAGTCTAAATATATGGCAAGCCTAAGTCCTCTCGCGAGGTTGGTGGTTGGAGAAGAGGGGTGGGAGACCCTCAGACCTTCGGGTGCTGTCCATCAAAATTGGAGTGGAACTGAGCAAAACTTTACTGTCACCTGTACGGTGCTCAATGGTGTTGCCAACGAGAGGTGTATCTTGCTCTCCTTGCCAAGATGAATTCCGTGTGCTTGTTCTGATGTTACTGTCAGACATGCAAGATAAGTCACAACACAACAAATTTTATTAAGTTAAGTGTAATTTAATAAATGCTAATAACATATTTATTGAAACTGGTTACTTTATTCATGTTCAAAGATCATCTGATTCCATGCTTTCTTTAATGTAAACCTGCTTTAGGAATTGTGTTGTATTTTAAAGCCTAGTTCTATGAAATGAACACTAAGATACCTCATTTTTCAATTTAGATCCACCTCCTGCCAAACAAGTGCACAATCCCTATGCTATAGAAAGGCCTCATGCACCCCCAACTATGTTACAGAGACAAAATTCTTTCCGAGGATTCAGCTCCCTTAATCAAGCATCTCCCTTCAAGAGACAACTTTCCCTTCGAATAGCCGACCTGCCATCCACACAAGAAAGACAGAGGTCGATGTCGGTTGGATCTTCAGACATGATTGCCCATCAAAATGGGATGTCTGGTAAGTGTTTCATCTTTTTGTATAATTTCATTGTTTAAACTAATAATTAGGATTTAATGACATTTTTAATATCCCCAACAGTTACTCCAATCCCAGAATCTTCGCCTTTGATTGAGAGACAGGATACTATTAGTACAATGTGCCAGCAACTTTCCCAAGGATTATCATTTCTTACTAACCACAGTGGTGATCCCTTTGAACCAGATGTATCTCAAGTCCAAAAGATGGATGGTAATTAAAATTTATTTTAATTTGGTGAAAATGTTTGCTATTAACACATTGACTGCCAGTCACTAGAGTTAGATTGATAGTTATTGCCACCCGTATGGAAGTAAATTGCATCCAGATGCCAACATACTTATTATAAGAAATATTCTTTAAAATATTAATAAAAGATAATTATGTGATACCTAAGTATTATTTAAGCCTTTTATTGAAGAATTTTTTAATTACGTGCCAGCGCGTAATTGGCACTACATGTCAAAATTTTTTCCAAATGCCGCATTACGCGCTGGGGCATTGAATGTGAAAAATAAATTAAAATAAGAAAATAAGTGATGGTACGCATCATTTTTGTGTCAATTTGTATTACAGACAATTATACATATTGCAAAGGAATTTATAACAAGAAAATTACAAAGACATTATTTAAAAAGATACATCTAGAATGTTATTTGTGTATTATCTTTGAACAATCTAAGCAGTACCCGGGAGATCCTTCACAAAATTTGCAAACATATATTCTATCTTTATGTTTCCCTTGGGTATAGCAACTTTTGCATTGCTTTCTTAGAATTTTTCCGTCTTTTTCTTCTTCCCGTGTACTCAGCACATGTTCAGATTCAGACTGATCACACACAGGAGCACGAAGAACAGATGGCTGTTTCAGTAATTTTCATATCACGGATAAACGGTAGTCATACAGTGATGTATCTTCATTGGAATACTTATTATAGATAAAGTGGGAATTGTTCATCATTATTTGCAAAATATGCAGAAATATTTTCGTGGGCTACCTAATTGTTTTTCTCTCACAAGGATAATAAGCAAGCATCTAATCTTGCTTATCAATACCAGCCATAAATTTATTATATTGAATTACAGGTAGAGGTTTCGATTTAATTTCACCTCTTTTGTTTGTTATTTCCGCCATATAATTTTTATATTTCATTGGAAATGTAAGTGATGTCATTCTTATTCATTCTTATCCTGCCACTTTGCAATTCATCACACCATTAGTTGCTACAGTTTGCCCTTTCTTTATTTTTTTGTTTACCTCCTTCGAAAATGTATTGCTGTTCTTTCTGATTGTCTCTGTGCAATGAGTATTTGCACCTATCAGCAAGGCATTTTCCCAGTTCATAGCTGTTAATAATTGTCCATAAATATGCTATATCCTACATCCAGCATTGGAAGCTCTCTATTATGATCTGGGATATTTGCAAAGTGCAATGCCCTCAGTAACAACAAAAACTGATTCCGGCTCATATTTTCTGAAAATGCACGTAAACCAAACAGTGAATCTGTTTTCCAGTAATCTTGTATACGGTGGATTCATATAGTTCCCATATGTATGATCAATCTCACAAATACCAAGAGTTCTTCTTTTATGGTGTCCTTCCAAGCATTGATGTAAGAATGTTTCTTTTTTCATTGTGAAAAAGTACTTTATAAGCATAATCATTTAGTTTCAGCAACTATTTCTTCCAAGATACCATCAGTGAAAAAATGACGAAAGAAATCTATAGGATTGTTACCTGAAACAGGTTGGAGCAAAGACTTGGATTTTATAAAAGGATATTTCTTCATTGATGTTGAATTGTTTTCCCAAATAACGTTTTCCGCCATAGTTGAATCATCCTGCCAACATGCAGCCTCTTGCATGATTCCTTCATCATCATCAGAATCCTAAATATCATGGGTACCAGTTGTAGGAACAATTTCTTCGTCACTGTCATAATTAAAATCGTTCAGGTACTCATCCGATAGCTCAGCCAACAAATTTGCTATTTCATCATCCGTAAGAGCCTTTTTATATTGAACTTTTCTCTTTTTCGGGCCCAAAGGCGACTGGCTACTGAGAAATCACCCCACATCGCACGCTGGCATGTGATTGGCTCTTTGCTGATAACACAACGTCATGCGCTGGTGCGTGATTGGCAGTCAATGTGTTAAATAAACCTAGCATGGAGTTCACAGATCTAAATCTGAATGCTATATATAGTTTTTATATCTATGAAAAAAAGTCTTTCATTACATGAAGCAAAGCATATATAAACCACTTCCTGAAAGCAATGTACTCCATTAAAGACTTCCTAAAACAAATGTATTGTATACCCTGCACATCTCTACTTGCAGCTAGTTTTTTGTGTTTGTTTGTTTGTTACAGAAATAGCAACTGATGTTATTCACATGAATCCTAAAAAAATTAATGCATGATTAATTTTTATTAAATTACTCCATGTTCATGAAAGATCTTAAATTTATGAAAGCTATTTTTCTGGTAGAAAATCATTCTTAACCAAAAATAAGTTATCTAATATCCCCCCCTCTCTCTCTCTCTCTCTTTTTTTTTTTTTTTTGATAAATTAAGTAACTGAATTTCCCCCCTTTATCAAAATGAAGTTTTTTTTTTTTAATCATTGAATTTTTTCATTTTTAGTTTTGAAATTTAAAAGTTTGTTAATAAATAATGATTGAATGATTTTGTGCTGATAGTCTTGACTTATACAGGGTGATTTTAAATTGTTTTTACAAATTATAGGGGTGATAGTACCCATCCGGACGAGCAATAATTACCACAGAACTTAGGGTCGCATTCCACTCTGATAGGCAGGAAAGAGAAAGTAGAAACGCATCGAGGAAGAACAAGGAGTCTATCTCCTAAGACCGTCAAGAATTAATCGTACAAATTTGCACCGAGAAGAAACAACATTTTGCTCTTGGTAATGGAGAAAGCCAATCAGAGCAAATATGGTGTCCTTGAAAATGGCACAACATCATCGCTTCAAGTATTACCTTTCTAACATCATCCAAAACTTTTTGTAAATGCTGTGGCAGAGTATACATACGAGGAATTGGCAGATAGTCACCTCATGTATGGTGAAGCAAAAAGGAATGGATGTGAAGCACAAAAATTGTACATACAACTGTTTCCAGCATGTCGGATTCCAAGCCTTTTCCAGTGTTGATCGAAGACTGCGAGAAACCGGTTCTTTTGCCATTTCAAAAAACAATGCAGGACATTCTTGAAATGCACGAACGCCAGAAATGGAAGAGCGAGTGTCAGCATTTTAAGCACTTTCTGAGAGTTATTCACTAAATAATAAATCTGATTGTGCACTTGTTCATCTCGTTCATTCGCTTTCCCAATACTGTTGTAAGTTCAGGTTGGAATTCTAAGATTTCTCTTTTTGGCCTCTCGGAGTGGAATGCAACCCTATGTTTCTATGGTAATTATTGCTTGTTTGGATGGGTACTATTATCCCTCTTAATTTGTAAAAACAATTTAGAATCATCCTGTATAGGCTTTGTATGAAATTTAGTTATTAGAACTAGATGTTATGCTTCTAAAACAAAATATTTGCATCAAGTTTCTTTATAAATTTTAAGCATTGTTGCTTATATAAAAAAGGGAAGTATAATTTATGATTGAGGAACATATAAATTGTCTGTGATACTATATATTTTAATCAAATTCATTCTCATTTGAACTTATTATATAGATTAATTCAGTATCTGTAATTACTATTTTACATTGAATAAAAACTGAACATAAATGTTTCAGCACCCTACCTTTTAAAGTTGGAATTTTGATTTAAAAAAAAAAAAAAAAAAAAAAAAAAGGTAGGCAGTCTAATTAGATCTAGAGGCATACACAAGTTAAATTTTGTGAAGATTGCACTTATCGTTTTAATTCTGTGGTTGTATAGAGCTTTGAAAAGAGAGCTGAAATGAGCATTGCTGGGAAGCGCGTCAAAGAGTAAGAGTTTTTGCCTGCGATTAAAAAATACTAGATTCTGAATACCGTAGCAGATTTAGCATTACCCTGTGTGTGTGACGGACTTTTGCTCGAATAACATATGGAGCAAGAAACCCAACAGAATCGAAGATTTTGAAGCGGCTTTTAAAACACAGCGTTTTGTTTGGTCATTTGACTGGATGAAATAAATAACGTCTTGAGCATTAAAACAGAAGATATCCTTAATTGTATCCCATTGAAGTCCAAGAATCTTTGAGGGGGAATCACAGTCAGGCAATTTAAAGCTAACGAAGTTGTCACTTGATTTATACAGGTTTCTTACAGTATCTGAATTAGAATTCCATTTGGTCAAAGTCATTGATGCCTTTTTCATTATATCTTTGGCTTCATGATATATTTGTATTGCTTCCTCCTCTGTATCTGATCCACAAATAAAATCATCAACATACATGAAGTTTTCTAACATTTCTACAGTTCTGGGATGGATGTCTTCAAATTTCTTTATATGATGCTTAATACAAGCGCTCAGCAAAAGTGGACTTGATTTTGTTCCAAAAATTACACAACACATCCGATAAACTTGAATTCTCATCAATCCACAAAAATTGCATTGAATCCCGATCTTCAGGTGCTACAGAGATTTGCAAAAACGCCTTCTCAATATCTGATGTAAATGCAATTCAATGAAGTCGAAAATTTATTAAAACTTGCAAAAGTTCAGGAAAAAGATTTGGTCCTTGTAGTAAATTATCATTTAGAGATTCATGATTTTTTTCTTTTGAAGGAGATCATAACCAATGCGAAGTTTTGTAGAATTATGATCTTCACGGATGACAGCACGGTGAGGTATGTAGTAAGTTCGTCTCCCAGATGGAGTACCAAGATCGACCTTTTCTATGATTTCTTCCTTAAACTGATAGTCAATCACTTCTTTATATTGCGCATAAAAGTTCAAGTTTGATTTAAATTGTTCGATCAGATTTAAAAATAGTCTTTCAACATTCTTAAAATTGTCTCTTAAAGTCACATTCTGATCTTTCCATGGAAGTCTAACTTCGTATCTATCACCCTTTTGTGTAATCGAGTTGTTAAATATTTGCAAGGCCATTTTATGTTGCTCTTTGTCAGAAATATTTTTAATTCCTATAGATTCAATATCCCAAAACGATTCGATGCTTTTTAGAAGTTTCTCTTCTACACTTATGTTTAAACACGCATCATGGATTTGAAAGTCTGATGAAGAAAATTTGCCTTGTATACACCACCCAAACAAGGTTTTCATCGCTACGTCATTTCTGTTTATCCTTTTTATTTCTTCGCTTGCTATTTTCCACATACTGTCCGCGCTGATTAAAACGGAAATATGACTCATTCCATCGGCGCTGCCACAGTCTGTCAAAGTGACGCCGAATGCTTGGAGGTTGGATTTGATTTCTACATCTGGTACTCGTATATCGGCATTTGTTATGACTGGTACTTCAATGACTTTATGACTGGAACTTCAATGACTGAGATTTATGCATTTTTCAGGGTCATTAATATTTCGGAGCATAAGTTCAACTTTCTTTCGACACCAGTGCTTCCCGTTCTTTTCACCGAAGGTATGCAAATTTAAAACAGTTTCATCTTTCACTGGTATTTGTGATTAATTTTCTTGATAAATCTTGTCGAATTGCAGAGATTTGGCTACCACCATCAAGAAGACACCTCACAATACAATTCTTATTTCTGCCCTCAGCCCTAGCATACACCGTTTGAAGCATAAAGATCCAGTTTTGGCAGAAGAATTTTGAACAATTTCCGCCGATGTTTCGGTTTCTTTATTTTTTTACACTGGAGACAATGCGGGATTTACACACATACTTTCATGATGTTTACCGCGGCACTTTTTGCAGGAAAACTGTTTGTTATTACAGTTGATAGCTAAATGTTTACATCCAAAACACAGAAAGCATTTTCCTGTACGTTTCAAAATGTTGCGTTTTTCTTCAGAGTTCACCTCAGTACATTTATATTTCATATGATCTTCTTTGTCACAAAATATACATTTGTATCCAATTGTTGATAAAGCTGAAGCAGTCGGAACTTTTGGTTTATAATTCGGATAAGCTCTTGTGCGTTGTTCATTTTGACAAATGTATGGTTTCTGATTCGTTTTCGCAGACTTCTTTAAACTTGCACCTTCTCGACAGTTAACTTCATTTTTTAAGAATTCTATAAGTTCCTTTATATCAAATCCTGCTTCCATTTTTCAACTTCGATTAAATTAAAATTTAATTCCTCTGGAAATTTCTGCAAAATGATAGGACACAGAATATTTCCATAACTTCCAGAAGTAACATTTAACGATTCTAAACTTCGAATGTTGACTTTGCATTCATCGTACAATTTACGCAGTGCTTTAACATTTGAAATGTTCCCCCACTGGTTCAAGAGATAATAATTTATTCATATGCGAAGTGATAACAACATCTTGTCTTCCAAAACGTTCTTTCAATATTTCTATTGCGGAATCATAATTCTGGTCACTTAAAGCGAAACCGGAAATGGCAGCTAAAGCATTACCGCCAAGTAAGGATTTTAGGTACGCAAATTTTTCAGTTTTTCTCAATCCACTATGATTATGAATTATATTTTCAAACTGGTTCCAAAAGTCCAACCATTTACACAAATCTCCGTAATAAGTTCCGATTTGCAGACGTGGTAACTTCACTGTTTTCGTTTCAACTGGAAGTGTAACGTTAGCCGTTTCGTTCTGATGAACTGTTCTAGAAGATTCCAAATTCTTCTTCAAAAATCGTTGCATTCTTCCTCTCCATATAACAGTTTTATCCTGGTATTCTTGACTTAAGGTAACTTCATTTTCAATCTCCTCAGAAGTTACTTTTGTTTCTATTTCTGAATCTAAACTTTTCAGTTCGTTGATTTTTACAATTAACTATTCATACAAATCCTCGATTATCTCAATTTTCTCATTTAGCAGAATATTATTTGCTAAATTTGTTTCGACTTTGGTTATCAGTTTTGTAGTTAATTGTCTAACAACCGATCGTTTCTTTTTCAAATTTTCAAGAACGCCCTCCATTTTCGAACTAATCAGTCTGTCGATTTTCTGGTTTGTAATAATCCCGGTTTGCAGTCACCATAAACAAAATATGTGTAAGTCTCTAATAAATCAGACTGTATCAAATGTAAAGTAATAAACAGAGGAGCGTTATTCCACACAACGTTTATTGACGAACACCAAAGACGTACTGATACATATACATAAATATGACATCACAGTTTCTTTTTACAAACACTACCGCCATCTATTGGCAATCTAAGGATACATTAGCGTAAACTTAACACTTAGACTTAAAATGTACAAAATTTCACCTTCAGATTTATCACTGAAGGTCCAGCAATAATTAAGGTCATTAATTGTTATTATTGAAATAAAATGCTGTATGTTCTATATTTTCAGTCACATTAAAAATTAGGTAATTTTTAGTGCAGTAGTTTAAATTATCTTAACATAGTATACTTAGATTTTCTATATCATAATCACATTTTTTTTTCTTCTTATTCGGTTAATGAAAATTAACTTAATATGAAACTTCTTTTAATCTTCTATATACACCTTTGATTTTCATACTTTCTGGTTCTGAAATATGGGATGGCTTTTATATTTTCTTCCTCGACATTTATTACTAGTCGCATCTTTAATGACAGTTTTTGAAATAATGCAAGAATTGTAATTGCTTTTAGTATTTTCAAATTGTATATAATACTGCACATCGAATTTCAGCAGGCATAGTTTGAAAGTTAAAAAATACACATACTATTCTTAATTTTTAACCAATTTGTTCCAAAAAATAGTGTAAAATGCAAAATTTGGAAGAAAAAAAACCAGTCATGCTTTGTATTAAGAGAAATATTTAAATGACAAGTTTATTTATAAATCTTTTAAGTTTTTTATATTGACCTTAGAAATAAAGCTAGCACTATTATTATGCAAAATGTTTTTTGCATGTGATAATCTTGAAACATGGGCCCAGACAAAATCCAACTTCACACTTTTCACACTAAATGCAAGGTTCTTTACGTATTTACTTTTCTTCCTCTCCTTTCTTGGATCATCACACAGCATAGTGTCTTTTTTTTTTTTTTTTTTTTTTTTTTTTTTTGTAGGTTTTGTTGGTATATGGCTAGCAAAACAAGGAAAATACAGCCCATGCTAGCATCACTAGAACATTCTGATGAAAAAATTCAAAGCTTTTACCCAAATTCTTCACTATGAAATGAACCTTGTAGCATTATCTATAGTCAAAATACGAGAATTTTACTGCAGAGAGTGGGTGGGATTCATATTGAATACCGGACGAATTCAATACTCAATAATGAATACAATTCAATAATCATTAAAGCAAGGGAGCCATACACAGGGGGTTAATAATGAAATTGTTTTAATGAGTGTTCTTTCATTGTTGTTGTTATTTTGCACACGGGTAAGTTTATTTATTTTTTATTGTTTAAAGTTTCAATAAATGCATAAAATTGCACATATCTCCTGTATAAAATGATAATAATTGAACATATAAAGAATTATTTTTCATTTGTTTTGCCAGGAAGTACACCAGAGTTAATATTAGGAATTCTAACCGTGTGGTTGAGTCTGAAATGTTGATCATCATTAACAAAAGACAATGATGGCAAACCCTAATGATGAATACCTCAAATCAGAAAGAATCATGTTAGCTCATTTATATGCAGTTATAAACCTTCTGATATAAGAATATAAATCTAAAAGAGAGTGTGTTATGGAATAAAATTCCTTTCTCATGTGTACATTATACAGGTTAGGTTAGGTTAGGTTATTTAATTATGACAAAGCCTCAAGGGCTATCTGCCAAAGGGGGAGGGATGCCTTCATTGAGGACTTTCTGAGGGAAACTGGCTTGTCTTTTCACACTACACATGGGGAAAACCACGGAAACACCCATGTAGCCAGCCCGTTTGTGAGATATAAACCCAGTGTTCAGCAACTTTACCGCTCGGCCACTGCTGGGCCCATTATATAGGAAGGGAACTTGATGATATATGGATGGCTATACAGTAATTGTGTACTGAAAAAGTGTTGATCCATAATAATTTTCATTTCATGCTGTGGTTGGTTTTTTCTGTTGAAAATTCCAAGTCAGACAGATCCGAGCTGAAAATTCTGTTCTGTTACACCATTTACTTCCTTGATTTATTAAGTGATTTTTAAGGTCATGAGAGCAATTTGTATAACTATAAATTAAATAAAATAAAAGCAAAATGGGTTTGAGAAAGAAGTAGTGAATTTAAAGTCGAACTAAATATCAATACTTGTGCATGTGGTTGAACCAATTCTAGGCTTAGTATGCTGTTGTCTAACAAGAAGTTTTAATCCTAGTGAAATGGGAAGTTAGAATTTTTAGAATAAAATTTTGTTATTTTAAATAATAAAATTCATGTAAATGATTTTTTAAACATGAAAACATTTCACAGTGTATTAGTCAGAGACAAATATTTTAGATGATTCTTGCTTTGTATAATACATTTCTCTTTTTCAAACCAAATTAGATACACAGGTTTTCTTTATTTTGTGTATTATAGGTTCCTCACGTGCTGAAGAGTGGTTAGCGAGTAGCACAAACATTGTTCGTAAGAATTCCTTGGATAGAGCTATAACTGTTCCATTTTCAACTTCTGCCACACTAGGAATGCCTGCAAATCAAGTTCCAATGGGACTAACATCTAACCTTGCAAAACCTCCTTCTCCCAAAACTATTCAACCACCTATACGACGAGCAAGTCCAAATTTCGCCCACTTACGAAGCAGTTCCCTGGGCTCTGCTGAAAATTTTCTCACTCAGACCAACTGGAAAGCACCCAGTCATATTGGAGGAGATACAAGTACTAATATATTAGACATGCAAAGGACTGAGAAAAAAGAATCTGAGAAATCCGTAAATCCTTACGTGGACCCTTTTAATGTTGAGTGGGTTGAAATAGACAAGAACAGAAAAAGTAGCACAAACCCTTTTGTTGAGAATTCAGTGAAAGCTTTTGAAGTTCATATGTAAATTCATTGCAATAAGATAGTTTATTAAATTGGAGTTGGTAATATTGTATTGCGGGTGCATTTTTTGAAAATCTTTTTTCCATTTACTTCTTCATTAAGTTAATGTGTTCTGCTATTAACATATTTAATGAATTTTTTAAAAGCATGGTAAATTTCCAGAATTTCTTTAATTAAAATAATCTCGGTAGTATTTTTATCGTTGATTGCTTCTTAAGATAATCTTAAGATTTACGTGGGTCTTATTTACCTTTAACTCTATGAGACATTTTATAAATGTTGTTCATAATTACTCTGAGATACTCATTTTTAATTCTGCTTATGTTATATCTTTATACCTTTCTTGCCCTATATTGCCTAATTTAGTATTTATGTAAATTAAAAATTCACTTTTATCTATGTATTTTGGATGAATTCAGATAAAAGCATGCATAGATATATATAATGTGTAATGTGTTTGAAAGAATATGAAATAAACATATTTGTTACCATCTTATTTCACATATCACTTTTTTTTATATTAAATACTGCTGCATAAGTAGCTGTAAAAATACTACTGAGATGCATTTAATTTTCAGAATGTTTATTTTTTATAATATTTATATGCATTAAAATATCTTCATGTCTTTCAAATGTTTCATTGCATAATATTTAATTTCTGTGACATAATTGTGATTCTTCTCTCTCTATATGCAAATGATTAGAAGTTTTAGGTCTAAATGAAAGTAGAATAACAAATAAGTAAACTTCTAGCCTGCTAGACTAGCAAAATACTCTTTAAGCACTTGTGGAGCATACAGTATTGGCATTTTTTTTAGTGTTATGTTTCAGAATTTCAAAATCTGATAATCTTAATCTATTTTTGCAAATGTGCTACTGTTTTTAGATATATATTGAATAACTAATGAAAATTGTACATATTGTATTCAATTTGACTATGATAAATGTCAATTTATCATTCTTATATTTTTCTAAAGACGACCATCACTGTTTGGTATTGTAATTCCTGCATTCTCAACTGTGCACAAAAACTGTTTTGCTCTCCAAATTGTTATCTGACTTTCAACCTATAACTTTGTTACTTCCATTTCATTTTGAAGTTCTCGTGATATTTTATAGAGATGCAATAATTTTTTAACTCTTTTCATTCATCGAGTTCCTTTTGTTTTTTGCACATCTTTTTCATGTTTATTGACTTGCATTTACAGTTTATAAATCATAATGCATTGAAATTTGAATTTAAAAGTTCCCTGTTTTCCTCTACCTACATGAATGTCAATCAAATACTAGATGTAACACCCGGTGCCAGTGTTAAAATGTGATGATAATTTATACAATATAAAAAATTGCCTGGTAAGAAAAGTATGTGTGCAGTCTTTGGGGACTTGGATCAAAAGCTGAGGCTGTGTTGACTTCAGCACTTGATAAATTGTGAGGTAAAAGTATGCTTTATTTGTTACCAAAATATAAATACAAAAATGTCATTCCATCCTTTTTAGAGGAAAACTGTGTTAGCTGCTATTACCGTGCCTTCTTGTTTAAATAAAAAGAGCCAGTAGACACAGTGTTCCTATTAGAATGAGTTCTTCTTTTGATTAAGTAGTTATTTCTGTGTTTTCATATTGCATGCAAAAATTAGAGGAACCATTGATTATACATGGTGATTAAACAGAATGATTAGTAACGTTCTCTTCTTAGAGAAATTATTTCAATTATACAGCAATTAAGTAACTTATTTTAGTAATATATATGTAAATATTTTCAGCTCCTGTTATGAGTATTTTGATTTTTATCCTGGGAAAAGAAAGGGGTTCAATCAAAAATATTTAAAAATGTGTATTAAGAATCTTTTTAATAATTGTCTTTAAAATTGTGATATATAAATGAGTTTGATTGAAATAGAAATATGACAGGAAAATTATTTTTTATTCTTATTTTATAAAGTCATCGAGCTGTGCGAAAGACATCAGAGTCTTGTATATTCTCTGTAATTTAACATATTTAATTTTATTGTGGGATTTTTTATTCTGCTATTGTCAGCATATAAAATTTGTTTACTCTTGTTTGAGTATGTCTTAGATATGAGTTGTTTATGAGTGTATATACTTCTCTCTGTGACTTGTATCTTTTATGAAAGCACTACAACTAAGTATGCTTGAGAGAATTATTTGTATTCATGCTTTGAGTAAACACTTTTTTAAAGATCTTTTAATGTTCTATCTAGCTTAATCTATGTTTATGAATTCTTTTTACTTTACAAAATTACTCTGCAGACTTTCATTTGAATGGTTACTGCATGACGTTGTGTGAGCATGTATATTTTAATTGTTATTGAACTTGTGAATTCCATTGTCATTCCACTTTTGTGTTTATTATGGACTATAGACTGTTTTGATATGTGGCCAACGACATCGAGCATATTGTTATTCTTTAAATCCTTGCGACCAATCTAATTGCTTGTGAAATTGTTGATGCTTGTAAAAAGGTGTGTAATATAAATGACGTGTATAGTTTTACAAAAATAGCAACGATATATGTAAAAAAAGTGTGTCTAATATTTTTCCTTTACATTCATTTTGATTGCTCACAAAGACTAATAAGATGATGAAAATAGTGTCATTGTGTTTTAAATGCATTATGTAATTACCTTGTAGTTGTCTGTGAAATGTAGTGTACATAACTAGCAATGTCTAAAGCCATATCAACACTCTGTTAGTAATAAGCATTGTGGTTGCTGTATACTTTTAGATCATGTAGCATGTTCTGTTAAATTGTTCATTGATAGAAATAAAACTGTCAACATTTTTTATTGAATGTATAGGGCATCTATTTCATTTCATGGGTAAATAATTTTCAAATGAGATTTGTTAAAGGTATATTTATGTAATTTCTTAAATTAATAAGTTTTATTTTAAGATTTACATCAAAGAAACAACATATTTAATACACATAACCCAGCTTAAGTATGGTTTAGAATGATAATTTCCAATGACATTTGTTTTGTGTGTACATATTTGAATAATTTGTATTACTTTTTTTAATATTATTTTATCTATTTAGCTTGCTATCATGGATAAATATCAAAATTCATGTAATCTGCATACCTTAAATACAGGAATTGTGCAGATTATGGAACTTTATGGATTATACAGCATGTCTGTCAGAATTTTGTTTCCTCCTTCCGAATTTTTAGAAAGTTTTGATTAAGATAAATTTGCGCTTTGCAGCTAAAGATGATGGTTCGGTAAAACCATCGAAACTAGTTCTGTAAAAATTTACAAATACACTGCTCGACATTAAAAATGCAACACCAAGAAGGAGTGGTCAGAAATTTATGCAAATTTTAGAGTAGATGCATGTCACTGAGTTATGCAAGTGATGTGAAATGCACAGCTCTCCGATGCATGTGAAGTAAGATATAAAGGAAGGAACGTGCAGAATGGGCAATATTCGTGTCGTTATTTCTGCCAGATGAATTATCGAAGAAAGTTGCTTTTTGTCCCAGAGGATACGTGTAATAGGAGAGAATGCCAGGCCGGCGACAACGAAGGCACTTCCAGTTGACGATTTTACGAGGGGTATGGTGATCGGACTGAGAACGGCGGGTTGGTCCTTACATCAAATCGCAGCTGATACCTACATGGATGCGAGCACGGTGCATCTGCTATGGCGAACATGGTTGGAACGAGGAAATGTGAGAAGGAGGAGGGGTGCAGGTGCAGCCAGAGTTCGATTCTGCAGCATGTGCAAGGTACCCTGGATGTTTCCGTGTCGACCAGAATCATTTCCCGTCGATTGGTTGAACGTGGCCTGCACTCACGGCGTCCATTAAGAAGACTGCCCTTAACCCCACAGCATAAATAATGCCAACGTTTAGAATGGTGCTGAACTGGAGCGATGTGGATGACAGAATGGCAAAACGTCGTGTTCTCAGATGAGTCAACGCACCTGTATATCCAGTGACAGTCGCCACATACGTGTGTGGCTGCGAAGTGGAGACAGATCTAATCCAGCAGTAACTGTGGAACGCCCCACTGCGCGACAGCATGGCATAATGGTGTTTGGGGCACTATTGCCTATGATTCCAGGTCACCTCTAGTTGGTATTCAGGGCACTATGACGGCCCAACAATATTTGGATAATGTACTGCGGCTGGTGACATTCCGCTACCTTCAGGGGCTGCCTAATACAATTTTTCAGTAGGATAATGCCCGACCACACAGTGCTTGCATCTGCCAACATGCTCTGCAAGGTATACAGATGCTTCCCTGGCCACCGTACTCTCCTGACATGTCCCCCATCGAACATGTGTGGGTTGTGATTGGATGCTGTTTGCAGACTCTGCGCCTGCCGCTTTCAGAAGACGAACTGTGGTAAATGGTTGAAAGGGAATGGAGAGCCATCCCTCAGGACACCATCCGCACTCTTATTGACTTTATGCCTAGACGTGTTTCTTCGTGCATCACTGTCCGTGGTGTTCCTACATCCTACTGAGTTGACGCCGTTCTCGCTCTGTATTCTGACTATAATTTTGAAATAAAGATCACTTATTGCTGCTTGCTGTTTTTATTTATTTATTTATTTATTTATTTTTTCAAAATTTCATCACTTTCTGACCACCCCTTCTTGGTGTTGCATTTTCAACGTCGAGCAGTGTATAATGCTGATTTTTGTTGTTGGACTTCTAAATTAATACTTAGTCAGAGTGTTATTTTATCTTAATTAGCAGATGATACTTTATAGTTTCAGAAATATAGTTGCAGTCAAGAAAAATAATTTTCAAACAGATAATTTTTTTATAGCAAAGCAAAATCATCTAAAAAATATGCGAACAGCCTCTGTAGCCGACCAGTGATGCTCTAGATGTGTTGAGAGGCAGACAAGTCCAGGGAATCATGTGTGCTACATTTCTGCATCAAGTCCATGAGGAATATTAGCATAACAACATAAGTAGTATGTGTGTGGTGTTGACGTATTGTAAAAGGCTCCCAAGACAGCTGTTAGCAATGGCTCTTCCACTGGCTTCACAACCAAAATAACATGAAGCTGAACTGCTTCCAGGAAGACTAAATTGGTACCTCCACCATACAGTATTCCGCTTTGCATTATTATTTCAAGAGAAGGATTGATATGATGTTCCCTGGTAAAGACTCGTAAATGTTTTCTATGTCAGGAAGCTGAAAAATATGCAATTGCAGAAAATACAAACTCGAACCTGGACCTCTCAAAAGACGAGCCAAGTGTGCTACCGTTACACCAAGAAGGCATTCAGAAAGCAGGAAGAAAGTACCTTATATGTTCCTCCTTTTAAAGGGCGACTGGGGATTAGTGGACCCAGTCGCTAAATGCTGGTGCTGTACCTTTTAGTTCGGGTGCCACTGTAGAGTCATTAAGTTTTCTGGAAGCTGAAAAATGTGCAATGCCCTTGCCAGGACCCGAACCTGTACCTCTCGAAATACGTGTCGAGTGTGCTACCATTACACCACGAAGGCATTCAAAAAGGATGAATAAAGTATCTTATAAGTTGTACAAATAATATTCCATGGGAAGTTATTTACACAGAATACTGCTAAAATAATATTTTTGAAAAAATTCAATCATTCCTCCACAAATATAGCATTATGTACTTGCAAAATATTTAAAGCTTACTGTGCAGTACTGAATCATTAGGAAAAAAAAATTCAGTGCTTCGAAAGGCAAGTCAAGATTTTAATAAAGACAGTTTTAAATCACTATTTTAATAAAGTAATCTCCAATATTACGAAGTACATTGCTCATTTCATACTGAAAGCTTGTTTTCTCAGTACATTGGATAAGAGTTGAGCAACAAGAAAGAATACAAAAACTTGCTCTTTTCTTAGCATTAAGAAACAATTTAAACAGGTAGAGATGCA
This sequence comes from Stegodyphus dumicola, assembly GCF_044657685.1. NCBI lineage: Eukaryota > Metazoa > Arthropoda > Arachnida > Araneae > Eresidae > Stegodyphus > Stegodyphus dumicola. The sequence continues at coordinate 265,969,864 of NC_140770.1, read as the reverse complement.
ATTCGTCAACCTAACTCAATTTTTAGGTCTTTTTTAATTGAGATTCGGTTATGGATCCAGTAGCAAATGACGAGAGTCACACTTTCCAGAAAATCGAAAACAGCAACCAGGGAAACTCCCAGCCACATACCAACATAACCACCCATAAAGCTGAAAACTTCAATGTCCTGTAAATAAGAATTAATATTCATTGTTGATTTATAAACGCACTTTAACATACATCATAAAGTTAAAGAAAAAGTCTTGTAATATATCAAAATTCGACAAGTCAGTAATTTCTAACAATAGATATGTACTTTCTGCCAAAAAAAAAATTAAGACAGATAAAATTTGTTTTAATTAAACGCATTTGTTCTGGAATTTAGTTGCATTTTTAGAAAGCATTTTAGTCAAAATTAATATTCATGCTTATCCTGAGTTTTTTCCATTATATTCTAACAGTGCAGGCAGTTAAGTGATATTGAATATTGTAGAAAGTGGCATATTTTTAGTTACAACTATGGTATGTTTACCTAGCTGTGACAAAACGTTCATTAATCGTTCAGTTCTATGCAGATGGCTTCACATCTTTCATTACCGCAAGTTACTTAGCACGAAAACGCAAAAACCACGCATTAATAACAGTTTGACTTATTTAGGTACTATCTTGAATATCAAATTGAATTTTTATGAACATTTTAGTTTTATCAGTAAATGAACAGATATGATTTTAAACAAATACAAAAAGAATTTTGGTTCAGACGCCCTTGCTTTGAAAAATTGGGGAGCTTTATAGAAATGTAATTATTCCCATTGCAATGTATGGCTTTAGTCTCTGGGAGGTTAGAGCGAGCGAATTATTAAGATTGTGATTGAAACTAAGTACTATACAGAGAGGCTGGATGCTGTCCATTACTAGACTATTTAGGATTACATCAACGGAGCTTGCCTATTCTGTTTGCTGGCTTTTCGTCCCTCTCATTGCTCTTTCAGTGCTTTAATGACAAATTTTTATTAAGACCTTGTCTCCTGGAAATGAAATTATATGGAGACTCTGTAGTAACAAGAGCCGCCTACGAGACATTAATTGTGGATTTGATTCATCCCATGCATAGAAGACTCTCACAGAAATCCATGAATTTGACATTTACACTAATGGCGCCGAGTTCGAAGAGTGCATAGGTTCGGCTTTTGTTGTCAATTTTTGGGGTGCAGAGATAAATAATACAGAGATTAAATTACAAATTCAGTATTTCAGGCTGAAGTACAGGCCATTCTTCATGCTTTGAGATGAATAGACAGAAATTTGAAAAGTGGACATACAATTTTCGTATACTCTGTTCTTCTGCGCTTTTCCTGTCTGGAGAACTATAATCAAGCCTTCCATGACATTAAGGATTTATACGTAAAATTAAAAGAGCACAATGATATTTTTTTTTCATGAGATAGCTCATATGCTTGCAAAAAAGAGGGCAAACCTCCATTCTATTAAGCTTCTGACATTGCTAACATATAGAAAGACTTTTAGAGATTTTGCCACTCGGGCTTGTGCTGGCAAGCCTTGGAGTGTTGCGGTTGCATCTTTTAGACTATTGACAGGGCATGATATGATAAGAGGGATGCAGCCCGACCCTCCTGGCATAATTTATGTCGGCCAATGGCCTTTTTGCGGGCTGCGCCAGAATTGACAGGGCATGACTATCTACAGAGTCATTTATTTCGCATTGGACTAGCTGATTCGCCTTTTGTGTTTTATGTATTAATGGACGGCGGAACATTTGGACGAGTGTGAAGTGACCGACATATTTTTCTTGTAGATTTCAGCGCTATTGGCAAGGAAGGAGTTTAATGGTCAAATAAACATTCTTTTTTCACGTGTCAAGGCATGCAGAGGTTGTAGGGTCGTTCTCTGTTTTTCCACATAACCTAAATTAGATCCTATATTGAACCTAGCGAATTCTCGCACAGGCGCTAATAAATACCAGCGCAGAAGAAGACACTATTTTGAATTAACTTTATTAATTCAAAATAGTTAACATAAAGGCATGATCTTTGTGCTTTACAACGGCACCGTCAAACTTGCGGTGAAACTAAAAATGTAGAATATAATTCAAGTCAAAATCTAAAATAAATAGTGTTGGATAGCACGTAAGTTAGCCTAACAGGTTGACTCACAAAAACCTAACAGGCGTGATGATAAATCCAAAATGGCCAAGAGGCTGACTAGCGAAACAACAACGAAACGTGCACTGGCTAGCGAAAACGCGCTCCGAGATTCATCCGTTTAAATATGCACTTCACTTAACTTTAAATTTACATCCTGGCGAGAGAATGTGAGGGGAAGTTGAGAAGTTCAGTAAAGGTATCAAAATTAAAATAAGTTTGTGATGCAAAATAAGGGAAATCCTACAAGGTCTCCAGAGCAATGAAAGGGCGGATTCTTTAGCCAAGGATTTAAATACGTTCACTATTTATTGACGAAAATGAATAGTATTCGGATCTGATAGACGTCAAACAATATTCTAATCTTAGCATTAGTTGTTGAAGTCATACATTATACATGTTTTAATAATTTGAATAAAAATTAGAACAAATGTGCTGATTCCAAGTAATAATAATTACATATTCATTAATATAGTAAAATTATACTTGCAAAGCATAGTGAGGTTCTTGCCCTTCTTCAACAGTAATCTTAATTAATTAGTTAAAAAAATCAGCATCCATCTGGTACTTACTTCATACTGCGGACGATGAGAATAAATGATTATCTCAGGACGTTTTAAGAATATCAAGACGATGGCGAGGTGATCTCTGCAAAAGAATGAAAAGATAGTTATATAGAGATATATGTAATTCATAGAATTTTACATGAATAAAATGCTACTAAAAAATTAAAAATAAATTTTAAGAAGGAAACTGCAAAGCAATTTGGAAGCACCAGGAGGGCAGAATAATTTTTGGAGTCAGTGAGCAAAGTAATATATGTCTTTAACAAAGGGAGGCCCGAGTATTGTCTTTTAAAATGCACTGAGTGTCTGTTTTAAAGCCAGAGTCGTAGCTAGGTTTTTAGCGCCCAGGGGATGACTGAAGATTTCACGCTCCCTCCTGTTTGCCAAGAATGGAAAACATTTCATTCTAAAATATCCTAACATAAATTTAACGCCCTCTGCTGCCTCCGAGCGCAGCATCCAGAGGCAGCATTCAGATGCGCAGCATCCATCCTTGCCCTTCCCTAGCTACACCACTGTTTAAAGCTAAATTAAAACTGAGTTTTGCTATCAATTTAAGTTTAAATTCGCCTTCAGCTTACTCTTTAAAGAGCATTTTGACATTATTGTCAGTCATAATGATGTTTCCGAAAATATTTTATCAAACACTGTTAAACTTTATCGTGACTTTCCTTGTCAATATCTTATTGATAATTGGCAGACTTTCGAAATATACTTTTTTTCATCTGTTATAGGTTATGTGAATATGGCAAAGTACACGACAGCTATCCACAAAGGGAAGGGATGCCTTCGTGGAGAACTTTCTAAGGCACGCAGGTTTGTATTCACGTTACAAATGAGGAAAATCGCAGAACCCATCAATGCAGCCAGCTTGCTTTTTTTTTTTTTTCTTTTTTTTTTTTCGTGTAACTTGGTTGTGAGAGTCTTTTTCCTTAAACATGCACTAGGAGCAAAAATAATGATCTTTATTGTTTGAGGAATTATTGTAACGGATATAGTTAATTACTAAATTAAGTAAACTGTAAATACATATTTATATGAACAGAAGGATGGATCGTAAGGACTAAAATAAATGCAAAAATAGTTAAAATTTAAATGGTTAAGATAGAAGGATAGTACTAGGATAATAATGTAACACTAAGAACTGAAAAACAGTGGATTTCACACTAGCCATTTTGTGATTTAAACTAAAATTAATATTAATATTTAATTTTTTTTTCATTTGTATTAATTTTGCAGGTGATTGTCTAAATATAATATTCTCTCATAATTAAAGAATGCACTTACTTAGGAGAGACTTTTGATAACAATATAACATGGAAATTACTTATATAGAAAACAATGGGGAAAGCTATAATTGTCTGTGATCAAAACGCTTGGCAGAGTATAATTGGTCTACCAATCATTATTTTTGCTATGATGGTAGCTTTCTTTCATAACGAGCTTAATAAACTTAAATGTATGCAAAATCAAGCATTAAATTTGGTTACTGGGGGCCACTAAGAGCAAAGCGTTTAACACGTGAAGTTTTCTTTATTAGCAGAAAAAAAATCTGATGTGTACACCACATGACTTCCTCATATGGAATATTAAATTAACGCATTTTTTTCTGCATTTCATTAAAAAGTATTTCCTCGAATTTCATTACATATATACTTCTCATTCAATTAATTCAGTTCTCACTTCGTAAGAAGGCAAAAATACATAAAATTTCTAAATAACTTCATTAAAAATTGAAAGACATAGAAAAACATAAAACACCAAATACTGTTAAAACAATTTTTGCAATTAAAATTATACAGTTTGTACGCAAAAACAAGCAATTCGGACAGCAGGAAAGAAGGCACAATTTTCGATGCAGAAAACTGAAAGTTTTCTTTTGGGCCAACTCGGTAAAAAGGCACTGAAGATGCAGAAAGATTTAATTCACTATTCTGCTAAGTTTGAAAGGTGAACAAATGTGGCTGCCATAATGTGTAACGTGCATACAATTGAGTTCTCCTTAGAACGAATTCCACAATGGTATACCTTCCCTTAAACAAATAGCCCTCGTGTGCTTTGCCATAATTAAATAAACCAACAAACCCTTTATTAAGAGTTCAGCTTAATGTATCAATAATTTTTGTTTACAGGCCTTTATTTAAGTTTTCCTTTTTTTGCATTATTAAATTTCACGAAGATATACGTAAAAATTTTGAACTGATTTACTTATAAGATGTTTTATATAAATCTGATGCATTTATGTAAATATAAAGCAGTAATAAAGAGCTTCAATTACATAAAACAGTAACTAATAATAATTTTTCTGCCTCTCTTAAAATATCAAATTTAATTGATTTAGAAAAAGTATATGAATGCGCAAGTGCTCAATGTAGCGCCCTTTCTAGCTCTTTAAACGCGATATTTTAAAATGTTGCTCCTCGAACGGCGAGCTTAAAATCATGATTTAAGTTTTTTAATGTATTGCTAAAACCTCGCAGTTTCTTTAACCTCCTAGCCGTTATAGCTTCTAATTTAACCTTCTATCTTGACCTCCTAACTAATCCTCCTAGCCGTTCACCTGAGGCAACTGCCTCCCTTACGTCACACTTGTCCCGGCTCTGTCGATGGAGTCCAGTTAAATATAACGCCACATAATTGAATTTTTTTTAATGTATTTGTAAAACCTCGCGGCTAATTTAACTTCCCGGCCTTTCTAGCCGCTAATTTAACTTCCTAGCCATTTACCTGACGCAAGTGCATCACTTGCCTCACACTTGTCCCGGCTCTATCAGTGGAGTCCAGTTATTATAACACCACATAATTGAAGTTTTTTTAATGTATTTCTAAAACCTCGCAGCTAATTTAACCTCCTGGCCGTTCTAACCACTAATTTAACCTTCTAGCCGTTTACTTGCCTCACACTTGTCCCGACTTTGTCAGTGGAGTCCAGTTACTACTATATAAAACCATCAAAAAAAGTTCTTTAACGTTCGTCTAATTAGAGATCTCAAAATAACCTTGGAGGCGAAGGAACAGTTGCTTTCATTAAAGCCCTGGTTCCCAAACCTTTTGAAGACTATAACCCTTGGCCCCTAAACATCTCATGTACCAAAAGAAAAAAAATTACCCAGAGAGGTATCAAAAGGCATTCATAATTAAGCAACAACACCCTAGAGTAGTTTTTAATCTGTTATATAATCATTTATACTAAAATATCTCAAACCTGCTTTATTATCATGTTTTTAGCCTTAGTATTACTCTTCATTTGACATCGATGTAATCAGTCAATAAAATAAAATAATAAATATAATTATTTTTAGGATATGTCTCTTTTTTAGTAATTACTTGAAAAATAAAGAGTAAAAAATTACACCTGAACACTCATCTTGAATATTGAGGAAAAGTATAAATAGCATGATAAAAACACGACCAGCAATCTGAGAAAATATTGGTGTGAAATCACTTTTCAGATTATTTTAACTTTAAAGAATTAAAAGGGAAAAAAGTCCTCGCTTAAGGGTTGCTCACTTAACTTCGAAAGTTGTTTGCGTACTGCTAGAGGTATGCATATTACAATCTAAAAATCACTGCCTTAGAGTCTTCCTTGATCATGATTATTTGATCAACCATTTCTATAGAACCGACACCCCCCCCCGCGTTCTGGCTAAGACCTGTCCTTAGATAGACTCGGCTCCTGAGGTACATAATTAGACTTCACAGTCACTAAAACCATCGATTCTTCTGAAATATGTTCAAGCTCGGCAGGGATGGTACACAGTTAGATTTTGAAAGGTTGTCCTCGGGGTTTGCTCCCGTTGATCAACACTGGAAGACAGTCTTTGACCTGTACTTCGTTTTCTTTGTAGGTGACCAGTTGAAGTCTGGTCGCCACTGACTTGTGATTCAATACTTTAGTTGCGTGCATAAATTTCTCTCGAGGTTGACGGCCTAGTGGCGCTCCCTTGGATAGTCTCTGAAGGAAGCGAAATAACTTTGTTAAGGGCTTGAAATAGGACCAGGTCTAAGAGTCTTCCTCTCTGGTGTACTCTAGAACTGACACCATCATTGAAAACAGAAATGGCGTTTGATTGCAGCCATTTTGCGCGCTTTGAATATCCTTCGAAAATATGAATAAGACTCATCCCAATGCTGTGCTACATTGTCAATGATCTTTATATAGGACAGATTTAGTTAAAAACGTTGCTAATTGTGTACAGTATTCATTGTTATTTCATTACTTGTTACAGTTCACTTGAATTTTCTGTCTTTTTGTGTAATGCCTTGTGGCTGCCATTAGAAATAAATAAATAAATAATCCTTTAAAATCTAATCCCTTTAACTCTTTCGCATCGAAGTCGCCTTAAACGCCCGAGCATTCAGACATCGGCTGGACGTCCGAAACGCCTGAATAATTTCCTACCTAGTGCTTCCCCCATCACGTTACTGAATTACTCATTGCTTTCAGGTGTTGTTAAATGACATGCAAATCATTCTTTTGAAGCTACTAAAAGTAATTCTATTATTTTAATGCTCCTTCTCTTTCCTTTGTTTAATGTCAGTGTTTAGCTTTTGATGTCCGAAGTTGCAATCCCGTCCCAAGGGCGAACTTCACAGGATGAAAGTGTCTAAGAAAGAAGTTCTCGCTTTAATTAAGTAGGTTATTGTTAGCGCTGTAGTATTCAATTTGTCATGGGGGAAGGAAAAGTATTCAAGGAGAAATTCTTAGACACGGGCGTTTTAGATGTTTGGGGAAAGAAGATTTTGCCCTCTCTCGATGCGAAAGAGTTAAAAGCCTCCAATACTTAATATTGACTAAACACTATATTTTGAATTAAAATATATTTGAGGTCATTTTACTTAATTTATAATACACATTATTAGCATTTGGAATCATTTTAAAAGAGTAAATAAAATACAGAAGAAACGTCGACAGTAAGAATTTTGAAAAATACGTACGTATTTGTTTCTACTGCATATAATTCTTCTATTGTTTGTGCCTAAAAATACAATAAAAATATTAAGCTGTTAAATTGGAAAGCGTTCCTAAGAAATATACGGATGGTACATTTATACGTATTCAGCAATTTATATTTCTTTTGATTCAAAGACACCAAAACTTACTAATATACATTTCATTCATCTTTAAATAAAAGATTTTTAACTAAAAATTATTCACCAATAAGCTTTCGTACAAAGTAAGCATTATTTTTTAATTTTTTTTTTTAATTAGCTATAATTCAAATATATACTCTACCTAACAATGAATATGCAACGCGGGTATCTTGTAAAATTATGCAAACCCTGAGGAACATTAAGTTCTCTGATGTATGTAAATGATCTAACTTTCAATTTGGTAGCATGATAGTAAGCACAATAAAAGGAAAGAGAGACTCAGATGACCATTCATTTTTAATTTACCCTCTCCCCACGTATCCACTTTTTAACTGTTCTGCCTTTCAGAACAAACGATAAGTCGAAGAGATGCCTGGAAGATCTCCTTCTCATTTCTCGTATACATTTTTAAAACTGATGATACAGCAGGAGGTTTCTTTTTAGCCTTACGTACTACTGATTGGTCATAATGTCGTATCATGGCTGAAGCACGTAAACATTTGTCGATGAGGGAATTCGGAGACATTTGATTTAAGAAGGAAAGCGAATTGTTGCAAGGGTGCATCTAGACGAAATGGTGCTTGGACTGATGCATTAGAAATTTTGCAGTGGAGGTCTTAAAATCATTACTGTTTGTATTCCGAAGAATGTGTAAAAAGTTTTGAATGCTCCATTATCAGCATGAACAATTTCCGAAGATCAGCAAAAAATTTCTTGCAGTCGAGCTGTCCTTTTCGAAATTTGCCTTTTTGACACCAGCCACCAAAGAGAAAGATTGCAGTGGCGTCGACAACAGAGTCTCGTTGATGCAATGAATGGTGTCAGGGTAATGGTATTAAGTGGAGAATCTCGTTTCTGCCTTATTAATGAGTGAGTGTCTTGAGGCCACATGGAGATCGAATCCTGCTGAGATTGTTAAATGCCATACTTCTTGTCAACATGACTTCACACTTTAAGTTACCATTAGCATTAATAGCATTAATAGTCGACTAGGGGTCGAAGAGAAAGGCCGTTACCCTTATAAAGATTGGTTAAGGTTATTTGATTATGGCAAAGCACTCGGCCTTGATTATGGCTCAAATTTTAAAGGGTCATGGCCATTTAGCTGCATATTTTAAAAAATTTAAACCTCAAAATTCCGACTTTTGCGGCACTGCAATGAAATTGGAGATGCTAAACACATCGTGAAGACCTGCACACTTTTAAAAGATATAAGGAAAGATTTTATCATAAATGAAGCTTTTAATGTGAAATGTATTTTATGAAATTTTAACAAGGCGAGAAATCTATCAAGAAAGATTATGAATTATATCAATAATAATAGAGTCACTGTTTGAATTCTACTTTATTATGTGTGATGTGTTAGTACCTATAACTGGAACAGCCTAATTAAGCTATGGAGCCACTTGTGGTCAGGCGGGTGGGTTACTTCCTACAAACAAACAACAAACATGCTCTGATAAGATGTCCAAATACTTTCTTGGCCACTAGGGTCGCTAAATTTCTCTCCAGTTGAGTAGTTGTAGGAGAACGTAGTTAACTGTCGTTTGACTGCTTTAAATCAACCTCAAACGGAGGCAAACCTGTAAACAACAAGGGAATCTTTGTGGTTATATTTCATAGCAAACCTGTAAACAACAAGAAAGAATATACTGTTATATTATATCATGAAGAGGTGCTGTTTTTATCTCCCAAACAGTTCTATTTCTTATTAATCATCTCTTAAACACTCTGGCGCATTTGGGTTTCTGGCGTTTTGGGTCGTTACATCGCGCAATTAGATGCACTCAAGGGTTGGGGAGACAATCGTGTATAGGCTTCGAGCCTGGATCGGAACCCCTCCCTGGCTTTCCAACTCTTTGTGGTGTTGCATTTTCTTTGTTATGCTAGGCAGTGTATTTCAAAAGTATATATATTCTTAATTATCAAAGAAAAAAACAAAGGGATCACTTCCCAATATTTTTTTTTTTTTTGTAATATACTTACAGCATTATTTTCTAGTTTTCTTTCTTGAACATCATATTCATAATCGGTGAATCTGTGCAAAACAGAATGAATATGAAAAATAAGAATTAATCTCATATCTCAATTTTTGTATATATAAAAATATGATAAACCACTCGTTAAGTACCAGAGGAGAAAGTGTACAGGGTTGTTGGGTACAAGTTAGAGAATGTGTGAAAGTTTGTGATTCAATATCAGCATTCTTTGAAGTGCACATAATACAAAAATTGATCCTCATTCGATAGCTAAATGTATCCATAATTAATTATTCGTTTAGTTTGATGGTAATTGAATGCGATTACAGCACATGATTTGATCCAAGCTGCTTTGGAGAAAAGATATGAATATTTGTGACTTCAGGGGTGAAAAAATGTCTAAAATCCATTCTTTATTGTGGCAAAGAAAAATCTATGAGAAATTCTCAGAATCCATTATATCTAGATGTTCTAAATAAAAACTGAGTTACTAAAACCGTGTTATAATCTCATGCTAACACTCTATTAAGATAGATGTATGACATCCAAGCTTCTTCAAATCGATAAAAAAAACAAAGATACTGGGCGTCGAGCCCCTGATAGAATGCTCTGCCTAGTAGTTAAGATTATTTTAACCCGGCTATATTATTCCCAGAGAAATTTAGAAAAGTTGAAGTACGTGGTGAAATCTCCACATTCTGATCCGTTGAAGAAGCATACCGATAGGTAGTCATTGAATCAATCAGCAGTCTGGATCTTTTTCTCCAACGCGAACTAAAGTTTTTGATTTTAGAGCATATTTAAGTAAAACTGTTAGTTGCATGAATTCTTTAGAGTTTGAGCAAAAAAAAAAATTTAATCCTCTTCTTTTTATTGAAATGTTTGAATAATTTAGATTATAAAGACTCTTTGTATACCAACATCAAAGCCAAGATCAGGATCAGAAGAAATGGCGAAGGGATGATATAGCATATAATATCAGAACGTAATCACGGATATTTATACACATCTCTTATAGAGATGATATATATAAACTATGAATGTATAGCTATTTTAGCTTAGTGGAATAAATTTTTGGGCTTCTAAGACATTTGATAACGCATAGTAATGATCGGATATAATGCGAGAGGGAAAGAGAAAGACAGAAACTGCAGAAATAGACCAATCGTTCTTTTAAATTAGTTTTCCAGTTTTTCTTCATAACATTTCCTTATAGTTTATTTAATGATTTATTTTTTATCTTTTAAAGAGTGAGGCCCACATATTAGTTACTTTGTGTTATAAAGAGTGCCGATACCAAAGTTATATTTTAACAGTAATATATTTCTAAAGTATTTAAAAAAATAAAAGTTACATTACACTGTGGTACGTAGTTGCTACGAAATATAAGAATGCTCCTTGATCAAAGCCAGATTCAGGTTGTTGATGAGCTATGGATTGCATTACATAATTGAATATAAGCTTGCACAGACATTGAAGGTGCACAGCACCACTGTGATCGATTCCATCGTAATAGAGGGCAGAATATATTCTCTACGTTAATGTGAAAGACATGCGGGCTTGGATGAAGAACGAACTACTTAAATATCAACCGAAAGAAGCACTCACGTGAGCAAAATTATTTTGCCGTTTTCGGAGATATTTATGTGGTAGTACTTGGTGAATTGATCCCATTGGGCAGAACCATCATCCCTAAATGATACTGTTATGAAGCGAAGCACATCTCTGAAAAATTCATTTAGATCTGCTCTTCGACTTCTGCAAGACAATGCATATTGGCATACAGCTTAAGACAATACCCCCTCCCAGAAATTACAAGAATTAGCCTGAGAAATTTTACCAACGGACCTCGCCATTAACAGTCTGTTGCATTTTTTTTTTTTTTTTTATCTATAAGATGATCGTTCTAAAAGATGAAGAAAGACGAATTCTTCATCAAGAAAGACGATAAGGGAACTGATAGACTTAATTTCTAGGCCAGGCCACTTCTGCCGAATCTTGACACAATTTATTTTCCGCAAAGATCAACTTTCAGTCTACTGTAAAATAAAATTGATGGTATGTTCCTGAGATGGTAAATTTTTTCCCAGTGAACATAAAAAAAGAAAAACTATTTTGTTCTTTATTTGCAGTTACTTACTGGCAGGGTTGTTGGCAGACAGTATAACATTGCGAGACGTTGAAATCAAAGCAGTCCATTTCACCTAGATATAAAAGAAGAGGATAAAAGAAATATGTTAATTCTCTCAAAAGATATATAAAATGTAATAAAATCAAAACTTTATTTTCTTAAAAAAAATCAGGCAAATTTTTTTATATAATTAAAATTATATATAATTAAAACATAATATAAAAAATTACAATGAAATAAGCAATAAATCTCATATTTTCAAGAAAAAACAGTCAGCAGTCCAGTATCCAAAGCAATGAATGAAAAATTGTTGCTCAAACCACATTTCTCTCTTAGCTTACACGCAGCACGAACGAAAGACACACACAGACACTTTCTTTTATTATATGTAGAGAGTTTGTTAATAAGCTTAAAGGCGAATGAAATTGTAACACTAATACGACTTTTTCTAATTCTTTTAATAACACATTTTGAAATCTCAGTTACTATCAGTTTTTTAGATAAATTTTTGATTTTTGGTTTTTCTTCAAGATTTGCTCTTAATAGTTAAATCATCCTACTTATCATTTTCCACGATTTAACATCATGATTCTCGATAATATTATTATTTCCGTACATAGCTAGTAAGAAGTTTTATTTAACATTTTCAAAACTTTAAATTTTCTTTTCCAAATATGTAAAATAAATTGTTTCTAAATACAAACCAATTCTATATTACATATTACCCATATTTTGCAATTTGATCCAGTTATTCTCTGGCATTTTCAAATTACATTGAAACTAGACATATTCACTTATTTGTCTGCAGAATGTGAAAAACGTTCTGAATTTCGTGAGTTAGTTGATATGCAAATCTATAACCTGTGCGTTTGTATTCTATCTGAATATCTCACCCAAAAATTTGAAAATGAAAGGGAGATGTTCATTTCTAAACGGAAACAATTCTGTTGAAATCTAGGTCAGTATTCATATGCATTAAATTTCAGGTCAATACGCACGTGTTATGTATGTGAATATTGACTATTGACATGAATTATGCTTTCTAAGTTTATTATATATATTATTCTGCATGGGGATGCGGAACAGTAAAAATTCTGTATGTAAATGTAGATCATTCACATGTATATTCATTTCAGATCAATATTCACATGTATTAGAACATCCAATGGTTTATGTTTTCCTATTACTTACTTTTTCACGATTTTACACTTATCCTTCCTCAACTGTTTTTTCATTGTAGTACTACGTAGTGATTTTATTTGTAAATCTCAAAGAAGTTAATTTATAATAACAAAATATTTTGTTATAGCTACAAAACTATAGAGTATAATGTAACCACATAATAAAAAACAATAATTTAAATAAAAAAATAAATGGGGTAAAGTATTGATTAATTAATTACTTCTAAAAAGCCTTTCGGCATCTACAATGCGGTTGTCTTCAGATAATTTCATGACGATTTCGAACTTGAAGAAGCTTTCGTGGTTTCCTATCATTACTCCTAATTATTCTATCGGTTCATGTATATCTCCTAAATAGTCTCAGTTTCTCTCTTCTCTTTGTACTCGTTACTTGTGTGCCAACGGTAACGGTATCGCGGTTCTTTTATTACAGAATCAAAAGAAATAATACATAGCTAAGGAAAAACATGTAATTCCCTTCCTGTATTCCTATGATTTTGAGCAAACTACATTAAAAAAGAGCAAGAAAAAAGTTATTTTATTGTACTTCACGGGATAAAGTTGAAGACAAAAGAAACAACCGCGCAAAAGGCACTGATTATCAATTAGATGACTCTATGCAGATAGAAGTTTTGCCAGCACCAGAACTAGCGACTCAAAATGTGTTTACGAGAGCCAATATCTTTTGAATATTCATACCAATTCAATAATACTACAGTGCGTGCCAATGCATTGCGAAATGCCTGGAAATGCAGATTTCCTGGAAAAGAAAAATGACTGTCCTCCAAAAACACAAAAATTTTATGAACTTTCATTCTGGTAAGAGAACAAAAGATATAAAATTCAATAAGATTCATGATTCAAATCTGTGCGTAAAATCTAGGGAAAGGACTAGGCAATTATTTTGGATAACGTACAGGGTAGCCAAAAAGTCTTTTTACACATGCAATTGCTCATTGTACAGCCCAAACTCTCACAGATAATTGTTAATTTAGTTAATTATAATTTCACAGTTAATAATATTCTCCTACTCATCCGCTTTAACAGCTGCGATGTCACATGGGGGAAGACTTCAAGCACACTTGCCCACAGAGCATCATTGTCCACACACCGCTCCTTTCTGACGTATGATTTGATGATCCTCCACAGGGCATTGTCTGGTTTTGTAAAGCCCGGACTTCCAGGCGGCCAAGGTTAAAGGGCTATTGATTTTGGGTCTTACAGCAACTGCGAAGTGGTAAGCTGTCCATCGTGTTGGTAACGAACTAATGCTGATGTTGAATCGTTTCCTTGATGCCCACATTTTGCAGCTGTCGAAAAAGGCAATCATTCAGCATCTCCAGATAAGTAACCTGGGTCACGGAACCCTCAGTGAAGTATGGACCAAAGATGTAATCTTCAGACATCCCCGCCCAAAACGTTCTTCCCTCATGTGATCAAAGTCTGATGAATTGATGACTCCTAACCGAATTCACGAAACTTATCCATCATCTGTATCATATTTTCGTTGTTTTGCTTCCGTTCATGACCCACACACTAGTCGCTGGTATCTGTCATTGTTCTTCACCAAGCACAGAAAGGCGAGATAATAAACTAAGAAAGCACAGACTTCATTCCCCGGGCAGTCCCGCGGCAATCACTTTGAAATTAACCTGACGAGCATTGTTGCCATATCAATGATCAGTATGGCAGGTTCAAATCTTAAATATCTTACCATCTTACACTGTTACACACATTTAGTTCAGGTGAAAAGGGACTCTCTTGCCACAGTGCATATGATCCTTGATTCTTTTCCCGCCATAGCTCTAGCGTTATTTCGTGTTTTGACTGGATATCATTGCCTCAATGCTCATTTCTTTTATATTAGATCTAGAAATTCTCCAGTTCTCTCTGAAACATTGAACAACCTGTGGACAAAGGACATTTAAACACGTACTCTACATTTAATACCTTTAATTCTGTCATCAAAAGTGATGCAAAACATGACAGTTCATATGTCTCCTGTTCTACTGGGCCGATTCGAAATTCAAACTGTGTTTTCCATGCATTGAAAGCGTGGCCTAGGATATATATCAGATTTATATATAGCAGTGTTCTAACATAGGTATTTTGCACAAACTCAGACTTTTTCTGAAATAACATATCAATTTTTTCCCGATACTTCGATTCTACGACTCAAATTATGCCTAAATATTCAATTTTGTAATTTTTTGTGAGAAATTTAGGAAGAAATTAAAAAATTTATCTTTTTTTTTTTTTTTTTTTTTTTTTCAGTTTGCGTCTAGAATAATTCACTTGGCAGGATTCTTAATTTATAGTAACCTACTTACTTTCCTTATTTTTCTTTGATGCACGAGAAAAAAAAAGGCCCATTATTCATTCTTTCAAATACTCTTAGCAACGTGCGTAAATCACATTTTCGTTATTATCCCTTATATTAAATACGCCAAATTTCAAAACGCGTCAAAATGTAAATTTATGTATATCTTATGAAATTTTGAACAAAAATAATTTTTTTTCAGACATGCTTAGAAATTCATCTACCTTTAAGATGATGTTAAAAATTGTATAGGTTATAATACAAAAATGTTTTCAAAAAATTTATAAAAAATATTTAAAAATACAAATTTTTAAAATCAATAATAAAAAATGGGCGAATTATATTTGGATTAAGCCTAAATTTCCAATCCAGGAAGATGGAATCAAGTAAGTTTAATAGAAAAAGAGATATTAATAATTATATACCAAATTCAATTAACATTGAGGAGCTAAAATTTTAAGAGTTTATTTTTAAAAAATTACTCGTACGAGTTTTACAGAATTTGGCAGTTTGGCATAATTTGAGCCGTAGAATCAGAATAAGCAAAAATATTGGCATGCCATTTTAGAAAAAGTCCGATTTTTTGTCAAAATACCTATATTAGAAAAATTTTTTCTATATATAAATCTAATATATATCCTACGGCGTGCTTTCGAGACATGAAAAACGCAAGTTGAAATTCGTCAATCGGCCCAGTAGAACGGGAGATATAGAAATGTCGCTTTTTTTTTTCGCAGTGTACCTAAAGTCAGGCATTTATAAATAAATAGATGAATATTGTTATAATAGAGATTGGAAGTGGCTTCTGAGATTTTCGAAATCTTGCAATTCCAGACTGGTCATCTCCATAGGTAGTTGTCGAAAGGTCTCTCAAAAATATTTAATTATTGAGGGTTTTAAGAAAATTATATTCTAATTTTTAAGAACTATTTAATAAGTACTTTTAAGTACTATTTAACTTCTAATTTTTAAGAAAAAAGCCCAATTGTTACCTTGTAACAACGGAACTAAATCTATTATTTTAATTATCTTTGGATGGAACACAGGTTTTAGTGACTTCATTCAGGTAGGCTCAGCGTTATCTGCAGGGTATCGAAATCAAAGTTGGAAGATGCCCCTTATCAATTCTAATATGGTTTTATGTGGCAGTGGAACAAGTTCTAAATTCCACATGAAAATGCTCCTTTCCTGAATGGCACTTTTGTCAGATTCATGCCCTCTAACTATATGAAATATAGTTGCATAATAATTGGCTCATCTGATTTTAAGGGTATTAAATACGGATAAATTCTAGCAATAAATAGCAACTGTGTAGTTGGTTATTTCACGTGGTAAAATTCAGCACATGATGATTTTTTAGTAGTTGTTCTGCTTATTAGTTCTATTCCCCTTTTATTTTATAGGTAATAAAATCTACTGCCTAAATTTCATTTCATTACACCAAACCTTAGTTGTGTTATAATTTTTAAGAATGCTAGTGCATAATCATATTAATGCTGTGCAAAAATTCAAGATGCCATTTTCTATTGCGCAGATATTTATTAACTAAAAAAGAAACACGTCTCAACTCAGTTCATTCTTACTATATGTATTAAAAAGTAGCAGAATTAGACAAATTGTATGGGATCTTCTCGTGTTTCTTGTCTATGTAATACTGTGTAGAATACGATTTGTGAAAGGCCCTTTTCACCAAAATCCTTCCTTTTTGCAACTAAGCAAAGTCCCTCCCCACAAGAGAAAAAAAAAAAAAAAAAAAAAAAAAAAAAAAAAAAATCCGCATAAAATTCCATGTCTTCAGTACAATATTTCAGCATCAATCAGCAACTACTATCATTAAATTTATTATTCACTAATGATCCAATTTACTCGCAAAATGATGGTGGAACAAAATTAAGTTTGACAATTATTATTGCAACAGATTGCTATTTGTTAAACTCCACAACTGTAATGTTAACATGTGCGCTAATGCATTCTTTACAGTAAATTAGATAAAATTTTAATAAAATGTAATATCTATCATTACTCATAAAATTTTTCTTAGAATATCTTACTTCCTGAACAAATTCTGTCTTCATGGTAATACATGATATTGGGAATGACACAGTTACATAATTTCATGGAAACGTTGTAAACACATTCAGCCAAACACATCTAAACAGAAAAGGAAAAAAAAATCTTTATTTGGTACTTAAGTAAATACGCAGTAGAACAATGATGAAATAATTTATCTTACAGGCGTAACAACATACCAACTAAAAACGGTTTTCCTATGTCCCATTACACAAATTACGAAAAATCTCATTCGCTAGCAAAAGTTATGCAATTGCTACCTGTTCTACTCAGGATGCGGATATCGCCCAGGACCCTGATTCAAATGTCTCTTGCACCTAAGTCTTCAAATTTAAAAAAAATTCAGAAAGCAAGGGACGTTTTTCTAACGTTTTGTGTGTTACCTTTATTTATTAAATATCACGTTCTTCGCACTTAAACCACAAAACTCAGTTCAACAGCAATATCATTAAACATTTAAAACATTAAACATCTTTAGAATTCCTGATAGCATATTTCGTAAGTGCACATCTGTATGGCCGCTAAGGCAGTGGCTTCTAGAATGGACCAATGGGCTTCCAGTAATATTTTTGGCATTTTACATGACTTTATCGAGCTTTAGGCAAGATGGTTGAAAATGATTTTCCATGCAATTTCCTGTACAAAATAATTAATTCATTGTGGATTTCTTGTGAAAGTTTTCCGTGCGAAGTTAGATCAACTATAAGCATAATTATAACAGAAGTCTTAGCAATTTCTTTTGCAATCTGTATGAAAAATATGTTCTATAATAACAGCCAATGCACAGTTTTACTCAAAGTGAATTTTCCTAATTTGCATTTCTACACATTTAGTGTGTTATTCTCCCATTAATAACTGTTCACTCTTAAATGTATTGCCTGCGCAAGAAGTACTGTTCAAACAGAATGGATGTATCTTTTTCACAACAAATATTTTTTAATCTATTCATATGTAACTTTTAATAATAACAATAGGTATAATCAGGTCATTCACAATATATATTTTGAACCTCACACTTTCAAAATCAAAGGAATGCAAGCATTGAGATATCAAACTACTAGATTTATTGAAACACTTCTCAGCTCAGGGAAAAAAAAAAAAAAAAAAAAACCTTAATTCTTTTAATCCATAGGTGTTAGTAAAAGAATAATATTCGAGGCTAGTTGTACCCTGAGTCATTTTGTCGATATAAAGAGCGCTAATATGCCACGGAAATTAATCCGAATATCAGCGAGTAATAAGTTTCGCGAAAGTTAAATGTTCACGATTAAATAAACTTATAAAATGCGAGATTTTCTACTAAATTAATAGCAGCATTTATACGCCATATATACAGGGGTTGGACAAAAATATGGAAACACCTTTAAAAAAACATGTTTCTTTGCTTAATATGGTGTAGGAAACCCGTTGGCATCCAAAACAGCTTGCAGTCTTCTCGGAATGGATAAATACAGTTCCTGTATGTTTGCCAAGGGAATATTATACCATTCTTCCTGCAAAACGGTGGCAAGTTCAGATAACGATGTTGGCGGTGGATAACGAGAACGCACTTTCGGTTCCAATGTAGACAACAAAGGTTCGATAATATTCAGGTCTGGTGACTGTGGTGGCCAGGGGAGATGGGACAACTCATCCTCGTGCTCAGAAAACCAGTCCTGGACAATGTGAGCTGTGTGAACAGGGGCTTTGTCGTCTTGGAAGACACCATCACCATCGGGGAACAAAGTTTGTACCATGGGATGAACTTGATCGGCCAAAATGTTCACATAAGTCTTGGCAGTCATGTGCCCTGACACAGTTATCATGGGGCTAGCAGAGAACCACGATATGGTTGCCCAAACCATAACAGAACCCCCGCCATGTTTCACTCTTGGCAACAAGCAGTCTGTATTATAGGCTTGAGATGGCGTTCTCCAGACGTAAACTCGGCCAGAAGTGGGAAACAATGTGAAAGAAGACTCGTCAGACCATATTACTCGCTTCCACTGCTCTATAGTCCAGGCTTTATGACTTTAACACCACCTCTTCCTGCTACGGGCATTAGCATCACTGATGAGTGGCTTCTCAATTGCAGCACGGCCAGCAATTCCCTGTTTATGAAGCTCCCTTCTAATTGTTTTGGTACTCACAGGGTTCGGTAACACAACATTCATTTCAGCAGTAACTTTTGCAGCTGTGGTCTTCTTATTTTTCGTCACGATTGCCCTTAATGATCGTCTGTCACGATCACTCAGGACACACTTTCGTCTGCGCTGTGATTTAGCAGATATTTTTCCGCTTTTCAAATATGCGGAATAAATCTTCGATACAGTACCTCTTGAAACACTAAACACCTCGGCTACCTTGCTTACGGAAGCACCTACCATACGTGCTCCAACAATTTGCCCACGTTCGAAGTCTGTTAACTCTGACATAATGCAATGACAACCTTACATAACAGTACTCCGACAACAACTGAACTGTTTAGCAAATTTACGAAGTTGTATAGGTGGCGTCAGTAGTCAAAAACGCCAGCGCCACCTACATATTTCATTAAAATCAAACTTTCTTTTCAAACATGCATTTCACAAGGTGTTTCCATATTCCCATATATATATATAACTAAATAAAACGTAAACAAATAGAAAATAAAACGTAAACAGTAGCACGCGCTCATATCCACAATTTCAAAAATTCAGCGTCACAGGGTAGAATTTTATTTGGAATGAACCTCGAAATCTCAAAGGAAGAATCTAATAAGTTTAATAAAAATGAGATACTAATAAATATGTACCAAATTCAATTAAGATGAAGGAGCTAAAATTTTGAATTTTAACTCGCGCGGTTTTTTTACAAAACTTAGCACTTTGGCATAATTTGAGTCGTAGAATCAAAATATGGAAAAAAAAATTGGTATGTTATTTCAGGAAAAGTCCGATTTTGTGTCAAAATACCTATGTTAGAATAATGCTATATATAAATGTAATAAGTCGCGTTTTCGAGACATTGAAAAAGCAAGTTAAATTTCGACAATCGGTGCAGTAGAATGGGAGATACAGAACTGTCCGCCCCCCCTTTTTTTTGCAAGGTGTACATACTTGAAAGAAGGTGATAAGGCAATATTGAAGATATTTTTTAAATAAAATAACTGCAAAGAATTGTATTGGGCGTTTACTTACTTCCTGACTAAGTGGTCCTTTTCCATTCCTCTTTTTCCATTCAGACTGATAATCTTTACATTGAGTTTCATATGGGAATGGTAGAAGTTTTTCTTCAACCTGCGATTGTAAATAAAAATTATAAGATCTTTTTATTAACGTGAGTAAATTAATAGCAGCAATACAAACTAAAACTGGAAGCAAATTTATGAGAAAAAATCAAAATCATGCATTCATATAGTAGGATCGTACTCTCTTTGATAACATAAACCTTGCTAGATACTACTAAGGTATTGGTATTGGTAACTATTTTGGCGCATAACTTGGACAAGTTATTAGCACCAGACACATGATAGTTAAAAACAAGTTACAGTCACATCCACACACAAATTCTACGCAATCACAAGTTTAAAACAAGAACAGACTTATGAAATAAAAAAAAAAATGTAATAAAAATGGTCAAAGTTAAGATGAAGGAACTCATGAATTGGGTAATGGTATAAGATGAGATGCATGTATGAAATCATAAAATATAATATACAATAAAATTTACAGCACTAAAGTCCAAATACACATCAAAAGAAAATCAAATTAAATAACAAAAACCACCTTCTTTGAGGAACTGAAATAAATTAGCACTGGCTGCTTTCCCGATTATACGGTCAAGAGGCAAGTCGGAGTTGTTAAAAGACTTCATTCTAAGTGAATTAAAATACAGACATTCAATTAAAATATGACTTACTGTAAGAATATTCTCACAGTGGGAACAAACAGGTTTACTCTCAGCCTTCAAAAGGTAACTATGTGTTACCCGAGAATGACCAATACGAAGACACGATAGAATTATATCCTCCCTTCGCTTTCCTATAGAGTCCCAGTATTCAACTAGAGGCTTCACGGTTTTAAGCTTATTGTTAACTTGAGCATCCCATAGCTGCTGCCACTTGATACATTTTTAATATCCATCAGAGGAACATGCCGGCTGCACAGATCAACAGCACACTTAGCTGTGATGTCTGCGAGCTCATTTCCTTTGATCCCAACATGACCAGGAACCCAGCAGTACAGAACTGGATATTCACGCAACTGTAAGCTTAAATTTAATTTTAGAACTTCAACTACTGCAGGATTGCGAGTGTTGGAAAAAGTTTCTAAAGCTTTCAATGCACTCTACAAGTCTTTATAAATTATGAACGTTTTCTGATGTAGCTTTAATATGTAAATAAGTGCATAATATATGGCGGTCAGCTCAGATGTCAAGACTAAGCAAGCGTAGTGCAAGCGTCTGCCTTCCATGTGGTTATCCATCACGAATCCTGCTTCAACATGGTAATCTGTTTTTGACCCATCTGTATATACAGCCACATGACCGCTATATTCATATCTGTGTTCAAAGAAGAGTTGATTATATACGATTTAGAAAGTGTTCTGCTTATTATGGCGCTGGAAAACACCAAGAAGCTTGACTCCTGCATCTTCCCAAGGTGGGATTACAAGATGATGTACTTCTTGAGTGGATATATTAGATATGGAATACTCCTCAATCAATAAGCGAGCTGTTAAGAAAAAGGAAGGAACACAAGATGGTCGTATTTGAAATAGAAGGTTACACATGTCATCAAGCAAACATAGCTTACTAGGATGATCAGGTTGAGACAATATATTAAAATACTGTAGAAGAGATAATTGCTCACGCCACAAATGGAGGGCTGGTTCATAACAATTAATATACAGGCTGTGGACTGGAGATGTCTTGAATGCCCCTGAACATATTTGCAGTGTCTGATGATGAACTGGGTCTAGTTTCAGCAAAACTGATGGCCCTGCAAATCCATAAATAACTGAACCATAAGCTAGTCTAGAGCGGAGCAGTGCTCTGTAAACCTGAAGTAAAGAGCAACACTCTGCGCCCCAGGAGGTATTCGCCAAGACTTTTAGAAGATTCAATATTTTGGTACACTTCTTCCGCAGATATAACGCATAAGGGAGGAAGGTAAGTTTTCGATCAAACAATTACTCTCAAATACTTTACTTCAGGTTGTACTGGAATCACTGATCCATGAAGATGTAACTCAGGCTCAGGAGGGAGATCTCGCTTCCTGCAGAAGTGCACACAAACAGTCTTTTGCTTCGAAAACAAGAATCCTTGTTTGTCTGACCAGTCCTGAATCCGGTTCAGAGTTATCTGAAGTTGTTTTTCTACGTGTCTCATATCTGCCCCATGACAGCTAATCTGCAGATCATCAACGTATAACGATCCTAAAACAGTGGAAGGAAGTTGCTTTAAGACAGAGTTGATTTTTAATGTGAACAGACTTAGGATATATAAATGTAATATATATCCTAAGTCGCGCTTTCGAGACATTGAAAAAGCAAGTTAAATTTCGACAATCGGTTCAGTAGAATGGGAGATACAAAACTGTCCGACCCCCATCTTGTAAAAGGCGTCTGATAAGACAGCACCAATCTTGACTTGAAAATTCCTTGCCCTTAAAATTTTTTTAATGAAAATAGGCAGGTTGCCCCGCAAGCCACAAGTCGTGAAGATCACGCAGTATACCATATTTCCATGCCTTATCATAAGCTTTCTCAATGTCAAAAAAGACAGAGACAACATGGCTTCTTCTCACAAAGGCTTTACGAATGGATGTTTCCAAACGGAGCATGTTACCCATGGTCATTCTTCCTTTTCGAAAACCGCTTTGATAAGGAGATACGATATGATTCTTTTCCAAGAAATAGACTAGGCGGCTGTTTACCATCTTTTCAAACACCTTACGCATGCAACTCGTAAGTGCAATGGGCCTATACACTGGTTATCATAAATTAAGGAAAAATGACAAAAATAGAGATAACTCCCTCAAAAATAAGCCAAACCGTGTAAAATTTGAATATGTTGCCAAGTAAGAGTAGCTGAGTAAAATTCCAATATGCAAATTAGTGGCGCTGCACTCGGAATACGTCATCTGCGAGGAGCATAAAAGTCCATGTTTGAGAGCAAGCCCACATATTTCACTGTGATAGTGACATCAGAAATCTGAGATAGCCGATTCGTAACTATGATCTCCAGGCATCATTTGCCTACAGAACTACGATAGAAAGCCATTGGGAGACTAGAGGCTGGACAAAATCAAACAGAAGTGGCCAGATGGCTAAATGGGAGTCCTTCTGTGGTTCATAGACTTTGGAGGCAATTTCAAATCACAGATTCGGCACATAGGAGGTTCAGCCAAAGACGGCCAACTGCTACGACGAGCGCCGATGACCGATATTTGACATTATGTGCACTCAGGAATAGAACCGCTACTCTGACTCTTCTTAGATCCTCCCTTGCTGCGGCCACCGGAAGGTTGGTGTCAACGTGGTGGTAGTAGATATATGGCGCAAAGCTCTAGAGGCCATATGCGCCAGTTGGTGTCAACGTCAGCTGTGCGTAGAAGCCTTCACGAAGGTGGTCTCTATGCGAGGCCAACAACCATTTGCGTGCCGCTCAAGTCACGCCATTTGCCCAACGCAGGGACCGTTTGCAGTGGGCACGACAACATGTCCACTGGACGCCTGAGCAATGGAGGGCTATTCTCTTTACGGTTGAGTCTAGGTTTAGTCTAGAGCGCGATAGTACGCGTTATTTTGTAAGGATCTTAAGTTTTACTAACGTTTATTTTATTTTAAATCTTTACTATCACTTCTTATTTTCTACTTCCGGCCAGAATTATAAGCGTGAAGGTATTTATGCAAAGTTTGTCTGGCGAACGCCAAGTATTTAAGTTGTGGCTTTTTGGCCAAGCAAAAGAGAGGAAGCAGTGAGTCGAAGCAGGCCGCTTACCTTAGAAGTTACGCAGTTGCTGTTTGCCTTCCAGGCTAGAGGTTTTAATCCTCTTGATAAATTGTAAACGTATTGTAGTGTTCACAGTTCTCTGTACTACATACGCTTCCTGTTAATATAAGGCCAATCTTCCACGTTTATTATTTTAGAGTTAAATTAGAGTTTAGTTCTATTTTTATATTTTTACGTTAGACCCCGAGTAGCGGGTCCGTGTATTCCGAAGTACGGAAGTTATTGTAAATAAGAAAAATAAAGGGTTTTATATACCCTTCTGGTGTATCCTGTTTACTTCCCACAGTTTTGAACATAGCTTTAGTAAGCTCTCTGTTCCGAGTCAGGTCCTTGCATGTTCCCGAAGAAGGTTAGAAGGAACATTGACCCTGATAGTGGCGCCCAACGAAGAAGAATAACCATGGCCGAGTTTCAAGAAGAACCTGTGCTGCCTGCAGAAACGGCTCAGCATCCAGAAATGCCAGCTGCCGCCCTGAAAGGATTTGGTTACATCGTCCAGACCATGCGCGCTTCGATGAAACCAGAAGCAACATTTAATGGAAACTCACAGGTAACCAGTTTTTTGGAAAAATTGGATGACCACTTCATGCTCTACCCCGTGCACGAGTTTCAAAAAGTTACCTTAGCTACCAGTGCTTTGAGGGGCCAAGCGCTTAACTGGTTCAAATGTATCGGCAGAAGTCTCTTGGGTCAAGCAGGAAGTCCCACCTATACTTACGAGAATTTCAAGACTGCCCTACTAAAAGCCTTCCCTGTTGTAAGGGATCGTGCGAAATTAGAAACGGAACTTTTCAGTATATATCAGCAAAGAATCGAAAATCTCTCAAGCTTTATTTTAAGAAAAATTCACGTCTTCAAGCTCTTGTATGGAAACCGTCCGGATCCTGAAATAATTCAAGTGATTTTGCCGAGGTTACTGCCCCAAGTGCAAGACTTTATTGAATTAAGAAATCCGACTACACTGGAAAAGTTATTTGAGCTAGCAATCCAGTTTGAAAGTAGAAGAACGGCGGACGTCGAAAGAAGACGCCAATATCAACAGCGAAACCAATTTGGTACGCCAAGACCACAGCAAACTCAAGCACACGGCTACGGAGGCAAAGCGAATCAGTGGGCAAGGAAACCCGAGCATTCAAAAACAGCCGGCGAACGTCGACAGTTCAATACCAATCCAGGAAAAAAGTCTCAAGGCCAGGGGAAAAAGAAGGAAAATACGGAAAAGAAAAATAATTTAAACTAAAACGGATTTCTGCTGACGAGAGGGTGCGGAAATCCGAAGGCCACAAAAACCCCTCTTCCTACAAGTTAAATACAGTAATGGTGAAAAATTTGACTCTTCCGAAGATTGAAGTGTTGGTGAATAATATCCCAGCCACCGCACTCCTGGATACAGGCGCGCAGTGTTCCTGTGTGGCAGAAGATTTTTTTAGGAAGTATTTTCGGAAATACCGCATATATAATTCGGATAATACGACAGTGTTAGCGGCGCAAGGAGAACTATGTAAGTGTATAGGTAAAGTACCGCTATACATCCGTATCAAGGACGAACAAGTAAAGGTGATGTTTTTTATACACTCACGTTTGTGAAAATTGCAACACCAAGAAGGAATCGTCATAATTGAATGCAATTTAATACACAGTTGAGTGGTAGTGGTACAAATAAATGATTAAATGTTCAAAGCAAACAAACAAGAACAAGAGATCAGAATCAGTATTTTGTGTGGCCACCACGCGCCGCAATAAGTGCTGCTACACGACGTGGCGTGGAGTCAAACAAAGTTTGAATGTCTGACTGAGGAAGAGCATTCCATATCGTTTGTACGCGTACCCAAAGTTCGTCTGCAGACGCAACAGGACGAGGATCACGAGCAAGACGCTGACCAATGACATCCCACACATGTTCAATTGGCGACATATCCGGGGAACACGCAGGCCAAGGAAGAAGCTGTACCTGCTGCGCTGCAAAGAAGGATTTAACAATCCGAGCAGTATGAGGGCGGGCATTGTCCTGTTGAAATACAGCGCCTGGCAAGCTTTGAAGGAAGGGAACAGCTTTGGGCTGTAGAACTTCACGGATATACCGGTTGCTGTTCAGATTGCCCACAATTCGTAGCAATTGAGATCGTCTATGATATGCTATGGCGCCCCAGACCATAACTTCGGGTGTTCGTCCACTGTGGCGTTCGATAATGCACTCCGGAAGGTGGCGTTCACCGGCATAGCGTCTGACACGAATGCGGCCATCATGGTACCACAAATTAAAGCGGGATTCGTCAGAAAACATGACATGCTGCTAATCAGCACGCCAGTCTCTATGCTGATTGGCCCATTGTAGCCGCAGGCGGCGATGGTCGTGCGTTAGGGGGATCCTGTATAAAGTAGTCCGTGCGCGCAGTCCACACTGCAGCAGACGTCTACGAATTGATGAAGCACACAATGAAACACCTGTAGCTATTGACCACAGTGCTGCCAATTGTCTAGAGGAAGCTGTACGGTCCGTCCGCGCCATGCGGACCAGGTGTCTATCATCGCGAGCTGACGTCACATTTCGGGGTCCACTCCCGGATTTCCGAGTTGTCCGACACTCGTCCGTCCACTGCTTCCAAACGCGCATCACTGTGCTGCTGTTACGCTGCACACGAGAGGCTACTGCACGATACGACAATCCAGCTTCACGAAGGCCGATGATTCTCCCTCGTTCAAACTCTGTAAGTTGTTCAAATCTCGCTCTCTTTCGTCGACGAGGCATAAGTACAGATTGAGTTAACGTTTACCACTAGCAGATAACCACCGATAACCATACACGCCTCGCTACAGCCGTCTATTTATTCGGATCCATCAGCCGTTCAGAGGGCGCTGCTCAGCATATGCATGCGCTACGGATTTGCAATTCTAATCATTTGCATATCATACGCTACTTTGCATTTCCTGAAAATTTCAGCTCACTCGCGTAAGTCCTTCATGGTGTTGCAATTTTCACAAACGTGAGTGTAGTAAAGAATCTGCAAGCACATATAATCTTAGGAATAGACTTCCTTTCAGACGCACAAGCAACACTGGATTTTAATGAAGCGTCCCTTAAGCTGACAATGAACCCAGTTCGTGCAGAAAAGGCTGAACCGCCAATATTAAATCTTGACCACCTGCCTAATGACGAGCAAGGAAAAATCCGACAAGTGGTAAGTGAATTTGCTTCGTTATTTAGTGATATTCCAGGATTTACTCCGGTTACTAACCATAGTATTGACACCGGAGATTCCATGCCAGTTCGTCAAAAACCATACCGGTATGATAAGAATAAGGAAAAAATTATAGAATGGCATATTACCGATATGCTACGTAAAAAGATCATAACGCCCATCTCAAGTAGTTATGCTAGCCCGGTGGTTTTATGTAAGAAAAATAATGACTATCCTTTGACGCATCCAAAAAGATGGAGATTCGCTATTGATTACCGTAAATTAAACTCCATAACTAAATATCCGGTATATCCGTTACCGATCATTGAAGAAATCCTAAGGAACATAAAATCAACCAAATTTATGACGACTTTAGATTTAACGACTGGTTATTTTCAAATAGGGGTTAGGCCTGAGGACGTGCCTAAGACTGCTTTTATAACCAAGTCTGGCACTTTTGCGTATGCCGCTTGGCCTTTCAGGGGCCCCGGCAACATTTCAGCGATGCATGGACATTGAGTTAAGACCTGTTCTTGGAAAGTCCACATTTATCTATTTAGACGATATCATTATTACTAGTGATAATCTCGACCAACATTTACAGGATTTAAGACAGGTGTTTTCTTCATTAAATGAGGCCGGTCTAAAAGTTAATGTCGAAAAGTGCAAATTTGCAGCCCCTGAATTAAAATATTTAGGTTACAAAATATCTCAAAAAGGAATCGAGACAGACGAATCAAAAATAATCGCTGTACAAAAGTATCCGACTCCAAACACGGCAAAGAAGCTCTCTTCTTTTCTAGGACTTTGTTCATATTATAGGTCTTTTATAAAAGATTTTGCGGCTATCGCTGAGCCATTGTTAAAATTAAAAAGGAAAAAGGCAAGATACTCGTGGACGGCCGAAGCCAATAGTGCTTTCGAAAAATTAAAACAAGCATTAACGCAAGCCCCTGTGTTAAAATTTCCTGAAAAGGATGAGAATTTAGAAATTTCAGCGGATGCTTCGGATTATGCGGTAGGAGCGGTACTTTCGCAAAATCAGCAGCCCGTGGCATTTTTTAGCCGAACTTTAAATCAAACACAAAGAAACTATTCCGCGACCGAGAGAGAGGCACTTGCAGTTCTGTTAGCAGTGCAAAAGTTCCGAGTCTATTTTGGAAAGGCGCCTATAACAGTGTACTCTGATCATGCGGCGGTAACCAGATTGTACTCAGGGAAAAATTTATCCCCAAGGTTAATAAGATGGGCACTCAAGCTGCAAGAATATAATCTGGTAATCAAGCATACCCCCGGAAAGGAAAATATCGTAGCAGATGCCCTATCAAGAATTAAAATAGATGAACAAGGTAATACCGTAAAGGTGGCAATGCTCACAGCATGTACAATAAATTCCCGAGAAACTGTAATAACCGAACTGGGTAAGGATCCTGAGTTTGAAAGTATTTATGAGTATTTAAAGGATCCTGAAAATTTCAGCCACCAAGATATCGTGGCGATAAGAAATAGGGCGGCCCATTACGAACTAATAGATGGTCTATTATTCTATACAAAATCTACGAATTCCAACAACGAATTTCGACCTGTTATCCCAGCTAGTCTTAGATTAAATATCCTGCAGGAGCTCCATGACAGCCCTTTAGCTTCTCATGCTGGTATTCGAAAAACTATCCAACGCGTACGCGAGGCAGTCTACTTTCCTGAACTGCAAAAGTTAACAAGGGCGTATGTCCAGTCCTGCCCAACATGTCAAGCAGTTAATTATATTAATTTCCGCCCGGCCGGGTTTCTAAATAGTATTAAATCCGAATTTCCAAATGAAATAATTGGCATCGATTTATTGGGCCCTTTCCCAAAAAGTCAGTTAAATAAAAGTCGCTATCTCCTTGTTATGGTTGATCATTTTAGTAAGTGGACCGAAATTGTTCCCTTAAAACGAGCCTCCGCGAAATTAGTTACTGATTCTAGTTTAAATAAATATATTTTAAAATACGGGGCGCCCCTAAAAGTTATATCGGATAATGGTCCTCAATTTGTAAGTAATATATTTGAAGACATGTGCCAAAAACTGGGCATACGTCATTTAAAAATGGTCCCGTATCGGCCGCAATCAAATATAGCGGAACGGGTCAACAGAAATATAGTGAAAATTATCCGTAGTTATGTTAAAAATTTTCATAAAAGCTGGGATAACTATGTCAATGAATTTGCTTTCGCCCTTAGGACCGCAAAACATGATACAACGGGCAAAATTCCTGCTGAGTTATTTCTAGGCAGAAAGATTATAACGCCGTTAGATAAATTATTTTATGTGCAACAAAGAGCCCCAGAATTTAAAATGGGTGATATAGAAAAACTAATAAAAGAAGCAAAAAAGAATACGGAAGTAGCACAGAGAAAACAGAAGCTCTATTATGACTTGAAACGACGGGGAGTAACTTATAAAGTAGGGGATGAAGTTTTAAAAATTAAGCATTCACTTTCTTCTGCACCAGAAGATAAGACTGCCAAATTTTTTCCACGATTTGAAGGACCATATGTTATAGAAAAAATAACTCACGCTGTAGTAGTGTTAAAAGCCAGAAATGGTGAAACCTGCTCCGCAAACATTGATCAAATAAAACCCTATTTTGATCGTAATAAAATGCAAATATTTTCAGATCTTTTGCAGGATCCGGCACGGCAGACACCGCAGGCACAAGCTCCAGAGGTGGAAAAACGACAAGTACAAGGGCAAGCCAGTAAGAGGCAGGAGCAAGTGAAAAGAAAATTTCCCCGAGGAAAAATTGAAGGTAGCAAGAAAAAGAAGCCGTTCCACCGTCCAGAAAAGAGAGTTCACGAACACCCGCAGAATGAAGAAGGGAGAAAGACGACGTATGTGAAGAGAACCAGGAGAAATGACGGCAACTATAACCGGGCTCTAAAACGAAGGATCTACTCATCCGACAGAACTCTCCACAGCAAATGTCGCCGAACTGCGGAAGGGCCATCAGCGGCGGAGGAAAAGTTACAAGGAAAATTTGAACGGCCAGCAACGAGGTCCAGGCAGGAACACGAAAGAAGTTTCCCGGTTCCGCCAAGACCAGCTGCCATCAAACGACCAAGACCACAGGCAGAAGCAAAAAAGAAGTTATTCAAGGGTGACCGAACTGGAGAAAAAAGAAAGCATCGAGAGAAAGGCACTGAAGGGCGAGCCCGTACAAGAAGGAGGATAAATCAAACAACTATCTGCAATACCTTTAAGGACTGGGCCCAGAAAAGGATGTCCGAATATCACAAAGATAAGTAAAATTTTATGTTACTTTGCAAACTTAAGTTAATCTTTCATTCTTACTGCAAGTGGCAGATTTCAAGAAGTTTTACCTCATGCGAAGTCTACCTTTATCGCCAAAAGGGCGAGAAATGAGTTGTTACCGATTTTGGTATTATGTTTTTCAATTACTCGCGCGTAAAACTAAAGTTGATGTATAATAGCGTTGTGTAAAGACTTAAATATTGTAAAAAGTTATTGTATAAATTTTATTTAAATCATTCTAGCAAGAAAGAAGTTTTAGTCTGAAAGACTTTTTGAAATGTATTATTTCAATGTAGAAAAAATTGGCACTTGCTTTGAAAAGAATAGAAGTTAACAATGTACTACTAATGTATGTTCTCAAATGTGTAAAATTAACGGCATGTTGATATGTTCTTATATACATGTGAACTGTTATTTTAAATGTTAAGAAATACAGTGATATGGTAAAAGTGAAAGTAATGTTAAAAATTTGTTATTCGTGTGACTGTAAAAAGACTAAATCATGGTGAATATGTGTTAAAGGTTGAATGATGTAGTTAGGCTCTCTGACGCTACACTTCAGAGTTAGCCACTTTCAGAATAGTACCTCAGGGTTTAGAGTTGAAATTAGGGTGTGTTAAGAGGTCTTGGTATGTTGAATTTTAACACGTTAGTGTTTTGATTGTAGGAGGAAGTGTGGAACACGTAGACAGAAACACATTCGTGTTTGGTGTTCTTTTACAACACATGTCAGAGAGCACGGGGAGAGATAATTAAAATAGTCATGAATGAAATAAGAATGTTAAGTGAAATATAATTATACATGTTACTTGCCATTTCATTTTGTAACATTTCATTAAACTAGTTTTCCTTCCAGATCTCTGGAAGGAACCAGAATTGAATAAAAGCACCTGTTTGGATGCAGTACAGATGAAAAAAAAAATTGTGTATCCTGGGAGCTGCTATTGTAAAAAAAAACAAATTTCTTTCTTTTAAATTTCTAGTTTCTAGCGAAGTATATTTGTAAAAGATTGGCCTCGCGTTAGATTCTAGAGCTAAAAGTTTTCAACAAGGTCGTTTTAGACCTCAGTTTCAAACTAATTAACTCTGACCGGAAGTATGTAAGGATCTTAAGTTTTACTAACGTTTATTTTATTTTAAATCTTTACTATCACTTCTTATTTTCTACTTCCGGCCAGAATTATAAGCGTGAAGTTATTTATGTAAAGTTTGTCTGGCGAACGCCAAGTATTTAAGTTGTGGCTTTTTGGCCAAGCAAAAGAGAGGAAGCAGTGAGTCGAAGCAGGCCGCTTACCATAGAAGTTACGCAGTTGCTGTTTGCCTTCCAGGCCAGAGGTTTTAATCCTCTTGATAAATTGTAAACGTATTGTAGTGTTCACAGTTCTCTGTACTACATATGCTTCCTGTTAATATAAGGCCAATCTTCCACGTTTATTATTTTAGAGTTAAATTAGAGTTTAGTTCTATTTTTATATTTTTACGTTAGACCCCGAGTAGCGGGTCCGTGTATTCCGAAGTACGGAAGTTATTGTAAATAAGAAAAATAAAGGGTTTTATATACCCTTCTGGTGTATCCTGTTTACTTCCCACAGTTTTGAACATAGCTTTAGTAAGCTCTCTGTTCCGAGTCAGGTCCTTGCATGTTCCCGAAGAAGGTTAGAAGGAACATTGACACTGATAATTTGATATGGAGAGAACCTGGAACCCGTTATCATCCGTCAAACATCCGTGAAAGAGACGCATACGGAAGAGGCAGTGTCTGTGTTTGGGGTAGCATTTCTTTGGGTGGAAGCACAGACGTCCATGTTTTTCCAAGGGGAACCGTGAATGCTCATGTTTATAGAGATGACATCCTTGATGCTTATGTGCGCCCACATGCCGAGGCAATAGGTGATGCTTTTCTATTACAGGACGACAATGCAAGACCACACAGGGCTCGCATCGTATAGGATTATCTTCAACAGGAAACAATTATGCGTATGGAGTGGCCAGCTCGACCCCCGGACTTGAATCCTATCGAGCACGTTTGCGATACTTTAGGGAGACGTCTAGCTGCTCTCAATCCGCCCCCTTAGGCCCTTGCCGCGCTTGCAACTGCTTTGCAAGAGCAATGGCTCTCACTTCTTATGCAACTGATAGACCGCATAATTGAAAGCATCACACATCGCTGAATGTGCTGTATTGCTTCTAGAGGCGATTATATTCCATATTGAAGGTACTTTTACTATAGCAGACTGACATCTTCGATTTGTTCATTTTATGCATGTGCTAATTTCTATACTACCATAACTGTCTGGTAATTTCATTTTATGTTATTTGGTACCTTACTATGTGTTATATATTGTGGGTAAGTTTCATAAAATTCTACATGTAACTTTTTCAGTAATCGTGACTTTTGTGATTTTTCCTTAATTTATGATAACCAGCGTAGTTGGAGGGATCCTTCGGGTCTTTTCCTAGGTATAGGAATAACAACAGCTCTCTTCCATGCAATGGGGAAAATGTACTCCTTCCACACTCGGTTATAAAGAGCGAGAAGGGCAGTCAATGACTTAATGGTTAGGTTAGGTTAGGTTATTTAATTACAGCAAAGCCTCGAGGGCTATCTGCCTAAGGGGACGGATGCCTTCGTGGAGGACTTTCTAAGGGAAACTGGCTCGTATACACGTTACACGTGGGGGAAACCACGAAAACACCCATGCAGTCAGCCCGTTCGTGGGATTCGAACCTCGGACCGAACTACCAGTGTTCAGCGACTTTACCTCTCGGTCGCTGGTGGACTTATAGGACAGATGCTCCAGCATTTAAGCCCCGTTCACAGAGAAGATTCGACCGGTAGCGAAAACCGGTTCTTCCAACGTGTCCCATTTACATGGGACAAGCATTAATTGCCTCGCCGAATTGGAGGTAGAACTTGGTTGAATGTTCCTTACCTCTCGGGAGCAGGGCAAATGGGGAGATTTCCCGTACTATACTGCGCGGTTCACTTAATTTTAGTTACTGCTCGCTGGACTGTCAGCGAAACAATCGCGCTGATAGATGTCTGGGGATGTGATAGAATCCCCTCAAAAATTAGTCAGAACTGTACAAGATACGGAAATTATAGACAAATATAGACAAGGTTAACTGATACTAGGTATTCCAGAAATATCGTTCAAATTAAAACTAAAGTTAAGACAAGTGCATATCGGCTTCAACGCGACAAGGGACTCCGTACCTTTCGAATGATTTTTTTTAAAAAAAAATTAAGCATTTTCATCTACTTTTTATGAATATTATTAAATGGTTTTGTGAGACAAAATAATTTTAAGCTGAAAAAAGGTTTTTGCTAGTATTTTTTTTAATTTAAATTTTTGAAGAAAAATTTTACAATTAAAATGTCTTTCTTCTCTGTAATTTGCAATGTCTCCCTCCAGTTTTTTTATTGTATTTATTAGAGTGTTCTTAATAATTTCAAGGCATGATTTCCTCCTCTTGCTAACAGCAGCTGTGCAAAGGAGCGCTGCATGTGAACGGGGCTTTGGTTACTAATACCATCTAGACCCGTACTAGACCTACGTGTCTGCAATAAAACTCTTTTCAGTGGCGCATCGTAAAAACGCTATTATAAGGCTCGGATTATTATTGCTGGAAAACCGCAGCAAATGTTTCACTGATAGTGTTCGCAATTTCTTCTGTGAAGCTATCACTCGGCCATCTTTTTCCAGAAATGAGAGTGAGTGGGCATTATATAGTGAGTGGAAATAGTAACTTATTAGCATTTCTATCTGCTATATATTTAGTAATTTTCCGTAGGTCTAGTTTCGTTGCAT
Source organism: Stegodyphus dumicola (assembly GCF_044657685.1). Taxonomy (NCBI): domain Eukaryota; kingdom Metazoa; phylum Arthropoda; class Arachnida; order Araneae; family Eresidae; genus Stegodyphus; species Stegodyphus dumicola. The sequence goes on along the minus strand of NC_140770.1, from coordinate 265,935,120 downwards.
CCCACATTAAAACAATTTGTTTAGACAAATCTCGATATAGTTTGTCTTAATTTTGAAATATGTGTTTGTGGTATTTGCCTGCAGTGCGAGAAATTGTCGCAGATTTCTTCAGGAATATGGCAGGAAATAGTAATTAATATAATTGTTTTAGGTCATATAATTTTGGGACAAATTCTCTAACCGGAACAAGTCCTTTGAAACCAAGGAGGTTAGAATAGATTCTATTCTAGACCAAGGAAACAAGGAGGTTAGAATAGATTCTATTCTTGTTTGAAACTAATATTACAGCGATAACCGTAAACGTTCTGCGAAAATAAAAGAAATAAAAAAATTTGAAAGCTTTCAGATTTTATATTACACTAAAAGGTCGTCTCGTGTGTTGGAGATAAAAATGTTTTTTCTTTCCGTACAGTGTTGTCATGCTCGCTTTCAAACCGTTGAGTTTTTTAATCAAAAATTAGTTAAATGTTTTACAAAAAATATATAATAGATAGTAAAAAAATTCGAAATTAAAAATGCGGGCTTCCAGGTACCCATATTCTCCAAAACTCGCTTGTAAGTAGATTTATTGATTGATTTCCGAGATAAATTATAATGTATATGTGAATAATATACAATACTAAAGACGCATGTAATAAATAATACTTTGCTGAATTAAATCGCCATTCTTTCCTTCTGTAAATTCTTCTTCTGTCCTTCGCCAAACTACACCAAAATGGATGAGCTAATATCTAAGTACCGAAAAATGTTCTCGTAAGTGTCTCAAATAACATGAAATTTTTATAAAACTATATTCCGCTATGTAATATACTAAATATTCAGTGAAGCAGTATGTTTCAATGCCTTCAAAGATGGAAAATCAAAGATGATTGAAAGATGGAAATCATACCTAAGCTGTGAAAATGAGGATTGTCTGAGTTCGGTGCGGGGGCGGGAGGAGGAGGTTTTACATAATGGACACTTTTCCCCAGAGGTACAGTTTAAAAAGTAAAATTTTGTATTTACAATATTTTTATTTTCCCAATGTTTTAATTATCTTCATAATTTTCAATAACCTATTTTAAGAATTTTTATAATTGGAAATACATTATTAAGATAACTATTTAAGGAAATACAATTTACAGCCATATTTTCTGATCATCCTTTATTTGTACATGAGAACTATTAATAAAACATTATTTGCTAATATTACATATTTATATAAAGTAGATTACAACAAGAAAATTTCATTTCCTAATACACGAGGTATTATTGGGTGGTACAGAGTAAAAACTAAACAGATTTTTTTTTTAAAATTAAAAACGGCGTTAAGAAATGTTTCCCTTGTGAAAGATTTGAAGTACAACATTGTTTTAAAAAGCCATTTATTTAGCTCATGTTTTAAATTTAATAATAACAGTAAAATATGTGTTTTAAATTTAATACTAACAGTAAATATTTTTACTTTAATAGAAGCAGCATTCTTTCATGAAATAGAAGGAAATTGAAAAAATGTGATTTATAAAATATAATACGCAAAAAATTCAACTTACAACTTTCAAATGCACTGAATAAATATTTCCAGGTTTAATGACAAAACCATCATAGAATGGATTGATGATGGTGTTTGGGGAATGAATGGCGATGATGGCTCCCACTTGGCGATCTGGACGGAAATATTCGCCAGGTTCCATTTCGAAAACCATGTGAAACAATGCATCTTTTTCTATATAAGATAAATGAATAAATTTAAAATAAATTAAGTAAAATAAAAAAGTAAATTTTGCCTTTATACTGGATCCTCTTTTAAAATTTATGTGTGTAAAGGAAGTGCAGCTCAGAATCAAAACAATGAATATAAAAAATCTCATGTGGATACGACATAACTTCCTTGTACGGCCAATTAAATTATACACATTTTTGTTGCATTTCGTTTAAACCTATATTCCGATTTTCACTAGAGATATATTTCTCATTCAATCAATTCAGTTTTTACTTCGCGAAAAGGAAATATACATAAAAATTCACCTTCATTAAAAAACAGTAAAATACAATAAAACCTAAAACACCAAGAAACCCGTTAAAACCGTTATAAAAACAATTTTTACAGCTAAAATTAAACTTAGTTAAAGTAAGCAGAAAGACAGATTTTTCGGTGCACAAAACTTCTGACACCACTTGGCAAAAAGACCCTGAAGTTGGTGCAGAAACTGACTTAATTCGCTATGCTACTAGGTTTCAAATGTAAACAAATGGCGGCGTCGTTAGGTTTAGTGGAACTTAAACAACTTTTAAATTGTTAATAATTCCACAACTCCAGAGCAGCCTTTAACGGCTCCCTAGCCATAAGCGAGATAAAACTCTGGTTGTTTTTCCTTGGTTGATTGCGGCAAAGCCTACGAAGACTTGTGAAGGAAAGGGATGCTTTCATAGAGATATTTCTAAGAGAATCTGGTTGTTATTTCACATTACACTCGGGAAAAACCACGCAAACTCCCATGCAGCCAGTCTGTTCTCCAGGGCCGGAAGCCAGGTCGAACTACTAGTGTTCAACGACTTTACTACTCAGCTGCTGGCAAGTCGTAGAACTCGAATATTTTTCTCTTAACAACGAAACCCAACCCTTTTTATTAATCTCATAATGGTTATAATTCAATTAATATTCGTATTTCATTAAAAAGATTTAACCACATAAGTACTTTGATTATTTTTTTTTTCTTCTCAGTTTAATCCCATGTGGCAAGCAGAATCTCATTATTCTTCACTGCAGCAATGATAAACATAACCTGAAAAAATATTTCATAATAAAAATGGCGCCTCCAATACAGAGCTGCTAGGGGGAGGAAAACTCTTTTCCCCGGTCTCTAGCTATGGCACTGCGTAAAAATTGAGCTAATGCTTGCAAATATTAAAAAGGCTCATCAGCCAATAGCTCTCCTATTTGATGTTATCAACTAACACAATAGAGAGAGATTGATTTCCTTGAAGAATTTAAGTCACATGTTTAGTTAATCGAATCGAACAACATGTGATATATCAAGCTGGAAATTGTACTATATTCTGCGTGAAAATAAATGCTGCGGTGCATTTTATATCATTGTTACAGATTATCTTTGTACTGCTTAGCATAAACAGTGAAGAACACCAAGTAACAATTGTGGTTACAGTTTCCGATCTGAAAATAAAAATAATTGTTAATCCTTCAGAGTTTGTGAACACTGTAACGAACCTCTTTCTCAGGAAAATGGTTGACAAGAAGCAGAACTTCTCTGTAGTGACCCCCAAATATGGAGTTTTCTCACCAGCCGGGTTGTTGTGAATTTGCTTATTTGATGACAATTTTGTGTCGATTCCTTTTTCCACGGAGATTTTCTGTTGTGGATTTGAGTCAGAGGGGGACAGAGATTGGAATTCGAAGGGAAAGAACGGACTCTGAACCCTCCTCGTTCCGTTGCGACAGAAAGGATGCTATTAATTTTTCTTTAATGTAAATTCATCGTATATACGTATTTTCTGTACACAATAAAAGCTGTATTAGCCCGCAAGCACCATTCTGGTTATTTCATCTGTCATATGACAACGTCAAAGACCAATATGGATCTCTTGGGTAGAAATTTCTATACTGGAGAACGACAAAAAGCTTTACTGAAAAACCGTAAAAATTGTGTTACACAAGAGTCAAAATGACAGTTTCTAACACCAATGATCAATGCTTTACATTCCGAAAGTTCTGAATATATATGTTTGGTTGTAACGAAAGTTTTCCGCCAAAAAAACTTTCTCAATAAAGTTAGAAAAAAAAAAAAAAAAAAAAAAAAAAAACACGAAAGCAGTACCCTTAGTGCGGGTACTAATTACCACTCAAATTTGTGATTTTCTGCCAACGTTGTAATAATTTTTCAAAGCTTTCGGCCCAGAAACTTGGTGGCCGCGAGTCCAAAAACAGATAAGCCTCATTTCAGAAGTCCTGTGCAGAACGGAAGATAGCACCAGCAAGATATAACTTCAGGTGTGAAAAAAGGTAGAAATCCGACGGAGCAATGCCCGGGGCTATTTGGTGGGTATGGCAAAATCGAAAAGATCCCATTCGAGTCTCTACAGCAAACTCGTAGGTAGCTAAGGTATTCAGCGCCAGGGGAACAAATGAAAGATTTCGCGTCCCCTACTGCTTGGCAAAAACGGAAATCATCTAATTCTAAAGTTTCGTAACATTATTTTGGCGCCCCCTGGATGCTGCATCCGGGGACAGATGTCCCCCCTTGCCATCCCTCTAGATTGCCTCTCTCTTGCCCCCTTGCCTCTTGCCACCCCTGCTGTACAGAGTCCAGCCGGTGAATGCAGACAGACATACGTGGTCTTGCATTATCTTGATGGAGCATTACCTTTTTGCACCGGAATTCAGTTTGACGGTTTTTCCTTGATAGCAGCGTCAACTTGTCCTAGCATCTCGCCGTACACCTTACTGTTGAGAGTTTTACCTTTTTACAGATACTCTTTGTGGATAATCAACGGCACAGAGCATGGTCCTTTTTTTTATTAGTCTAATTGATATTTGCAACGCTGCTGACGGGCTTACCGGGCGCAGACCAATCCCCTTTTCGGCCTGTGTTGTTGAAGTAAATCCACTTTTCATCACAAGTCAGAATCCGGTCCATAATTTTGTTGCTGGGTTGATATTCGAGCAGATTAGTGTAGGCCCGAACGCGTGTGTTCTTATCTGCTTGAGTCAACTCATGCGGCACCCAGCTATTGAACTTATACGTCAAGTTTATGCGATTCATAGCGCGACTAATGGGCATGGGCATTCAGACACCTTGCACTTTTGCACTTAACGATACTTTTTTACAAATTTCACAACACAGTGTTCTAAAGCAAGTCTCTTTCTTACAAATGTCAAAATCGTTTGACAAAATATTATTAAAGACGCAAATGCAAAATGTTTGCATAGACGATATTTGCGGTGGTTGGAAACTTTCGTTAAAAACCTGATAATATCCCCGTTTATTAAACCTATTATTCAGGCATAAAAGTGTTTAACATTAATGTCTTATTTAATCAGGAATCATGGGTTTTAAATATTTCAGCTTCAATATGCAAGACATTGTTGTTGGCCATTAAAATCGTATTTGTTACTTTTGGCACGAAGAAACCACTACGCAACTTCTGGACAATTAGCTTGGGACTTCTCAGCAGCGTCTGGTATTAAAATAAACCGATTTAAGGCTTGCCGAAAATTTCACAAGCAAGGCTTTTTGCGAGAAATTTGGTTTGCGTTCTGCTTTCTGCGTCTTTCCCAACAAAGAATGTAAGATGATATCGTTTCATTAACAGTGAAGCCAATATGACTGGGCTAAATCACTTTTCCCGGATGTTTGTATTAAGTTTAAATAGTGATTTCGAACATAATTTCATCTGAAATGAATCTGACATACAACCTTCCGTCGCATACTCGTGCAAGACATTGTTTCCGCGTTAGACGGTTACTTGTTCGGGAAGGAATCGTTAAACGGTCGTTTCGTACACGTGATAGAGATTCTGTAACCACGAAGATGTGCATAGGTGAGGTTCTGCCTCCTCAAATAAGAACATAGACGCAATCAAAGACCATAGACGTTTTTTGCTTAAGTGTCATGAGCCGGACACGTTGAGTTTCAACAGCAATATTCCGGCAATAGTGATAATGAATGAATGCTCAGTCAGATTTTTTTTAGTCGTGTATGACAGAAATAGACCTTTCCGAGTTCTTGAGGTGGATGAAAACCTTCAAATGGAGGATATTCATTGACATTGGTGGTCTGGTGGTCTCATTCCGGTGAACGTGTTTGGAATGTCCAAGGTCGGTAAGTAGTAGCTCACCATATTCCTTTTTGGAGTTTCTACGAGCTCAGAAGAATAGTGTTTGATCACCAGTGACTTAATTGATACGTTGAACATTAATATAGAAAGACCTTGCGAAATATGCATTTTCGCTACAGAAAGTCCCCACACACATTATTAAATAATTGTATCTTCAAGAATGCAAAAGAAGTAATTTTCAATTTTTAAATAATGTTTATAATGCAGCATGAGCAGAATTATTTTATCATAATTTTAACTAGTGATAGGCAATTTGTATATATAAATGCTTCGGTACGATTTCTACGTATACATGGAACCATTTAACAGTAGCACATGTGTAACACGCAAACAACTAATAGCTCCGGTGCTGAAAACCAGCCGTTTATGCGGTCATTTTTCGATTTCAATTTGCATCAAGACATAATATTTACCACTGATATTTTTAATTATTAACAGACTTACTTTTAGGTACTGGCAAAGTATGCTGCTTTAAAGTAGTACTTCTTATTACCGAGAAGAGAATATAACAGTTCCGATATCCAGTGTTACCGTCAGGCATTAGCATATGGATATGATCTTGTATGCTATATAAACAGAACCAAAAAAGATTGCTACTTTAGTAGATAAACAGATAAGCATTATGAGAAATTGGGGAAAGCTTATAAAATTTGAATAGCAGATCAATTTTAATTGAACTGAAATTTAATTAATATATATAAATTATCAATTTCAGACCTATAAAAAAGTTGAAAATAAACATCTATCCTTAAATTTTATTCCATTTACAGCAGCCATGTCAACATCGTGGCTCCTGCTTATTGCATTAAACAGTAACTGTATGCTAAAATTTGTGTCACTGTGGTAAAGATTATTAACCATCATCATTAATAATCATTATATAATTAATCATTTATAGATCATCCATTCCATTATATGCACAGATGGATTTAAATAAATCTTCAGTAAAATGATCGGCACGATTGACGGCCAAGTAGCGCGATTTAGCGCCAATTATAAAGGACCGTCTCCATAACGACTGGCGACCGTTACCGAAATTTCCGCCTACAAGTCGACGGGATAATATGTAAGCACCAAATTGTCATATGACCTTCAAGTCAATGCTCATATTACTTAAGAGCAAATACATTAACGAAGGATAGTCATTTGTACTTCAGAGATTGTTTCTGAGCAGCCAGGGATAATATCTGATATTTGCAACAAAAATAAGCGATTGGAATTTTAGCAGGACTAAATGTATTTTGTTTGTAGTTTTCAAACTTCCTTTCATTATACATATATTATATTTCATTATACTTTTATTATGACTGTAATAAATTTATAAGGCTAATGATTTCAATGACTATATTTTAACTTAATTTTAAAATATATTAACAGACCTAAATGCATATCCAGAAATCAAATTTTATCGTTATGAAAGAAAAAAGAGGAAAGAAATTTGCACAATTTTATAAAACATATCTTTTTCGGTACTTTTCCGTTATACGGGCGCCACGAAAAAAACATAAGATATTTTTATTATAACAGTGTTAATAAATTTTAAATACATTATAAATTAAATTTGAACAGGGGCCATGAATTTAGACATGTCTTGCAACATTTTGGAAAACATTTCATTTTTTTATGTAATCTCACATAAGCTCTAATAAGTATGATTCAAGATGGTGGCGTGAGACACCACGTTGGCATTTATTAAGCCACTTTGCACTGTGGGGAATATGGGACATCAAGACCCACGTTCTTTCAACTGTTTGTGTGTGACATCCAGTGTTCGGGCCTATGAAATTGTATCTGTAGACCTGCTTCTTCTTCCTTTTTTTTTTTTTTTTATATCCGGCTTCTTCTTTCAAATCCTCTGTTTTGTACGCTTTCTAACAATCAGGAAAAATTGTATTACCGTCTGCGACATTTTTTTTTTTTTTTTTTTTTTTTGGGACAGCACCAAGTAAAATTTTAGCTGAGCGATCCGAAACGGTTACAATAAAATACTCTTTTCTTTCTCTGCATATGCCTCCAAAAACCTACTGTGGGGGTAAAATCGTCCAAAGTTCCATTTTTTCTCGTAAAAAGACTTTCGTCAACCTCTATTATTCTCTTATTTCCACCAATTTTAACTTCAGGCCTACATAATAAGTCGTGAACTCAAACCTTTGCATATAATTGTTCCAGTCGACGACTGTATTGAGGTTTATCTTTAACTGCATATTACAAAACTCAACTGAGGTCAGTTCATGGCACCAATAGTAGATAAATGTTACAGCTGTAAATGGAATTTAGGTGCAATCCTTTAAACCAAGTGTTTTTTTTTTTTTTTTTTTCTCGGGAAGATCTAAAATTGCAACACTGTTTTGGTGTATCGTAATTGGTAAAGCACAAAATCATTTCTTGATTTTTTTTTACAAAATCTTGACCTACGAAGAATTTCTTTACGCTGTAGTAATTTTACTGCCTCTTCCTCATCTTTTTATAAATCCTAGATTGCGAAATCCATTTTTTTCTACAAAAATAATTTTAGTCAAATAATGTGTACGAAGAAAGTCATCTATCAAATTATGTTTCGCACAGTTCTAAAAAAAGACTGCAAATCATAGCAAGTGAACATTTGACTCAATTTCACTCATAAAAACCGGGATGATTTAGCTGATCGCATTATTGCTATTCCGGCACGTTACTACAAAGGAGGTTAGAATAGAAGGAGGGAAGGTTCAATTCAAACCGTGAATCTTGGCCGCCATATTGCTAGTACTGCTGTGACCTGTGCAAGGAAGTACGTCATTGCAACATGTATTTTTTTTATTTTTTTATTTTTATTTATTTATTTATTTATTTTTATTATTATTTTTAAAATTTTTGAAGCATGAGATCTTGTGTTGCACAAACCGATTTTCTATGGAGCAACACAAATTTTAATATAACGCAAAAATAGTAAAGTAATATATTTTACTTAATTTCAACATAAGTACGATTTACAAATATAAAATGCATTAATAAATTACGTATAGTATTATTTTATTCTTTGGCATATTTCTCATTTCAGTGAATTCTTTTAGAAGATTGCTGTCGTTTTTTGTTGAATAACTTTTGGACAACTTGTGATGTACAGGATCTGAAGGTATGATTGTGATTATTATAGCATGAAAAGACATTAAATCCTTCTGCTAATGCTAATTTCTTTCTTGGTCTCCATAAATTTTTTTCCGAAAGAATTCCTGCATTTTGTAGGAAGATGCAGGTAGTATTTACATAACTTTTATGTTTTTGTGTCCCCGAGTGCTTTGAAATATCATTCTTCCAGCCGGGCGAAATAGAAAACTCACCATTACATTTCTCACATTTTTTTACCATGTAATCGCTTTGGGTTTCTTTAACAAAAGAAAATTCACTTCTTAGATCATCTTTAAATTCGCATCTTTTGTTCTTACTCATTACGTTAAAAATCTAAAAAAGTAATTTATTATAAATTTATATATTATATTATAAATTTTTATCTATATATATATATATATATATTGCTTAAAAAACACAGTAAGTAGGTATATAATTACATGAACATATTTTATTGTTAGCTTAAAAATTAAATTAATTTGTTTCTTGTAAAGTAACTATATTTTAAAAATTATTTTAATTTTATTTCTATATTTCTTTCTCTGAATTTGCCGTAACGCAAGTCGTAAGCGTCATTTTCAAGGTCCACGCTAGAACTTTTGCCGCCACTCTAAAATACAAATAATAAGAGTACTGTCTGCTAAATTCAAGAAAATTTTATGTGTTTATGAAATAAATAAATAAATTACGTACCTAAATTATCTAAATAACTGATTTGTTGACATCACTTGTTTAACTAGCACTAACACCCTGTACGATGTGTATCGTCTGAGAGACAGTTTTAAAATGTTTTCGTCATTACCTATGCCAAAAAATACCTAAGTCCAAACAATGGTGGTCGAATTCTAACAACTGATTAAGAAGGCAAACTTTGATAAGCAGTTCTCGATAATCAGTTGTCAACAATTATTTGTTATTATTAAAATTTAACATTATAAAATTAACAAAAATAATAGAAGCCTCATATCCTGGCGAAGTAGCCACATGGCAGCCGAAAAACGTATTCTCTCGCCGTTCCCTAGCTTGTGCATTCTTTCCAAAAATCGGGACTTTTTTAAAACGACGCGGGGCGAAAGGTTAAAAATCGGGTTTAAAGGTGTTAAATAAAGTAATACTTTTCTTTATGTATTAATTATTATTCACTTTTAAATTTTGTGAACTGTTATGAATATAATATTTGCATTTGATAAAGAAAAACTGCTCTGTTGTTAAAAATTGTTTGCGTAAACTTACAAATTTCTGGACAATATAGTGATAAAAGTAGGTAAAATATTTACATAATTGAACATATGAACATATAAAAAGACATGAAATATACCGCAACATCATTTTGAAAGGCTTTAAAGTTATACACATGCATTTAGATTTCAAAGTATTTCTTAATAATTTTTTGTACATAGTAAATTATGGATATAATTTTCATTACTTTAAAACAAAAATTTAACAATAGTGAGGCATTTCATTATAAATTTAACACACTTTCACTGGAAAATATATATGCACGGAACAGCTTAGAAACACGTACGTTTCACTGCCGTAATGCAATGTTTTGACATTACAAACATGGACGCCGCTTGTTAGGTAGGGTTTCATTTCCCGAAAGTGCAGGGAGCTGTGAACCCTCCATCCTCCTATTCTAACCTCCCTGGTTACTACGCATTTTAAAAGTGTTTTTTCATGGCGCCCGTATAACGGAAACCTACTTCTCTTAATACTACTACTTAAAAAAAGAAATATTAATATATATTCACTTGCATTCCACGAACTCGTGTGTATCTTTATGCATTTTTCGACAGTAAATTAAAATGTCTTCACTCGAATGGCCAAGGTTTTTCAAATCATCAATGGTAGCTATTTCTTCAAATTTGAAAGCTTCGTCTTTCGGGTACTATAAAAGAAGGAAATCTAATTTCAGTACTTTCGGGAATTTCCTTTAATTTTTACCTATAGAAATTTGCAACGAATAACAAGAAAATATGAGTGAATATAACATATGTTTAATACCTTTAAATTTTCAATTCCCTGCTTACGGCACACATCTGGAAAAGCGTTGCAAAACGCTGTGATGTTTTGAGGAGATGTGCAGTTATCTGGATATTCTTCACAAAAGGAGTTTCGTTTGATACTGAAATTTATAAATATTTATTTAATTTGACTAATATGAATATTGCAGCAATATGAATTCTTAATTTAACAAATTTGTTTAAAATGATTTTTGAGTAACTTACATAAGAAAAGAGGAAATTATATTTCTTTTCTTGAAAACATATTTAGTGGATAATAACTAGATAATGAATAAGATACTGTAAGAAAAACATTTTAATTTGAACTACAGAAAGCATAAACATGATGATAACTCACAAGGCAGTGCATACATATATACTCACGTTATTATAAGGAAAACAGCTGAACTGTTGTAAACAAAATCCAAAGTGTTACACAAAACAGACAAAAATTCAGTTCAAGAAAATTAAAAAATCTAATGTGGACACCGCATAACTTCCTGGTATGTCCTATGTTCTATTAAATTATACGCACTTTTTTCTGCAATTCACTTTAAAGTATTTCTTCGAATTAGACTAACTTAATTAATTGATTCCTCTCAAAGCAAGCTGAAAATGGCATCAAAAACTGGAAATTTTGAAATTAAACATCCTTCTCAATAATTTTCATATGGAAGTCAAACTTCTTTTTTTTTTTTTTTTTTTTTCTCCATTATAAGAATAAAACTTTTCCAAAGATACATATAGGAATCGAGAAATCGGATTAAAAGTTTAATTGCTTTATTTGTCCAACATTAATTTTTTTTTAATTTGACATTGTTAAAACACGAATATTTTTGTCATTTAAAACTCTTCTGTAATTTGAAGTATATGACGAGCAACGATTGCAGAAGTAAAGGCCGGGTAAGGAAGTGGGCATATATATTGTTACGAAATGTCTAGATACGGTAAGATAGCTTCCCGGCAAAGCGGGTTTAGGGTTCCCAGAAAATGGCAAGGAATGGTTACCATACTTGGCTCTAAATCGCTCATTTTGCGACAAAATTGGTGATATGCCACAGACGGATGGAGAATCTTCTAGAACGAATTCTTACTGGTTTGGCCCAGATTATCCTCGAAGGCAGGCCAAAAGCTATACAAAACCTGCCTTTACGCAAAGTAGCAGTCTAGAATGTGTTTCGTTATCTAGCGAGTTGACTGTCAGTCTAGTGTCGAGATGGTCGTCGGATCGTGAGTCTAGCGAGTGCATCGTCGAGTCTATAGATTTGATCGTCAGTCTAGTGTTTCGTTAGTGGATCGTGAAGTGCATCGAGAGTGTATGTACCCTTTGAGTCTAGTGTCGAGTCGGTCGTCGAACGTATCGCGAGTTGGTGCATCGTTGAGGCTATCGCGTGTATCGTCGAGTGCATCGCGAGTTGTAGTGTGGAGAGTCTCGAGAGTACGTTGAGTTCCGAGAACGACCGAACCGAGTCGGGAATTGTACTCTAGTGCTTTGCTGTGAAGCTTTGTTCACCGTTATAGCCTGATAGCCTGTGTTGCTGATTGTTTCAGTGTGCTTGTCATAGTTTTTCGACGACTGTAAACATGTTTATGGAACTGTCCTGAGTAATAGTGGCAAATAAATTGTGTTTTCATTCTTCATCAAGTGTTGTCGTCAATCACTCCAAATCCCCAAACCCGTAAAAAACGTAACAATTTATTATTTTTTGCCATAATTTAAGATTTCAGTTCAGGTATTTTATATTACTGATTATCACATTTAGAATTTAGAATAAGGGTTTTGTTCACAAATGGAAAAACGACAAAATATTATCCTAACGAACTGCTAGTAGTTGTACAGAGGGATTCGAATGCCCCTTGAAAAGTCGGGATCTTTCTGTAGAATCATCAATGATTTTAATTGTTTAAATACACTATTTTTATCAATTCAGCATTTAATAAATTACAAATTTCAGTTTAAGTAATTCCAAATTCGGTTTCCACAATAGTACGCCTTTACAATCTAAATTTTCTTCACATTTCCTAGGAGATAATCTACTTATTTATACATCCTTCATTAGAATTAAAATTTATAATCTTAGCGCAGAACTTTACTTTTAAAATAAACTGTGAAATTCCCTAATTTTTAGTTCAAAGGGGCTTTGTCTCTGAAGGACTATTGTTTTCGTTTTGCGATTTTGCGTTGAATCACTATAAATGTCCGTTTCACTTTTCAAACTGGTGCCACCCAATATTAGAGTTCTGCATTATATTTGAAGAAATTAAATAATGAAAAATCTGCATAAATGTATGTCTATTTCTCGCATTGTGATAAAACAACGGTACATACAGCCATCGAATTTTCAATGACATAATCCTCCTACGAATATGGGCATGTGGCAGACCAAATTTGAAACTTGAAATTTGAACGAATTTTTGAGTAACAAACTCAACGATTTAAAAGCGAGCAATGGCAACACTCTACGGCGGGGGGGGGGGAACCTTTTTATCTCCAGCGTGCGCGGAACTGTGTATCAGAAATTCTAAAGATATGATCATTTTAAAATTATTTTGCGACATTGCTACTGAACTGAATTTTATGGTTTAGGTGCAAAAAACATGATATTTAATAAATAAAGGTAACACACAAAACATTAAAAAAAAAAAAAAAAAAAAAAAAAAAGCCCCTTTAGACGTAATTTAAAATCTGAAACCTTTCAGTTTTTTTTAGTCCAAAGGGGCTTTGTCCCTGAAGGACTATTGTTTTCGTTTTGCGATTTTGCGTCGGACTCATAAACGTCGGTTCACTTTTCAAACTGTTGCCACAAAATGTTATAGTCCTGCATTATATTTGAAGAAATTAAATAATGAAAAATCTGCATAAATGATTGTCTATTTCTCGCATTGTGATAAAACAATGGTACATAGAGCCATCGAATTTTGAATGACGAAATCCTACTGCGAATATGGGCATCTGAAATCCCAAATTTGGAATTTGTTTTATTATAGATTTTATATTTTGTAAAACTTTAACGAATTTTTGATTTACAAACTCAATGCTTTAAAAGCGAGAAATGGCAACGTTATATAGAAAAAAAATACTTTTATGTCCAGCTCGCGAGACTGTGTATATCGGAAATTCTAAAGATATGCTTAATTTAACATTATTTTGCGATATTGCTCTTGAACTGAATTTTATGGTTTAAGTGCAAAGAACATGATATTTAATAAATCAAGGTAACACTCAAAACGTTAAAAAAAAACGCCCCTTTGGACGTAATTTAAAATCTGAAACATTTCAGATTTTTTTATTTATTTATTTTTTTTAAGGTTTTTTTTTTTCCTTCTTTGTAGCTTTTTACCAAATATATACGTGTATGTTTGGTATTGCGTACGGCAATAAAAACGGGAGGTACACAACTAGATATTATAGCAGTCCTATATACAACATTTCAGCGTTCTACGACTAATTGTTTTTGAGTTAAGCGAGCTACATCCATACATACATCTCATAAAAAAATGCCTTTTGAACTTATTTTAAATCCATTTTGGAAAAAAAAAAAAAAAAAAAAAAAAAAGTGTCCTTTATTCTGTCCATACATACGTCACACCAGAGTGAGAGACAGTCAGATCCAGGCCACACTCCGGAGTATCATATCATATTTCACCATCCTTTGCTTTAATACTAAACAGTTAACATCTGAGAAATTTTTCTGTTATACCAGCGGCATATCTAAAAATTTGATCTATTCTTTTTACAAGGACTTTTTGGAAATTATAAACTAATTTGGGACTTACGGTCTTTTTTGTATAATGAATTATGAAGTGTAATTATTCGGTTTAAGCAGGGAGAGCAATGTAGTCATTCTCCTACTGAAGGAAAGTTTAGAAAATATATCTTTCATCATTTTTTAGTACCACTAGTTCCATGAGCTAACGCACAGTCGTTTTGGAAGTTGCGTTTTGATTTCCTTTCGAAGGAAGCAAGATATCGTCTGAAATATGCTTGCGACATATTTATTAAACCTTAACCTTGGATCAGTAGAAATAAGATGTGTTTCCTAGCTAGTACATATTACTTCTCAAACTAAATTATAAATGGGATTATTAACGCTTGTTCACGAAGCTAAAAGGTTCAGAAATAGTTGCTGATCAGATTGTGTTATTACGGCTATTGTTGCATTGTTAGTAATGAAAGATATACCTGAACTGTTTTGCCATAATCAGTCAATCAATCAGTCAGTGGTGAACAGCTATGGCCAGTTTATTTCCGAAAATATTTCTTGTCACCCTGCAGCTCAGAGTAATCTTCTAAGAAAGTTTCTTGAAGAAGAAGAAACATTCATGAAGAGATTGAAGAAATTTATGTTGTCTGATGCAGTGAATCTGACAGCTTAGTCTTGAAGTAAAGCTTAACTCTAATAATTATCTGGGGAAGTGAGGGAAAAAAATATCCTTAGTAATATAATGAAGGTTCATTGTACCGGTAACGCGATAACTAAGTCACACCTTGTTGAAACATTTCTGAAATTCAGAGTTTTCAGAATGTTAGCAATAAAAACATGAAAGAGTAGCTGAGAAACACAAAATAAGATGAAGGCTACGAGTTTGTATTAAACCAAGATATTTTAGATGCAAAGACAGAAGAGTGGCTAATATCAGAGAACATAAAGACGAAAGTGAAAACGACGTTGAGAAAAAAAAAATAGCCACGATAAAGAACTGGAATGTGTACACAAATTGTTAGACTATTTGCATCATAGATTTGGGCAGCTAGAAAGGATGTCCTAATGACTTGCAAAATTAATAATATATAACACAGAATATATGAGTAATTTTGATTTAATTATAGCTAAGGTAAGGTTTACATATCATATGGTATAGTTTTTTCTTTCAAATCTCTGAAGAAGTATTCCTTCTCCATTACATAAAGTCTTTTTTTTTTTTTTTTTTAGTTATCCATTATTTCCAGTTTTACCTACATTACTTGCCACAGGTAATTAGGGGTTAAGCGCAGTTTGAAACTGAGGAAAGTTTAAGAATTAATACTTACAACAGAATATAGTTTGATTTCATAATTATAAAGCAGTTAATGTTTTTTATGCAATTTTAGGCATACATAATAATTTCACACTTATATAGAAAAATTACTAATAAAATCTGAATGGAAGTAGTTAAAAGGTATTACCCATTGAGATTGCAGTACGTGATTGCTGGCGATTCAATGATTTCTGGGTATTCGACATCAATGTCTAGTACAGTAGGGTAACTCCAGAAAATTTTCATAAATTCCGTTGTTTGATATACGAAACCTATGACGCAACTTACCAAAATCGTGCTTTTGAGAATCTTCCTACCTAAGCTGCGAGTCTGAACTATTTGAGGAATTCCAGTAAGTAAAGAATCTTGAAACAAATCTTTCGTGTACTGCGCAGTAGACGCAGTTTCTCTCGGCATGATGATCCGAAAGAATTCTGGGTACAAATTTAGAAGTCTTGGAACCTAAAAATAAACATTTAAAAGTAATCAGACACATGTATGCATATTCAGGTGAATTAAAAGTTCTGAATTTGTTGCATTCCTAAGAATGACGACCTCTTAAAACCTAGAAGCATTTGGACATCATAAAGTTAGAAGCAACTATTACAACCCTCTCATTTTTTTTATGTCTAGTTAATTGAATTTAGAAATCAGCCACGCATAACTTCATCGCTTAGGATCGAATAAAGAAAAGGGAGCAAAGTAACCTAGCAAACATATAAGTTCAGTCAACTGATATGTAAGTAAAACATATCAGTTGACTACTAGCAACTTGACTGCATAAGGACTGTGTCTAACAAATTGCTCCAGTGGTTGCCAAGGGCTAAAAAGGCCATAAAGGCTTCGATTTTAGACAACTTTATTACTTATTAGAAAACAAATACCTCTATTAAGCATCAAAACATTATTTCAGTATCCAAGTATTACTTATTGACACTTATATTTGATAAACTGCATTTGTTCTCAAGAACTTAGCCTAAAAGCAAGTACTTCTTGACATGCATCTCTCACTGCAGAAGAAGCTTGTTCTCGTTGTGCATAACCGACAAGATTAAATTTTTAGAGAAATTGTTTGTACATTGTTTGAATGATATCAGTCCAACAACACAATTCAATGTAATAAAATATTATTTCTCAAATGCTCAGCTTTTATAACTATCAATATGCATATTTAGTCAAGCATTAATTTTTCTTGACTAAATATGCATATTAATAGTTATAACTAATTAAATAATTAACTACTGGTTAGTAACTAATTAACTATTATTGATAGAACCAGTAGTTAATCCGTCAAAGCTGATATCTTTTTTTCCCCTGCTTTCTGTCAATTCACATGATGACAAACGATGCTAACATTTTTTAGCAGTTTCTAGCTTTCAGGGAAAAATAGCACTTGAAACCGCTTGTTAAAGGTAGGAATTTAATCGGCGTGAATAACATCAAAGCATCGCATCCGGATCGTAAGACTTCTTGTAAAACTTCCTAACTAATAAGGACTGAGAATCCGCTTAGGAGAACTTTTCACGATCCAAAAGAAGAACACCAAGCAAGCAAATGAGTGATTCGTTCTCTACCTTGAAAATCCCAACCAATAACACATTTGCAGTCATAAAAAATGGTCAGACTATAGTTATATTAATAGTTATAACTAATTAAATAATTAACTACTGGTTAGTAACTAATTAACTATTATTGATAGAACCAGTAGTTAATCCGTCAAAGCTGATATCTTTTTTTTCCCTGCTTTCTGTCAATTCACATGATGACAAACGATGCTAACATTTTTTAGCAGTTTCTAGCTTTCAGGGAAAAATAGCACTTGAAACCGCTTGTTAAAAGTAGGAATTTAATCGGCGTGAATAACATCAAAGCATCGCATCCGGATCGTAAGACTTCTTGTAAAACTTCCTAACTAATAAGGACTAAGAATCCGCTTAGGAGAACTTTTCACGATCCAAAAGAACACCAAGCAAGCAAATGAGTGATTCGTTCTCTACCTTGAAAATCCCAACCAATAACACATTTGCAGTCATAAAAAATGGTCAGACTATAGTTATATTAATAGTTATAACTAATTAAATAATTAACTACTGGTTAGTAACTAATTAACTATTATTGATAGAACCAGTAGTTAATCCGTCAAAGCTGATATCTTTTTTTTCCCTGCTTTCTGTCAATTCACATGATGACAAACGATGCTAACATTTTTTAGCAGTTTCTAGCTTTCAGGGAAAAATAGCACTTGAAACCGCTTGTTAAAAGTAGGAATTTAATCGGCGTGAATAACATCAAAGCATCGCATCCGGATCGTAAGACTTCTTGTAAAACTTCCTAACTAATAAGGACTGAGAATCCGCTTAGGAGAACTTTTCACGATCCAAAAGAAGAACACCAAGCAAGCAAATGAGTGATTCGTTCTCTACCTTGAAAATCCCAACCAATAACACATTTGCAGTCATAAAAAATGGTCAGACTATAGTTATATTAATAGTTATAACTAATTAAATAATTAACTACTGGTTAGTAACTAATTAACTATTATTGATAGAACCAGTAGTTAATCCGTCAAAGCTGATATCTTTTTTTTCCCTGCTTTCTGTCAATTCACATGATGACAAACGATGCTAACATTTTTTAGCAGTTTCTAGCTTTCAGGGAAAAATAGCACTTGAAACCGCTTGTTAAAGGTAGGAATTTAATCGGCGTGAATAACATCAAAGCATCGCATCCGGATCGTAAGACTTCTTGTAAAACTTCCTAACTAATAAGGACTGAGAATCCGCTTAGGAGAACTTTTCACGATCCA
The DNA here is from genome assembly GCF_044657685.1 of Stegodyphus dumicola. Lineage (NCBI taxonomy): Eukaryota > Metazoa > Arthropoda > Arachnida > Araneae > Eresidae > Stegodyphus > Stegodyphus dumicola. The sequence goes on along the minus strand of NC_140770.1, from coordinate 265,916,352 downwards.
AAAGAAGAACACCAAGCAAGCAAATGAGTGATTCGTTCTCTACCTTGAAAATCCCAACCAATAACACATTTGCAGTCATAGAAAATGGTCAGACTATAGAAGAAGCAAGAATATTATTAATTTCGGATAATAAGAAATCCAAAACGAAAATACATAGCAGTAAAATACCTTGCAGAAGGCGATAAAAATTTCCAAGTTCCTTCAGAAGTCATATGAATCAGCCCCGGTTAATTCCATTCGTATGACATGCACGAACGATCCTGAAAAACTTTCAAATGCCTTTCTACTTAACGGATCCTTCTGTAATCAATCAGGAAGTTAGTACGGAGCTTAAGTATCCCAGACGCACAACCAAGATCTTGGCTATTATAATTAAGAACTGCAAGATGAGTTGAGAAAGTAAAGCGTCATGCAATTAATTGCTTGAAATACATCAACTTCTGGATATTGTATACAACTATTGTTAATGGCGAATTTTTGGATATTGTAAACAATATCCAGAAGATGTGAAGATACGTTTACAATATCCAGAAGATTGGAAGACAGAATTAGCCAATTTAAACTTTACAGCAACAAAGAGTAAAGAGGCAAAAGAGGAAGTAAAATACATAATACGAGATTTTTACCAACTTTGGATACAGTTATATTGAAAAAACAATTAAAATGTTATTTTGATTCTGCAAACTTCCCCAAGAAACTCCTCATCTGGTTACACTCTTGTACTAATAAATTCCTTTTAAAACTGAAAAAATTCATTCTTGAAAACTACGACTAAATACAAATTGTTAAAGACATGGTTCTTGATTTTTGCAACTTCAGACTTTCTAACTGTCTGGCTCTAAGCAAAATTTATTTTTAAAGTCAATTTTCTGCATCCGCAGTTTGACAATATTCGATTCTCTAGCATCTTCAACGAATGTAAAGTTTACTTCCCAGCTATAGACACCAAATCAGTAGTTGCATTTAAATAGCAAAAGCCGTTAAGCAGCTTGCTACTAACCCCCATGAAATAGAAGAGTCGGCAGAATGACATTACAAATTACTAATTTACAGTATTTGTGTAGATGCTCATCACCAACACATAATTACTGGCAACCTGGATATCATACAAAATGATCAACTAACAACACTATTGAGTTATGGAGTAAAATACAGACCAGTGAGATACATATACAAAAATTACTGTTACAAGATTTTCGAAAACAGCCTCAACGAATTTAAAGCAAGCTATCAACTGAATTTATCTATAGATACCTTTTTAAAATGAAAAGATGAAATACTTAAACACTACTGCACTTTCTCATCAAGTTTCAAAGTACATTAAATTGGTCACAACTACTGTCTGATATTAAAAATTTAAAAAAGCTTTTAGCTACTACCAAAATAGATAAAGCAAATAATAACTTTAGCATTATATGAAAACAGTTCTACGCAATAATTATTAATAAAGAACTTTTCAACACAACTACTTATCAATTAGCAAACAATACAGAAACATCTATAATTAACAGAATTGAAACTTTTCATAAAAAACTAAATATCTCTTTAAATCCAAAATACAACAGATTTACTAGCCTATATACTCTTTCCAAATTTCATACAGATTCATAGCAAATGGAACTAATAACTACAAAAAAAAAAAAAAAAAAAAAAAAAATGTAGACTATTGTTTTGCACTTCAGCTTAAAAAAATTTGTAAAATTATTTTCAACGATTGTAACACTAATCATAAATATTGCTGGATCATTCAAAATAACACTCCTGTCATTAATGCCATTCAGGCAATCGACATTCAAAACATTAACTGCTATGACTCACTTCCTTTAGAAGAAATTTATACTAGTCTAGTAGATCTGCCTAAACTCTTCCCTGCTATGCTCACGATTATGAACTTTAGTAAGTAGAAAAACCTACCTAAAATGCACCATTTTTCATAACTACCTTAAATTTCAAAATTAACTTTTAAAGCAAGTCAGAGGACTTCCAATGGGCGCACATTCAAGTACTTCCATCTGTAATCTCTTTTTACTTATCAAAGATTTTAACTTCCAAAAAAACCTACAACAACAAGAATTAAATTACTACAATCACACTTACAGATATATAGATGATCTTATTACATTTAATAATTTAAATAAGATTGAAAACTCAGAGATTTAGTGAGAATGCCTTACACTTAATAAAACTAATCATTCGCAAAATAACATCGACTATCTTGATCTTCAAATCATTAACTACAAAAAAATTTTACTCTTTGACAAAACAAGAAACTTCAATTTCAATACTAACAAATTAATAAATTGGACTTCCGACATCTCCAAAAAGTTATTAGTAATACTATCTTAAATCAAATATAACGTATTAAAAATATTTGCACAGATACGATAGATCTACAACGCAAAATTATGCTCCTTATTAAAATTCTCAAAAATAATCTAATACCTAATCGATTTATTAACCATTGTCTTAAAGGTGTATTTAATTATGGCAAAGCACACGAGGGCTATCTGCCTAAAGGGAGGGATGCCTTTCGTGGAGGACTTTCTAAGGGAAACTGGCTCGTATACACGTTACACATGGGGAAAACCACGAAAACGCCCATGCAGCCAGCCCTTTCGCGGGATTCGAACCTCGGACCGAACTACCAGTGTTCAGCGTCTTTACCGCTCGGCCGCTGGTGGGCCCATTGTCTTAAAAGAAGAAGGCGTTAAATACTCTCTCTAAATCATTTAACTGATAGGGATATGATAATTTGTTCCTAAACTTGAAAAAAGGCAGTATAAGATGGATGACTATCAGTTGCAGGATTTGTACATAGTGTAATTACAAAATTGTATATAATGTAAAATATCATTATTTTCAGACCTTTCTTAAGCTGTTACTAAAAAATGAGCCTATTTCATATTCTATAGTCTGCCAAATAGCTCGTTAGCAATAAAAATTACTATTTTTCTTCTTTTCTTTCTCGTTCCGCCACGACAATTAGCCAGAAATTAATTAATTTCCATTCACTAGTTAGTACATTCAAAATTTTAACAGACGCTTTCACTCACATAAGAACTCAGCAACAACCGCCCTCCAACATACCAAGCCCCTCCCACATACCAAAAATAGCTTCTCAAAGGTTCACCGCCACTAATAATTCAAAGTAGCCCCACTGCCGATAACGGAATTTCGGATAGTTGGCCTACACCACCTCTCTTGAGTAAGAAACAGAAGAAAACACATTACCGACATCCCGCTAGAAAGAACGTAATTAATTCACATTCTGGCCTTTTATATTTCATGTACATTTTACATTTCATTATTTCTTATTATACTATTTCAATTTTTCAACTTTTATTTAATTTATTTTTGCAAAGATAACATAATTTATTATGTTTCTTGTGTTTCTCATGTTTATTTCAATTGCTTTGAGTTTTATTTCATAATTCCAGTTACGATTACTACTGTTTATTATTTTTATAAAAATAGTCTTGAATTAACATGCATAAAAGCGAGGGTGTCAGGCAGCGCCGGATCTTTGATTTTTCTGATGTGGGGCAAAAGCTAAAACTGCCATCTCACCCATCATCCTTTAAGTTTCTCTAACAAGTTTTAATTTGTACAGAAATAGGCAGGGTTTGAAGTAAAAACCTAAGTTCCATTTTATACTTTATACTAAATTCCTTACGTGCTTTTTTTTTTTTTTTTTTTGTTTTGTTTTGTTATAAAGGAAAAATACGTACCAAAATTTTAGAAAATCGTCTCCTCCTAGGAGAACCGCCTTTCTGATGAGCTTACTTTCGGATTCAATCCTAATCCTAACTCTAATCCTGAAATGCTTCTAACCCTCCCAGTCCTCGAAACCATTCGTTTTTCCACTCTAGGGTGAAGGGGCATCTCCTAAGCTTCTCACTATTCCGTGTTATTTCATACTGGTTAAATTATGTTAGGTCAGATTATATGAATATGGCAAAGACAGGAGGGCTATCTGCTTAGAGGAGAGGTGCTTCCGTGGAGCAATGTTTTACCGGAAACTGGCTCGTGTTCACGTTACACATGAGGAAATCCAAAAAACAAACCATGCAGCCAGCCTGTTCGCCTGGGTTTGAACCCAGGTAAGGTCTAACTACCAGTAATTCAGCGGTCTTAATGACTCGGCCATTGCTCAGGACATTTGTCTGATTATTTACTATGTGTTTCGCCATTAGGCACAGCATGGAAAAGGAGGAATGCCCTGTGGAAAAAAAATTGTAAGGGAAACTAGCTCTTATGTATGTTACACACGGGGAAAATCACGGAAATGCTCATACAGCCAGCACATTCATATATATTTGACCCTCGGACCGAACTACTAGTGCTCAGCGGTTTTATTGCTCAGCCACTAATGGGGCCATTGCATACAAAATGTGGGCTATTGCGGAAAGGAAAAATTCTGAAAAGATTATACAGAATATGGGCTATCACTCAGAGTATTCGTGCTTCCTGTCTTGTTTTTCATACTTCCTATTGCATAAGTAATTTTAAGTTCTTACCTGCCTTAACACTATTAAAATATCACGGAATTAATAACGAAAATTTAAATTTTACTCTGCAAGCCTTTTGTTCTGCAAATCAGTACATGGAATCGTCATAATTTGATCTACGATTTGATTTTCGGTTGCCAGAATTGCGTGACTTGATAAACGCTCCTGGTTTACCGATGATCGTAGATATTTTTTTAATATGTTTTAATTTGCTGAAACTTCGATCTGAACAGATTGAAGTGTACGTGATTCGTCCTCAAACAGTTCCTCAGATTGCTTTTTGTGCTGTGGAATTTTTTTTTCGTTAGATTAGACTCAACTGCAATTTTTTCGGCTACTGTTTTAGACTCTTGTATCCAATATTCTATAGGATTTTTCTCTCATTTTTTATAATTCCTCAGTTTTGGTCAGTTCTTTCGTTAACTACACAGAACACGGAAGAGGAATTACTTTTGAATTTCTATATTTACTATATGTAGCATGGTATAGCGGCAGCACCATGTTTCTGATAAATCTTGCAGAGTGTATTGTAAAAAATTGCATTCTTGATTTTAAAATATGTAAACCAAGATCTCCTAAGCTTTTCATTATTTACTAATGCTCTGTATTACATGTCAAATGTCTGCCATCAAGTTCAATGGAACTGAGGTTTACGTTTTCTAGATGTTTACTGGCTAATACAACTGATTGACTGCTTAAGGAAGATTGTTGGTTTTATTTTTAGTTTTTTCAATGACCAGCCAAATGCATGGGTCCAACAAATCAAAATTTTTAGTTTTTCGTCTTTCTGCTCCCCGCCCCCCTCTAAATGAAGATATCTTTATACCATGGTTTCTATCCTTTAGCTATTCGTTTGATGTCGATGAAGAAGGTTGTTCTTTCAAATGCTGACTTGTAGATTGTTTGGGTATGATATAGGCAGTCATAGTTGGTCGTGCAAATTGCAAGAAATATTAATACCCTCTAGAATCTCAGCATAATGGGAATTGCGGTAGGGTCTGACGGTTTACTTCTTCCGTAAAGTTATTTTTTCATCTTAGCTGAAATTTGTTTTCTCTGTTTGGCCTTATCTTTGGTTCGTTTTCTATATTTCGCTTTTCTCCTCCTTAGCGCACAGACGGTTTCTTTTAATGTAAATGAAATTCACTATGAATTGCCTTAATAAGAAAAACTTAGAATTGGCATAATTACACTGAACAGTCCTAAATAAATGGTCGCGTCTCGCTAAATATAGTGCGGGCTATTAAAAGCAAGCATATTTGAAAAAAAGAAAAAAAAAAAAAAAAAAAAAAAAAAAAAACGAAAGAATACAGAAGAGATCTGAAAACTAAAAAATACTGGTTATAGTATTTGAACTTGCCGCCCACGAGAGTTGCCGCCCGGGGCAAGAACCCCGGCTTGCCCCCCGCTAGATCCGGGACTGGTGTCGGGAGACACTTTACTCAAGAATCTTGTAAATTTTACTACATAAGTTGGCTGTTCACTCAAAATTTCTAAAGAATCTATTATCTTAGCGAAAATGCTACATTCAGAATGAGCTCTTTGGTACTCTAATTTGGATTTAGTGTCTCAAGTTTTCTAAAAATCCAATCATTTAACGGAACTACAATTTTGGCCTAACTTAATTTGCCAGTTTGGCATCATCATTCTCATTTGAGTAAAAAAGACGAAACACCGCCTTTATTAATTATTGCTTATTGAACGGGAGTTCGTTTATTCCCCTTGAAAAGTCAACTAATTTCCGATCAATGACGATAATTACTTGGTTTATTAATTTTCGTTTTCAAAGTTTGAAATTTTGTTATTCATGATTTAAATTTAAATACCTTGCAAAATCTATTTTTCATGATTTACATTCAAGTTCTTTTTAAAAAACAATTTTCGGAATTAAATTTACTACTTCTGGATTCCCTCATTTGATACATTCTACTAAATGTATATTAAGAGATAATATAATCAATGTTTCTTTAGTAAATAAACTATTATTATCTTACTTTGCAGCTATTGCGCAAGTATTAGAAAAACTTGTTTTCGATTTCAATGAATTTTAGTTCATTCAAACTTCTGATTATTGCATAGAATTATTGTTAATGCCTAAAATATCTCAGCTTTTGGATATTGTATACGATTATTATTAATGATAACTACTCGGAATCAGTTTCTGATTTTTCGAACGTGTAAGATATAGGTAACTTTTACGCCAACAAAAACTCTAATACAGAAATATAGGTTGCAAATTCCCACCAACCACAAGTGCTAAACTCTGAAATTTTCCATCGAACGAATTGTTTTTGGGTTAACGAATTGTTTTTTTTTTTTTTTTTTTTTTTTTTCCGGATGAAAATTATTTGCCATTTAATTTTGACAGGCTTCCTCAGGATCTTTTTTTTTTGTGTGTGTGGAAGGGGATTGTCTTTCTTCTCCTCCCTCCTCCGTTCCTCTAAGATAAGGAACAATTTTTTAATTTGATTTTTCTTTTGGCAGTAAGGCGAACACGTACAAAAATTTGAATTTCATGTACGTTTACGAAAAGACATCTCGTGGTCAAAGGTATCACAGTCTAGAAGTTTACCTTATTTTATTTCTTTCTTAATTCGGTTGTAATAACAGTCTCAAAGTCAAATTGCCCGCGGGAGACACGTGCGATCTGAAAACAGCTGACAAGCCAGAATTCTTTTTACCAAAATTAAAAATGTTCATTAGCAAATTAAAAAAAAAATTAATATTACTAAGTAATCGCAAAGGAAAAAAAATTCAAACTTACATTTATTTGTCTGAAATCTGGTACCTGCAAGACATTTTTGTTGGTTACACTTTGTAATTCAAATATATTGACAACTAAAACTTACATTTTCCGACTGAAGTTTATTTAAAATAGCTCTAACGTGTTTAATTAATCATAAAATAACTTTAATTTAAAGTGAGAGAAATTATGAAAAATTTCTTACGTTTTCACAGAAAATTTTCCAAGTAGGAGAAAACTTGAGAATAAATAATGACAATTTAGTCTCTTTTATGTTATTTATTAAATTTTTCTATGACGCATAAATAAAAATACATATATTGTATGTAAATCATTACACACTTTTTTTTTATTTCATACTGCAGCTAGATACTTGATGTCATTTTGATTTTGATAAAGTAAGAAATTATTCTTAGTGAAAAAACTTTTAATTGAACTTATTTATTTGTTAACAAGCACGAATAAAAGTGAATAAAATCTGCATCTCCAAATCTTGGTATAAGGTTTATATTGCATTTTAAATTAAGTTAGCTCCATTTATAGATTTCCCGATGCGTTCTTCACGGTCGTTGCTAATGCTAATGAATGTAATGTAATCGCAGCCTTCAAATAATTTAATTTTTGAAATCTTTGTAACATTGTGTTTGCAGCAAAGTCATAATTAAAATGTCTTCACGAGCCGCATAAAATTGCAACGGAGGTCATATGCGGCCAGCAGACCGCCAGTTTGAGACCACTGACTTATACAACTACTTATTCAAGAGACACACAATATTTTTGAAATAATCTATTTGTCGTTTAACTAAGTTGATAACAAAACAAAGAAGGAATAAATTAATCATACTTAAAAACGTACTAAATCTCAAATAAACTCGGAGAATAAAAGCTAACGTAGTTAAGTTAAAAATATAAAAAATTACTGTGCTCGTATCTTCAGATTCCAAAATTTATCTAAAGATTAGAAATGAATTCATTTCTTGAAGAACAATGTAAACTATAGATTGTCTTCTTTTCAAAGACGCTATATATATATATTTCATCATTTTAACATTATCTTGTAATAAAACTTCGGGACGAGAATGTAGTAGGCACCATATAGAATAATAATATCCAAAGCTTGCAGAGAATTGAAAGTTATTTTTAAAATTTTCTTTGATGAAAAAAAAAAAAAAGTAGAAAGACTATTCTGCGTAATTTAATTGTTGAATTAAATCTAAAAAGTCTCACTTACTCACACCGTTAAATAGTATCACCCACTGAGCACTGTCACAAGGATGGCAGCTTCAGACTGTTGGTGAAGACTGAAATCTGTTTACCAATTATTGATAATGCTAAAACGGAACGAACACAATTAGGCAAATATGGAGATGCAGGCACTGGCAGATGGCGCCATTCCTATGCGTCAACGTTTTTACGTTATTCCTAACAACATCTGCTAAACTGTCATACGAAACAAAAACTTATTCCCTGCCGAAAAGCGTAGCATCAAACTGGAGTAGATACTGTCAATCAAAAGTAAATATTTCCTTTAACTCAACGAACGGAATCGTATCGAAAATATCGCATATATTTATTGTATTCAAAAGATTTCGAATCCTTAATCATTGCTTTCATTTAATCATCACAGAAACAAGATATAAGCTATGTTCTAGAAGTCAGTTATAGAGGATATCTAAATTAACTTCGAATGCTACTAATCAGTTTTATTAATAATTAAATTCTTAATTGAAAAATTTAGAAATTTGTACAGCCAGAAATAGACGCCTCTTACTACCATGTTTGATTAACATAAAAAATATCAGTTTAACCCAATGATGGCCAAACTGGTAGCTTGCGGCTAAGTTAACAAAATTTACCATTGTTGGCTGAATTTATGCATATTTTTATACTTATGGCTATCTTAGGATTATTTTCATGCATTAGTTAAAACTAACTCCTCATTAGTTAAAACTAATTCCTCGAGAATCTTGAAATTACTTAAAATATTTTATTAACATTATATTTTCTGCGGCCTCATGACACAACTTAAATTGACCCTCAAACATACAGAACTTGGGTTGCCGGTGATATAACCGATGCTCAAATTTAAATTTTTAGATTATGGCAAAGTACGAGACAGCTAGTGGCCTAATGGTTAACTAATTAATTGAGTAAGGAAAAAGAACTTACTTAAGGCTATCTGCCTGTGGGAGAGATGTCTTCATGCAGAAAGGAAGATTTTTAAGGAAATTTGCTCGTACCGACGTTATACATGGGAAAAACCATGAAAACTTCCACGCAACCAGCCCGTTCGCCAAGACTCGCACCCGGATTGACACAGGTGTTCAGTGACTTTACTGCTCGGCCGCTAGTTGGCACAGCTGTCTAAGGAAAGGAATGCCTTCGTGGAAAACACTTTAAGAAAAACTAGTTCGCATTCACTTTACTCAAGTGAATCACTCACTTTACACTTCATATAATGCTAAAGGAAATGGAAAAACGACTGTCTATATGGATTGACGACGAAACTGAATGCAATATGCCATTAAGCCAATCTATCATAATGCCTTCTTGACAAAAAGACAGAAAATTGGAAACACAGAATAGACTGAATGATGATCTGACTGACTTAGAATTTTATTTGTTTTTATAAGTATATTCGTTTATATTGTTTTTATTTTTGTAAGAAATAAATGTTTGGTTTTATTTTTATTAAAAAAACATTACTTAATTTAATACCTAACCGATTTTCTATCCATCTTACCCTAACCCCATTATTTACATGTTAAGATAGCCTCGTTTAGCGTTGTTTTGCATTAAGCTCTACTTTGATGGAACGTATCCCCCGCTTTAAGTGGGATCTTACTGTATAGAATAAATCACGATACATAAGTATAAATGAATGATGATGAAAGACCGTGTTACGGACTACACAGCTGATGAAAGTGATAACGTGCTGTTGCGAGGGAGATATTGATGTAAGAAAAATAAAGAATATGTAAAAGGTTAAATTAGCAGCGTAAATTAATTTCCTTTCTCTATTCTAAAAATAGCAACATCTATTTGCACTGCATCATTTCGAGAAAAATCTCTGTCATATGGCTCTTATATAATTCTAGTGATGTAAATTGAACTAAAACTCAAGCAGCCAATATTAATTTTACAGTAATATTAACTATCCAATCAAAATGCTTTGAGAACCAAAGCTAAGTCTAAATAAGATTTCACTCTCAAAATAACGCACTTGCTTTCCACGCTTTGGCCTAGCTAGACTGCTGTCTGTCTGCTGCTGCTTTCTTGCTACAAAGTTATAAAAAATGTAAGCCTTTTGGAACAGGCACCTTTAATGTGCCGACTTGTGTGTAGCCGTAACACGTTGCTGAAAAAAAGAAACTGAAGGTTTAATCTGCCTTCGTCTCCAATTTTATAGTCATTATAGATCAACACTTCTACACCATCAAAATTCCTGCTGCTGAATATATTACAACAGAGGGTACTTTGTCTCTAGTAATAACTTTCTCTAAACTGCGTCATATCTGAAAACATATTCCGCATTATGTCATCTTGAAACTTCTGCATTGCATATAAGTTTTAGCCAATCAGATTAACGAAATATTTTACTATAAATATCGTGCAATCCTACTCCCTCCCTCTTTCTCTGCTTGTGCTTAGTGGCTGAAAGACGTCTCTTGCTTTGCTGCTTTTGTTTCAAATGTAATGGGCCATTATTAAATTATCAAAATTGTGGGGAGCAGATTGCCTCCCATTGTGAAGTGCCACAAGTAATAAAGGTATATTTGGAATATCAAGTGATTTTTTTGATTCTGCAAATTCCCAACTATACTGATAAAAATCATATGTCCTTTTATTAATATAGTCTTTTACCAATGTCAGCTTTCATCTGTGTGTATTCATCAGACGGGCAATCATCAGAATGGAGCTTTCCCATCTGACCCCAATGTCTTTTTTTGGGGGTTAAAAAATCTAATTGTATCTAAGTTCTCTTGCAGAGTCACTGGCTCTGTAGCCTCTAAGTGATAGTCGTTCCACCACTTCAGGCTCTTCCTGATTTATTTTGCTCAGACACCATGCTGGGATTATGTTTTGAAAATATTATAGATGCTATATGTATATACACACAAAAGCAACCAAAAAAAAAAAAAAAAAAACTGATACAACAGCTTATTAGCCAACTTTGAACCCAGATCAAACAATCAGTATTCAGTGGTCTTATCCGCCTGGCCACTGATAGACATACCTCTTCAGCAGGAAATGAAACCCCAGTCCTTCACATGACAGTCTTCATCTGAGCTGGATTGTTATTCTTTCAGGAACAGAAGATTGGAGGTGTGAAAGGAAAGGCTCTTGTTTGATAGCATTTTGTTTTTTAATCTTAAAAACGTAATGAAGCACACTGTTATAGTAAGATGTCATATAGGTTACCAGGATATTTTGCCTTACTTGCATGCTTCAATGGTTATAAAGCATTGGTTTAAATGAAAAAAACTCCTAATGAAAAAAGGAAATCAACATGTGTATTACTACACTTTCCTTACAGAATTCTAAATACAACAAATGATCCGTTAATTAAAATAATGCATATCACATTTTATTCATGCAAGGTGAACACAGTCCATGTCACTAAAGTAACTGTAGTATTATTGAACACAAACTTTTAGTTAACCCAATATGTCACTCAAGTGGATAAGGGGTTAGGGACTCTGACTGCTGTGCCAAAGGGCTGTGGTCCCTTCACAGGGGTAACGGTGGCCCACCTATTAGATACCTCTATACTTTAAAGTGACCAACGTCTATAACGACTTATGTCCACCATGGAGGGGGGAAGTTCACGTAATATACTTTCATTAATAGTTATCGATATTTAAAAGAGAAAAGTAATTGTGAATACATGCATACAAATGAGCATAATTATTATTTTCATATACTTTTCATAAAACAACATTTCAAAGAAACCATAACATTTTGTATCCCAGGGGAAATAAAGAATAAAAGAATTAAATGCAAGAAAAATATGATGTTGTATGGTGAAAAATAAAACTCCAAGGCACAAAATATAAGCTATTTATTGGTAGACAATTTCTAAATTTTCAAGTGTATTATAAAACATTTTCTATTTACTGCAACATACATTTTGCATTTGTCATTTTTATTTAAAGATAAGAATGAAATAATACTTAAAAATAATGATTTTTTTTTCAAATTCTTTTCCCCATGATCTCGATGCTACAATATTTGATCCAAAATGTTTTTAAGTAACAACAAGATTTGGTAACGTAGCAGCTTATAAATTTTAAATTAGAAAAGAATTTGAGTAGAAATTGAGCTGCTATTTACAATATACAATGATGGAATGAGTACTTTAGGCATTTGAAGGAGTCAAAAGAGTTGTGCTCCTAACTAGACTAGTTTTTAATGTATCTACAATAGCTTTTACAATGTTATAGTCAAATTATACAAACAGTGGAAAAATGTACAAACTTTGTGTGTATGTCATATGCAGAATTTTTAAACATACACACAGTATTATTACAGTATTTACAATTCTTATGTTTTTTTTAAACTATCAATGAAAAAATACATAAACACACAAAGACAAAACATTCATGTGAGCTCAAGAAACAAACCGCAAAGATACACTCACTCACTTTCTCACTTTAGTCTACAAAAAATATTAACAGTGTGTTTTTATTAACAGGTATACAATGCAGTAGACATGGCTGTTTATGTTGGAGAAAGAAAAGGCACTCAGATTCCTTACACATTTCTTAAACATAATTATATTTTAAAAAAGGAAATATAATTATTCCTTTGCAGGAAATATAATTTCCTATAATTGACAGTTCATTCTGAAATTATGCTAAGTTCTAATAATAAACTAGCTTACATTAATTTTAAAATACCATTCTCACGCTATACCTAAAAAACATTCTCTCTTTTAATAAAATTTCCAAACAAATAAAGCTCTACACATTAAAAACTATTAGCACAATAAATGAAGTTTCTAAAATATACTTCAGTTTAATCTTCAAATTTTTACATGATAAATTCAAAATGTCTAATTTATTTTTCATTAAATAAATGATTTTTGATAAAGGACAAGCTTTAAGCTGAGAAAATAAGTTATTTCTCAAAATCCTCTCTTGCAATAAAGCAAACAAGTATTATTTGTTCGAGGTATAAAATATTATAATGCTAATATGACATGTAAAAAGTTCTCAAAAACTTCTTCAGTTCTTCAATGATCACAGCTTAAGAAAAAATTCCTTTTCTATGTCTATCCATTAAAATACCACACACCCTTTCACAGAATGGCAGAAAATGGTTTTAAGAACTTTAGTTAAATTTGCATAAATGTATTTAGTATTTATTCAGTATTAAACATCTGTAAATAAGGTAGTAAACTTAGAGAATAACAATTTGCAACAGAAATAATTCTAATTTTTTGGTCACAGTTAACTTCCATTTTATAACATTACCAATCTGGCAAATACATGCTTCTGTACAGATGCAAATGAGAATACACATATAAATAACTAAATGAAAATTATTCTTTCAATTCAATAAATTGGAGTTCCTTAAAAATCTAGAGAATAGTGGCAAAATGTCTTATCAAATACATTTAAAATTACTGGAACTTTAATGTAACAACTCTTATTACAAAATTCACTAACATTTTCCAGTATGTTTATAAAATAAACCTGACATTTAGTAAGAAGGGTAATTCAATTTATATTATTTTTCAATGATAGATTTTATTAAAATTATTTTCTATTCACACACACTTGGGACTATTTATGAAAATCTACAGGAATGTAGTCTTTTAAAATTCATATTTTATATCTCATTTAGCTTCTAAGAAAAATACCTTACCTACAAAAATTTGCACACACAATGAAAATGATTATTAATGTTTATTGGTACTGACGCAATATGTGATCTACCACTTTTAATCAATTACTTATTTCTTAGATGGTATCCCCAAAACACCATCTTTAAGAATACATAAATAAGCATGATTTCATTAATTAATTAACTATTAAACTTTTATATTCATTAAATTTAAATTACTTCTAATTTTATAAAGCAAAAGTAGGAGTGGCCCTTAAAAGGGCTTCAATATTTTTCAGAAGTCGTTCAGCCACATACACTATGAATGTCATGCAGCATGGCAAAAAAATAGTCACTTTTATTAATGAATCTCTCCCATGGTTCCACAAGATAATGCACAAGTATCTGCAGTGTGGTACTCTACATATTATGTAGAATCTTTAGCTTCAAACTCCTTCAGCATGATTCAATTCTGTGAATATCAGTGCCATCTGCAGGACTGATAAAGTTATTTTCATGCTTTACAATTCAATGATCACATAATAATCAGATATGATTGCAAAAGGAGTAGATCACAGACTAACATCAATATCAAAATATTGTATTAAAAATAAAGGCAAGTTTTAAAAATGAGACAAACTGCAACATCTCTATGCATTTTAGAAAATATAGCACCAATTCTACCTACTCATTTTGCTTAGTTTAAAAATTTACCCATCAGCAAGGAATTATATATATATATAGCTTATCCAGTTCAAATTTTTATGATTACTTATCTGATCAATTATATAATACCAATATTATTCACAATATTTGGCAACTCTTCATTTAATTTTCAATTTTTTTTAAAAAGTGTGCTGGCTATATTGAAAAATTATAGGTGAACTTGAATATTGCTCACATTTCAATATTTTTTTTAACTTATGCAGAAATATTCTATCGATTTAAACAAAGTATAATGGTTATGCTCAAGCTGTTTGGCTTCCTAGGTTATATTATTGTTACACAGTACAGTTTTTATTTAGGTTTTAGAAACTTCAGCTTTCAAAATATTTCAATGGATGTAAATTTCTAATTAATTCTTAAAACGGGCTTCCAAAACCTATTATTTGGTGACCTGGCACCATTATCTTTAATTCTTCACTTCTTTAAATATCTGTTTTATTCAAAAACTGAAAATGAAGAATCAATAAAAAACACTGCATCAAGGATAACAAGCAAACTGCAGAAAGTGCAGGAATAACTTAGAGAAAAAAAAATTAATGATATGATTATTCAGGTCTGGGCGAGATCAGCACTATAAAATATACATTAAAATTTAAAATTCCTGAACGTAAGACTTTAAACAGGATAGATAGATCACATCCAAAAGTATTAATAAAGGCAATGGAAAACTTAAAATATCCTACAGATTTCTGCACGTAAAATAGAATAAGGCGGCAGAAAGCTAAAAAGATGACTTTCAAAAAGGCTTTACTTTCTAAGGCTGACTCTAAGCATAGGTTACAAAGACAATAATCTAGGACATAGATTTTCAGAGGCTGCTAAATTAAGTTTTCATAAATTACAAATAAAAAAATACTTCAATTCGAATTAATAATGCAATTAATTAAAACAGAGCTTTAACTGTAACTGATGGGTACAGAAAATGTTCAAACTAGAAGCTTACTTGCAGCTTACACTATCTGCCAAGCAACACATAAGACAGGAATAAAATGAATTATACATACAGAATTCCAGAATTTTGGACACTGGGCATAAATGCATAACTTAAGCAATAATTTCTCTGTGATCTACTCAATTGTGTAAGTAACAGATGAGCACTATCAACGACGACTATATACATATATGTTTGTAATTACATAAAATACCAGCAAGCTAACAGCAGAAAGATCTTATAAACAAACCCATCTAAAGTTTTATAGTTTAATACAGAGAAATAAGATGAAATACAACATAAGGCAATACTAAAGCTGAAAAAAAAAAGATTTTTTTTTTTTCCAACTTTATCCGACTTGCTTTATGAAATCATATCCAACATGCCTTACAAAAACTCTCTCTCCCACCTCTTTTTTTTTTTTTGTAATCTGGTTGGAAAAGATAAATAAAAGGCCTGCAACACTTTTACTGCTGGAGATAAATTTTAAAACACAGCATTCATGTAACTATCTTAACCAGCAACTTAAACAGCCATAGCTACAACATCAGTGAATAAACACTACATTAAAAAATAATATAAAAGCACATAATAAAACATTAAATTCATAATAAAGTAATACTGATTGGTTTTTCTAGTCAATGGCTGTAGACCGAGTTGAAAGTGTGAGCAAATAATAAAAATGTAAAATTAAAGCTACAGAAAATGAAGCAGAAAATATCTCAAACAATCCACAAAAAATGAATCCATATGAAAAATCTGTTAATTTTCACAAACAACTGCTTTAATGAAAAATGGATTATTAATGCATATCTTAAAACAAAGCACCATATGAAGCAACGTTCTACATAAAAACAAATCTTAATATTTCACATGTTAATAACTTTTAACATTAAGAGCACCCATTTCAATTAATAAAATTTATTAACATAAAAAGATGGGAAGAAAAGCTTCACTATGATAATCAGATAACATATTTAGCACTTTCATTACATTTAAATCTCATTCAAATGAATGTATCAATTATATCAGCAAACTATTAAAAATATATGGCAAGATTTTTTACACACAACATGGCTCAAATTGCATGAAAAGTATCAAAGGACAAGGCAAGTGAGTATAGCTTTTTTTCTTGTATATATATTTATATATTATACAAAGATAAATCTAGTGCTTCCTTTGACTATTACTCAGGTCTCAGTAGAAATATGAATTTGAATTTCAGCCACCCCTTTAAAAAAGGCATATGAAAATGTACATTTATATTTGATAATTTCTACCTCTCTTATATATTTTATGTACTTGTATTTAGGATTTTAAATATACAGCAAGGTAGAATACTGAAACTATGGGATATCTGCTTAATAATAAGAAAGAAAGAAATATTTTTATGTCAAACTACATAGTATTACAAAATTAATAGAAAGAGGCACATTAATTACATTGCAGCTTACTCATTTAAGGATTTCTTAGCTTGGTCCTTACAAAATGTCTAAAGTTTCAGGTACAAAGCATAGATAGTTTAGACACTGGAGGAGGAGGAGGGGAAAACTATCACTTCAGCATTGTAATGAATGCATTTATTATTTAAATTTTAAACTCTGAATTTTGAATTGTGCGCATGTATGGACAGTCAGTCAACATCACTTCTGAAAATTTGATATAAATTTAAGGGCTGGCCACATTAGGTTTTATTATCAGCATAATGCATTGAATTTTTTTCTTCCCCTGAGAAGGATTTTAATCTAAAAAAATGGTTTTCTACCAGCACACCCTCAGAAAAATGTCATAATGTTCTACCAAATGTCTGATATCTATTATTTTTATTATTTTAGGTACCCGATGCCAATATCTGCAAGATGTTTATATAAATGTAGAAAACAGTATGAACATAAAAAAAAAAAAAAAAAAAAAAAAAAGTTTTCTTTATGGCTGTACAATCTTTAAATCTCAACATACATTTCTTAGACTTTATGAATCATATTGTTTATAAATGGTGCAACATGTAATCAAAATTTAAATACTCCAACTTCAGAATGTGTTAATTACTTATTTATTAATATGTTTATTCATTCATTTGAACCTCTAAATCAAATCATGAAACTATACATCCTGAAAATCTTCAAAATAACATTTGGTGATATTTTAAAAAAAAGTTTTCCAGAAGGGGTGATATGACTGGGAAAATATAAAAAATTATGATAAAAAAGGAAAAACATTCTTTAATAAATTTAACAGTATTTTCATGATAATATTTACAGAATTTTAATGCCATTTTAACTTCAAAACTGCAAATCACAGACCAATATCAAACAATCATCACTAAAATAAATAAGAAATAAAAAAAAAA